>NW_008825114.1:36698-59131 GCF_000699105.1 Pygoscelis adeliae
TTCAAGCAACGTCCTTCACCACTCGCGCCCCCCCTCCCGGTGGCTGGAACCAGTAATGCTAATAGCGATGTTTCTGTAGGAGATACTGGAATTCTGTGCAACCCCATCTCAGGAGCGGTCTTCCATCATCAAGGCCCAATTCTTGCAACAAAGTCTTCTAGGGCAGGCCTGTCTTGCCTCACTGTCTCCAAAACCCGCAGATCCATGTCTTGACTCAGATGAAGGCCTGAAATTGTTCTTTCCTTTCTTTTTCTTAGCTGTCCCATGGGTATTCACACTATATTCATAGATTCAGGACTGAGTTATGTGTTCGACACTATTTGTCTCAGAATGGTGTAGCTGAGAATTTCATCCAAAAGTAAAGCTTCACCTCAGCAATTTTCTCTTAGACTGTGTTTGTCAGGAAAGTTCACCTTTAGCCTTAATTGCCTTACTAATTTATACTGGAATGCACACCTCTAATTTGAAGTTTTTTCGGGGTGGTAAGAAAATCTGTCAGAGAGCATGAAGAACTAATTAAGAATTTTCATCCAAAATGTGTCCAGAAATTGTAGTGTGTTTACCCTCCCTCCACCAGTTTCAGTGAGGGATAATGCTGTCCTAGCCAGTGGTTCTACATAGTCCTGTGGCTGTGCGTCGAGGAGGCTGGGTCTGTACTGGCTTGCTTGTATGTTCCACACCTGATTCTTTGAAAGTAGTTAGAACAGCATCAACAGATCTGATGTTCACCTGGCTTTGGTTTTCTGGCTGGAAACATTTGACGGTCCCATCAAGTGAATAATCCAATCAATCATTAATTCTTTCTCAAAAAGGTAACTTTTAAGTCACTATGTTCTCCTAAGAACTGCTGTTCTTAAAGGATGAAGCAGGACTTGTCCTTTCCTTAAGTGAGAAAGCTGATTTTAGCAGTGGTGCTGCTAGATTTACATATCACAAGTCCTGTGCAAAACTTAAACACATTGTTTTGCAGTTTTAGGTTTGGTAAAACCCACCTTCTTCTAATCCTTCATTTCACAAGAGTGTACCTCCTCTGAGGGGCTGAGTTTTCATTTGTTCCTCTCTTCTTTCCACTTCTTGTTTAAATAGTGTAGTTAAAGTGAATGTGAAGGGGTAAAAACATGGCAGAGCTCTTCTAGCAGAGTACGATTAAGAGAAATGAACCTTTCTGGGCAAGAGCTTAGTTGTAGCAATTTCAAAGGGGTAACTACCCTATGGCTAAAAAAGCTCTCCTACCAGCTGTGACTGCTACAGATAAGAGGTACTACATATCCCTCCTTGATTTGGTAGGGAACAGGGTAGCTGAGTTGTTTCAGTTATTGTGGTTTCCCTCCTCTTGTCCTGATCCCCATCCCCGCCCCTGAGGCTGCATGCCTAGCATTTAACTAAACTGCTGCAATAGTTACAAGGCCCACATATTTCTGCGGAGAGAAGGTTCTCCTTATAGAAAATACAATGCCATTCGGAGGAACAGAACTTCTCCGTTCCAGATTAAACTGGAGTCATAGTTCTTGATAAGCTCAAAGATTTAAAAGGCTTGTGGTGCTTGTTTAAGAGCCCTATCTTCATCAGTGGGGAAGAGACCAAAGTATCAGTTTTATCAATGCTGACCTTCAGTCAGTACCAACTCTCTTGGCATCCAGTTGTGGCTATATAGCTTTTGCCTGATAGTCCAGCTTCTGCATTCAGTTTCTGAATGCAGCCTTTTCTTGGAGGCAGCATTGTTTATGGGTGTATTCCTATTTCTACCAGTGTCATCTTCCTCCCCTTCTGCCACTTTATTCACTGTATTTCCATTTCACCTTTGCATTTGTTGGTATCACAAAGAGCCATTAAAGACTTTGAAGTCAAGGGTGTGCTATCAAGTTTCATACACTGCTATCATACATTTATTTCTTCTGCTCCAAGCAAGTCTTTTAATACAGAAGAAGAAGATGTGAACCTGTCTTGAACACAAGAGAGCCGAATCCTTATTTGAAAGGACTCATGAGGAATCCAACACATGCTTAGATCCTAAAGTTAACTGAGATAACTGTAGGTAGAGTCTCCACCATAGCTTGCTTAAGAATCACTTCTAAATCAGGAGCAGGACACTTCAGTAGCTTAATGTGGCACCATAAGGACATGTCTTACAGTGCTGTGTCATATGAAAGTTTGCCCTTTCCTCTTAACTTACTCTTATTTCATATTTGTTGCTTGTGTAGCACTGGGTATAGTCCACTTAGTTTCAGGGAGACAGTTCTCTCACTCTGTGAGTGTTAGCTTCTTGATGGTTAGCTCTTCCTGAAGTAGTGGAAAGACTTACTGATTCACAGGCAAATGCTGTGTTTTCCTTCCTTTTCCTGTTTAAGTCATTTGTAATGAAGGCCTTGCATTTAAGAAGGCTCTCAATAGTATTCACAGGAAGGCTGGACGTTTCTTCAGCCTGAGAAATGTCAGTATGCCTACCTATATGCAAGTATAGATTTAGTATGGCTCAAGGTGTAGGTAACTTTTTTCAGGGCCATCGTGTTTGGCTGATGATACCCCTTTCAGGTTTTATATCAATCAACAGAGAAGTTTAAATTAACTTCTAATTATCCTAATTGAAGTAGTACCTGCATGATGTGTCATAAAGTACATAAAGTGGGTATTTTTTCTAGGAAACCAGGTACTTCAGCAAGAGGCATCATACATTTACTTCATGCTTAATATGAGCTGTGGAGTGATGCCCTCTGAACTCTTTCAGATCTGGAAGCAGTCTTGAGGTCTCTTTGTTTCTCAGTCTAGGAGATTATAGTCAAGTCTGTCTGTTCTGTGTAGGATGTGTTGGATGTTTTATGATCCATAAGAACTTACATGGATGTCTTTTCTTTGATGTGAAGAGCCTGTCTGAAAAGCAGTGAGGTAGGATGTGCTATAATTGAGTTACATGCCCAGTCTGATTCTGGCAGTTTAAATAGCCAGATGGCCATTACTATTATTAGTGAGAACTCCAAAAGCTTTACCAAGTTTCTGGATCTGTGCAGGCAGAAGTTAGAGTATTTCTAACAGTAGATTTATTAAGAGTAGATCTCCCCTCCCCAGTTCTTAACGTTCCCTTTTACTAAAACAGACTTTGTCATTGTTGGTGAACAGGAAGACTTTAACCTGATGGACTTAAGTTTCCAAGTACATGAGGGTTCTTGTTGTCCATTATTGTCCCTCTTCAAAGAGAAGCTCTTTGGTTGATACTTCTGTTTGTCTGATGCATCTTGAGGATTATTACGTTAGTCCTTGCTTCCATATCAGTACAACATCTTTTAGTGGGTTTCCCAGGCTTCACTCCTTGCACTTTACTAAAGTTAACATTTCTTCTGCGTTTGTTGAGAATGCTGCAGTCTCTGGGGGATCCTAATCATTAATGGAGTAGAAAACTGATAGTTGTTAACCTTCAGAGCCTATACCAACCAGCTTGCTACTCTATTCTTTAGCAGGATGACTTTCATGATTTCTCTCACTTCCACAGGGAGACAGCCTGCATGTGGGTTTCAGTTTTTTGTGTTGGTCTTTTTTTTTTTTAAATATATAGTACAAGATTTCTTTTGGGACCTAGTCTAGGTTTTGACTTAAACTAAGATTCAACCTGCTTCTGATGTTGGTTAGTAAACTAGTTTTCCTATATTATTCTTAAATTGTGTAGCTTTTCATAAGTTGGATAGAATAAGCATCGTCCAACTTGCTTGGGACCAATTACTTCAGATGGTCCCTATGTCTCTTTGTGCTGCTAGCTGGAAGATCGAAGGATACAGTGATCTTAGAGATGGTCTTGGTGGATGCTGGTAATTTGAAAATCTGTTGCAAGACTGCTAAGGCAGAGCTTAAGTTGCAATATACTTTTAACTCTGACATTATTAAAGAATGCCACCATTCTGGATATCTGTAGAATATTAGTACTAGCTATTACATGTGTTTAGAAACGATGCTGTCATTGGATGTGATCCTACAGTAATTACTGTGTAACGGAGAAATCAGAAACCCACTCTGTCTAAACTGTGGGTATGGGGAGCTACTGACTGTGCCTGTAGACTGATGTGTAGGTAGTTAGGAGGGGTATGTTAGAGCAACTAGTATCTCTGAAGTATCGTTTCCATGTGTGAGTTCATTATTTATTTATCCTGGAGTCTGTATGCTGTTAGGGTTTTGAAGTTGAGTAGAACCAACAGCTGTTTTGTGCAGACAAAACGGTCAGCTTTGAACAGGTCAACTTTGTTACACATGGCCTGGCAAAGCAGGCATGATCATGAATGTGGCTTTCCTAGGGTGACACTCTCATTTGCACTTTGGGTATGCAGACCCTTGTTTCTTGTAGAGAACTCAGTTATGTAGTTCTCAGTTATGTAGAACTCAGTTATGCTAGTGATGCATTCGCGTGGACCTGTACCAAAAATACAGGGCGGGAGGAATGGGAAGAGGAGAATGTGTGCAGATCCATGCCTGTTACAGAGGCAATTTTGTTTACAGGATAAACCTGAGTAATGCATTTCTAAGAAGTAAAATTACTGATGGGTAGTCCATTTCATTCTGCAGCATGAAGAATTAAGAACAGTGTTAATTTTCCTCAGTATCTAGTAAGGTGTCTATTCTTACTGGTTCTGTCCTTAAGTTGCTGTTGCATCTAAATAAAGAGCTTGTGTTGATGTACTATATATGCTTTTATCAGATATTATTACTAATTAGGACCTGTAGTCCTCAAGAATAAATTCACTTACTTCAAATACTTCACAGAACCATTTAACAAAAAGACATTCTTTACCCCAAAGAGATTACAGCCTGCTTTGAAGATAAAGGGACGTAAGAATATGCCATTACCATTCCTGTAAGCCTCACTCAGTACGTCTCTTTCATTGGCCAGTTAGTCTTCCATAAGCTGTGTAAAATGTCAGAAATTATTGTGGAAAATACCACAGTAATTTTAGATGCTCAGATCATAAATGGAGTCCAGGAAAAGATTAGTGTATCTGGTAGCTCGTAATAAAAGGGAACTGATCTCAGTGATCCGGGACACCTGTTGGACTCCTGTCTTCCTAAGTCTAAATTGAACTAATTCAGTTGTATCAGTCTGTCAGTGGTAGCTTTCATTTCGAGATAGAACGTTTGCTGTTAAACACTACTAAAATGCGTTGACCCATCAATTCAATAGTCCTGTGTTTTCATTTTTGTTTCTGCTTCTGCCTGAGAAGCGTTTGTAAGATTTGCTGTCTTTTTTACCATTTTAAGTTTATTTGCTTCTGAAGTGTTTGAGTCATGTTAGGGGCATAGGTGCCTCGTGCTAGCTGAAAGAGATACAAAAATAGGAACTTGGGCAACAAACTTTATTTGGACAGATGGGGAACACTGCAAGACGAAAAAGCAGTTTAGGAGGAAAAAAGTTGGGAGGGATCCTACTTGAAATTTATTCCTGTATTATTTCATGTTGTAGGATCTTTGAAAAGTCTTTAAGTGCAGGAGAAGAAGGTCTTGAAGTACAAGGGGAGTTCTCATTGTCAAGAAGATTACTTTTTTTTATTTAAACCTTTTTCTTACACATCTATTCTATTTATTCAGGACTAATCAGGGTTGCAGACAGTAAGAGAAGTTCACCTTGAAAGTGGTGTGAGGAGAAACAGTTCCCAATGAAGGCTAAAGGTACTACTGATAATCCTTTTTATAAAGGGAGGAGGCAAAATTAAAAAAACTGTAAGGCATTTTGTTTGAAAGACTGTGATAGCCTAGCCCTCTAAAATGCTCTGTCCTTCTGTAGCCATTATCCTGACTAAAAGTCTTGCCTATTTCAGGTGAGTTTAATTTGTTATTTGTAGTCCAGACTGTCATTAACCTTTGAAAAATAATGTATTTATGCACAATTCTGCGTTTTCTTTAAAGTGTGTGTGTGTATACCAACACATATATTAAGAAAATAAGGATTTCACTGTGTTGCCATAGAGGTCAAAAATTTTAGTCATTCTGTGTGCTGTGTAAGTAACACGCAAGACACAGGTTGATAGTTGGAGAGCACAGAACATTTTGAGGAAATGAAAAGTTCTAAGTACTACCTGGTCAAGAAAAATAGTAACTTTCTCCTTGGAAGTGTCTCCTTAGCTGAAGAATTCATCAAGAGGATAACAGTCTTAAACTTGCTATTTCTTTCTCAAGGAACGGTTTGAAGATTAGACTTGCTTAACAGGTATATTTTTCAGAATATTCTTAATGTGAAATGTTCAAATAAAGGTAGTAGGCTGGGATTTAATAGAATGTATCTGAGAATTCACACAGGTGGCATTGTTGATAAATTGGTTTTGGAGACCAAAAGACGTTATGGGCCATTGTCAGATGAGGTGGCCACTGCTTCTTCCTCTTACCTTACTTCCCAACTATGTACATCTGATAGTTAAGTTGCATTGACTTTGTTGGTTGTGTGGCTGTACAGTGAAGTGTTCTTGATTCCTAATATATCTAAAAACTAATGTTCACTAAGTGAATATTACTGGGTTTTATGTCACTGATCCAATCAAATGAATTTGCCTAGTGGCTGCACAGTGGGGGCAGAACAAGGGAAAGAATCACTGCTTCTTTGGGAGGTAGCTGCTTTGAACAGCATTAGTGGAAGTGTGTGATGCAAACAGTTCTGTTTTGTCTTCTGTGAAGAAATGCCAAAATACATCCCCTTGTACACAATGTATTTCTCAAATACCCCTTGTAAACATGTTTAATTGAAATATTTGACTTTTTTCTTATACACGTTAAGCACAGGAAATAGTGCATATCAGGAAGGTGTTAGCTGTCAAATTCCTGGCAGTAGTCTCAACAGTTGAAGTGAGGAGACTGGGGAGTGATTTCTTTTGAAGGATACTAAGTCAATAGCTAGAAATACGAAGAAATGTCGTGAGCTACAGACCATAGTTTCATTATGGCACCTGTTATCTTCAGTTCATGTTGGCCACTTCAGAATTTCAGAAGAGGAAGAGGAACGAGAGCTGATTGTTTGCCCAGTAGAATTTTCTCTTAAGACAATCTTTTTCTAAGGGAAACAAATGTTTTCTTTGACCTTCTGTCAGTAACAAACTTTTTTTATAATTGGTCTGAATGACTACTTGGAGCACCTCTCCTAGCTGCATAATTTTCTTTTCTAGTTTCTAATATCAGTGATTAGTTTCTTTACTTCATTCAAAACTTTCTCTCATACAGATTATTAGCAATGCTAAAACAATAGGAGACCTGGTATGTCACACATAATTCTTCATTCTTTATGTCCTCATTAGAAAAAGAGTGCCAGTACGATGTGGCTGTCTAGGCATATTAGTTCAAACTTAGAAGTATTTTGGGGGAATATGCTGCACACTACTGCTCTTAATTTCAATAAATTGATTCCTTGTAAGATTCCTTGTCCCATTTGTAGTGGATTTCCTGACTGCATAATCTGTGTTTTATAATCTCAGAGTGTTTGCATGTGTTACTCTTCAGGGTTTTGACAACTGACATTAACTGTAAGCCTTTGATTTCTAAGGATGTAGACACTTTCTGCAAAATGAAAAGGAAATAGTTTGAGGAGAAAATCCAGGTGTTACTTGTGCCTCTTTAGAAAGCATATGAAATGAAGGGAGGGAAGTTTTGCTGTCCTAGTAGTTGGTTGAGAGAATAACTGAAATGTCACAGTTAAACTTTGTTTTTTTTCCCCTTTAAAACTGATACTTGGCTGAAAAAAAAGGTGTGATCAGTGAGAATGTGACTGAACTCTTTCTATTTCTTATTTGTTTGTCTTTAAATATCTGTGTTTTCCTTGCACAGTTACAGGGTTGGACACCTGAGGAAAGGTTTTTTCAAAAAATAAGTCTTTCAGTAATTGCATGACTTGTTATCCTGTGTGCTAGCTAGTGAAGTAGCCCTGTTTTTCATTATGTATTTTCTGCACAGTATTTAGACTCATCATACAACAGTTTTGTATTAAAAATTCAACCTTATATGTATTTGTCGCAGCTTCTGAACTTCTGTTTTGATACTCTGTTTCCAGTTTGTCTTCTTTCAGAGTATCCGTGTTGTCCACATAGTGCAATGGTGTAAGTCTAGAAGTTAATTTTTCTTAACACTCAGAACTAAAATCATTAGGAAAGTAAGATGTTTCTCTTCAGGCTATTAATATGGTTTCTCAGTGTTCAAGCTGCTTAATTCTGTAATTATTAGTTGTTAGGTAAGGTTTTCAAGTTCTTGTTTATGTTCCATGTGACTAATTTTTATCTTTACTGATACTCATTTTTCCTTCCAGTCTGTCTTTTGAAATACGTTACTTTTTTCTTGTAATAGCAAATTATCAGACCTGCTGTTTGTCTTTTGGAAGTACAAACAGACAGCTTTATTATCCCAGTGATTTCGCCCCCCCCTTCATAATTGTGGTTTAGGTGCTCTTCCAGTATAGTGTCATTCGCTTTCTCAAAATACTACACCAAAATTATGTTCATTATTTCCTCAGGTAGCAAATTGTCGGGGGTTGGTGGTGTGAATGTAGTTTTTACTCAGGTTTACCTTCTTAATCAGATTTACCTCCTCTATGAGTTCATTCCTTTTTCTTTCTTTTGTTTGTGCCCTTCCATTCCTTCATTTCTGGATGTATATTGAATGACTCTTTTCTGAGTTTGTTGATTACACTTTCATTCCATTTATGTTGGAAAATAACAATTTAAGAAATTGCACATCTGCACTAACATTCCTTACCATATTAGTATGGAGAGGGGATGGGGAAGTCTTGAGTTTTGTATCAAGAATTTTATCTTTCCAGTTCCAGTTGTTCTGGTAACAACTGAGAAAAGTGTTAAAGGATATGTTGCAAGTTCTCAGTAAATTGAACAGACTTGTGTATGTTCTGACATAGAGCTGATATGTTTTTTAACATTTTAGGAACGAACAGATGCTGACCATAGCCAAGGAACACTGCAATTTTTACTTCATGAGTAATTCTTTACTATGGCAACTGTCTACACAGATAGGAAATCTTAAGAAATCCTTGCTATGCTAGTGTTAGTATTTACAGTTAGAAATATTACAGGGAAAAATTAAATTACAGGGAAATACAGCTTAATAATGAACATGAGACTTCTTATGGATGGTATTCTTTAAACTGTTATGAGTATGCTTACTGTTACGATGTCTGCTTTTTTTATATATTAGGTGCCAAGTGTCATGAAAAACATGGAAAACCAAGAAAATGTCTACAATTGTTTTAAGTTTAAAGGTTGAATTGTGTCATATATTCTTAATTTCAACTGTACCAAACTTACGCTAGTCTAATTAGAACACTGCTGTGAAAATGTTTGTTTTCTCTTGAGGGTCATCTTAGGATTTTAAAAGTAACTCAATAAATAAGAAGACACTTTCAGTAAACATTCATGTCTAACAGTAGTCATTTATTATAGCTTGCCAGAATGGGTTTTTAGCTTCATTCTTGAGGCTTGTTAAAAGATTGTATTTGTTCTTTTTATGTTTTGGTTTATCTACACAAGTCCACATATTCCCATTTTGTGATACTATATTTAAGTATTACTCTTGCATATTTAACAGATTAGATTTTAAGTTAATGTGGGATTTTTATAAATAACATGTTAAACTTTGGGAGAAATAACATGGAGGTAGTAGGATTTTGTAATGTGTGTGTGTTTTTTCCATACTTACTCAGGTAGATTGTGGCATTAGATACATTTAAGGGCACAAGTTTACTGTGGAAGTACTGTTTACTTACTATTTAGTATACTGAGGAATAGTGGTACTGTGCTTAACATATATAGTGTGACTCTGTGATTTTGAGCCTAACTCAAAAGCTTGTGACAAATGCTGTTTCTGCTGTTCTGCCTGGGGTGTCAGTTGTGGACAAATGTGGGTGGTTAAATATCTGCTAGCATTCACCGATGTCCATAAAAGCATATTTCTGTGTGTGAAAGCACAGCAGCAAAACATTCAATGTCTGGATGCAAAAGGAAGGTGAATTCTGACATGGGAAATCTCACCTGTTTGTAAGCTATCTTTTTTTCTTCCAAAGTTTCTGAGCTTAAGTTTCTGACCAGCCAATAAGAGGAAAAATTCACTCAGTGAAGTGTCTGCCTTCCTTTTCTTTCTTTGGAAAGCAGTTAGTTTCTTTCTGTCTGTAAAGTGGGACTTTGGGGGTGTCTTTTGGTAAGTGATCTTGTTCTAGTCATGCTGATAAGCAATCTTCTTTGTTTGGGTTCTTTCATCAGATACTTTCAAGAACAGATGTGGAGTCATTGTTAACAATGACAATCTTTGAAGTTCCTCAGCAGTACAGTAGGAAAGATTTTGTTCTGAGTTGTATAGGGGTGGGAAAAATGACACAAATCTGAATTTGGGGAAAAAATATTTCTTAGTCATTAAGTAAAAAATATATTTGTCCAAAGGTCTCCTAGGAAAAACAGAACCCAAAGGGGTTTTCGTTTTAGAAGAGAATAGATTTTTCAGGTCAAAGTTAAGTTTCTATGAATATAAACTGTTGTAAGTCACACTTTTTTTTTTTAATAGTGACACTGAAACTTTTTTTAATGTGTACTGGTTATTTTTACAATCCCACTGGTCTCATATATGCTTCTCACTTGATTATTCACTGTATACATAAATGATGTCTATTTTTTATCTATCTTCTTTAGTTTCCTGATGTTTAAGCCCTATTTTCATTTCAGAGTTCAAGTAAACTGAGTCTTCATTTACTGTGTGCTACTTGCTGTCTTCTCCAAACTTTAGGAAGGGTTTATTTTAAGATGATTGGAACTGCGGAGTAGCTCAAACATAGCTGTCTTAAGATTTCAGTAGCCTGTTGTACTATAACACGATGTCATTATTCAGGCACACAATAAAATAGACATTATCTCTATAGTTGCTTTTTGCTTTGTCTTATTACCCGTAGATGAATCTGTCTTAAGGTTTTTGTGGATATTACAGTTACAATGTTTGTAATTATTATAGTAGAATTGTATAATAGTTCTTTTAAGGGAAAGCTGTACAACATAAAGGTAAAAACACAAATGTTAACTTTGCAGTACACACTCAAATTGGAAACAAAACCAAGTAAAAAAACTTAGGAACTATGGAGAGCTACATCATATGAGATTGTCAATTAGATAATGGCTCAATCCCAAGCACCTGTCTTTGTATGATATAATTCCTGTCATGCAGATTTATATAATTAGGATCTGAAAATGTTGGGGGGAAAAAACACTCTTTGGATTTAACTTTTGTAAGTAGTTAAGGATACAGTTTTTTACTTGGCCATTGGTTTATCTAACGGTACGGCCACTTTTACACTGTAGTGGTTTGTGTTTCTCTAAACAAAAAAAAATTGATAAATCTTCCCACAAATTGAAGGTAGACTCTAGATGACTGCATGGTAGATGACAAAGAAATGCCTGGAGATAGAATGCCAGGTCTAGCCCCCGCCCCGCCTTATCTGTAGTAGCAAACTGGTGTGTTAGATTTAATAGAAGGCATAAAACAAAGTAAAATGAACTTGTTTAAAATGTCTCCAATTACATCAGTGGGCTTTCAATCAACTGTTTAGGACTAGACATCATAAGGCTGTAGTCTATCGAAGCCTCATGCTGTTAATGACAGTAGCTTTAGTATTTCTTTCTGTAGTAATGTAATAAGTTACAATGTGCGATTTCCCCAAGACCTTGAAATGATCTTGTTCACTACAGGGAGACATGCTGGAAAGTGACAGAGCCATACTTCTATTAGTAAAAGTAGGATTTTGCCATTACGATTTAACAGTGCTGTTTGATAAAGGTGTATTAACTATAAAGCATGAGTGCTCTTGCTAAAGTACTAATAATCACATGGTGGAAATGTAATTTAAGATATATCATCCTCAGCAATGTTTGTTAAGAAGGAAAAATGAATACTTTTAATAGCACTTGTTTATAGGCAGTAGACTTATTTTCATTTTCTCTGTTAAAATTGTACTGTGACCTCATCTAGTACTAGTTAAATGATGGAAGATTCTTTATTTGCTTACACGGCGGTATCAGAAGGGAACTTCACCATTTTAGTCTAGCATCTTACTCTTTACTTTTTGTAACAGCCCAGCTTTTTTCTGCAAGCAATGTTTTAATCATGTCCATATTGTGCTGTTTTTCCAGCACATGTGCAAACTATACAGGCTCTACTATCATTGAATAATTGCCTTATACAGAGGATTTAAGAAAGCTGTGGTGTTAAACTGAAAAGTTAACGTCTCAAATCTTAAAAGCTTTCTTTCTTGAGTTGGGATTTTAGTTGTGGTGCTGTCAAATATCACTATCTTAATTCTGCTAAATGAGTCTTTCTTAACTTGGAAAGGAATTGGAGCTCTTCAGAAATTATTAATTACTCTTTGATTTTGACTATGTGCTGTGATGGTGTACACCAACACAGGAGGAAGAAGGCAATCTCTTGTAAACCCTAGCAATTTGTGGGTAATACTATGCAAAATACTGTGTAAAAAGTCACCAAGTTTAAGTGAAAAATGAATCAACCAATATTTCTTAATTAAGATTTAGTGAACCATTAGTTTCTTTTAATATTGCATTCCTTACTACATCTTGCCAAGAGAAGTGTTTTGTCAAGAGAAGGAATGATTCCCACATTTATCTTTCTAGATTTTTTGGTTTTGTAATTTAAAGGGAGAAACACTTTCAATTTGTTAGTTCATGCATCTCATTGAGAGTCTTAGTTCTGTTTCTCACTTAAATACATTTTGTAGTTAGACTTTTTTTTTTAAATATGGTGCATGGAATGTGGACTTGGACTATATTCATCACATGAATTTGATATGCTGTGTTTGTAGGGTCAGTTTTTTAAAAAGAACTGTCCTAAATGCGTTGTTATTAAAGTTAGTGGAAATGTAACAAATGCATGAAAGCAAAACTAAATAAGAAATGTCCTGAGTTGAAAAACCTAGTTTTAATCTTCATTGCTTTTTCATTATTATTGTAATTGGAATATTGACTTTACTGGGAGCAAACTAGGGCCATGCATGTCCCAAAACCTTGAACTCAATAGCACTCTAATCAAGAAGTCATCCGCTGCTTACAGATTTACTAAATTATTTAAGTTTTTTGTTTTTTTTTTTTTTTTGAGAAAAAACTCATGGAGGCTGTTTTTTCCATCTGAGATTAGTCAAATTCCTGGTCTGTGTTTAGAAGAAAACTAAATTGCAAAAGGATATTAGGTCAGATTTTTATACTAGGTTTCTTACATGCCCAAAGCACATTTAAAAATTTATACTTTTGAAAAATGTTATCTGTGACTTACTTCTTACTGTTACAGGAGTCGTAATCACTACTGTTGTTGATTTTACTTTTCAAGGTACCCAGAGAATGGCATAGTAGAAATGGACACCAGTAATCTTCGACCCCGAGCACGAACCATTCTGAAGTGGAGTGAACTAAAAGTGGGTGATGTGGTGATGGTTAACTACAATGTTGAGACTCCAGAAGAAAGAGGATTTTGGTTTGATGCAGAAATTACCTCTTTGAGAGAAATCTCAAGGACTAACAAAGAGGTTCATGCTAAAATTCTGCTGGGGTAAGATTTGTTTGACCAACTCATAAAATCTCTACATATCATATAAAGTATGATTGTTGGGGTTTTTTTGTCTACTAGTCATCACTAGATTTAAATTAATGTCATACTTTGATTCCACAGCTGTCTGAGTCATGGAATTGCAGTGCATGGTTTTTTATGGTGTGCAGACTTAGCTATGAGTCAGAATTTTTAGATTTCCTGAGACTGCTGGAGGCAACCATAAGGTTTCATATGTTATCTGTGATTCAAACTGACCGGAGTGTGTTTTCATTTATATTCCTTTATATGTTATATATTTATACATTTATATTAATTTTTATGTATATTATATGTTCAGTTCTATTGAAAACTGAAAAATGTGTTTTCAGTAATTTTTGAGATAATTTGGAACCCCTAGGTCTCACTGAGTATTAGTCATCTCTGATAATTTGAGTAAGTCTCTGAACTGGCTAATTGAATTTTTAAAGAATAAAATATTTATGTGGGTATTATAGCTTCTGATAAGTTAAAATGTGGAACTGTGGGATGTGGGAATTGTGAGTTTTCATGTGGCTGAACTCACCTGAGTATCTTTGCTTTGTTTTTCTAATTAAAACCTTGTGTATAGTTCTTTAGGAACAGTGTTTTCTGCAAAAATCCGTATGTTATTACTGTCAGTAAGCTGTGTGATTGCTTTCTTAGGGATGAACAGATGACCAGTCTTCATTGGCAGACTCCTTGAGGAATTCACTGTAACATTCCTCCTCCTTCTCATTAGCTTTCCTCATTCCTTTAATGTTATCCTTTTCTGACACAAAAGAGCTAAGAGCAAATGGATCCAGTCTGCTGCCTCCATCCCTGCAGAAGAGGGGTGTGCATGGGTACTTACATGTTAGGAGTGAAACTGATTTTAAAATTAAAGTGGAACTAAAGTGAAATTTCTTTTTACTTAAGAAATGATTGATTTAATGTAGGCATTTACTCAATGAGTAGTAGTATTGTTCTGGGAGTATATTCCTTAAAATGAATTGGATTATTCGCATGTTAGTGTAGTTTTCTTTATGAGAAAGGAGAATTGTGGTACCTGTAGGAAGACTTACAGTATAGGACATGGTTAATTGAAGAGACACACAGAAGACTTACATATGATCAGGCGCAATTCAATATTTTGTGTAAAAAAAAAAAAAAAAAAAAAAAAAAGCAATCATACCTAGTACTGTGAAATAGGAAAGACATTGACTTGGTAAATCATGCAAGTAAATGAAAATCTGTTTCGTGGATGGTTTTTAATTTTAGAGTAACTGGAGTTTTATTAGGCAATCTCAGTGCATTATGGTCATCTTGTATTAAGTAGAGCAGGCATATGGACTTTTGTTTTGTAGGCAAGGCAAAAAAGATCCTTCAAATGTAAAGCAAGAAGAAATTGAGTAGGTAGTTTGAATTATTAACTTTGAAGGGAGAAGAAATTAAGAAATGGAGGCCAGTCTAGAGAGATGAAGATTTTCATTGTAATGCATTTAATATTTGTATGGCATTTGGTGAATCAGAGATGGGCTTCATGAACTTCTACAAAAAGAACTGTCCAGATACCAGTTTACATGAAGTTCAAATGTCTATTGATAACGTTATTTAAAACTGTTGACTGCATGGATTCTTTCAGAGTTTTTCCTATTTATTAAAATATGTTAAGCAAAATATGTTTTATATTGGCAAAAGCAAGCAGGTGGTGGCTACTAAAAAATTCTGTTCATGCTGGTTGGAACTCTATAGGCTAGTCTTTCTTTAATCTAAATAAGCTGATAGTTATGCTTCAAATTTGAAGATGGTAACTTTAAATACAGTGGGTACTGTGGCAAGTACCATGGGGTTCCCCATAGTATTGACACTTACTATCCTCTGAAAGGAGCTGGGGGGAAAAAAGGCACAGTTGACGAATATCTTATTCTAAGGTGGGGAATTTAAGTCTATTTTTCAAATGGAATCTTATTTCAGTGAATTTTCTTCCTGACTAAGAATTCAGGCTTCGTTTACATGTTGATAGATTGTATATGCAGTAATCAACTAGTTTGCAGAAAGTAAGGTTATCTGGGCCCTGCCATTTCTGAAATTTATCAAGGAATAATTCTGTATCACCCGCACTAGCAAAGTCATTCCTCTCAATCAAGATAAATCTGCTAGTATTCATAAACTTGTGTAAGGAACATGCTGCATCAAGAATCACTTTACATTTCAGGTATGTTTGTTTGCAAAATTAAAACCAATCTCTTAGTGTTACAATGTTGATATACTAATATAATATAAATATTTAATACATTATATACAATATATTAATATAAATTTGTTTAGTAGTATTATTATGTTATAATATTATTTTAGTCTATAATAATATAATTAATATGGGAATATTCTATAATTTAATATATTATTGATAAGTTATCATGGGTTCTTACCATAATGTCAGCATTAGTTAGTTGTTTTAAGTAAAGGTGAAATCTATTTTGAATGCTTTGAGTATATGTTAGTGACTAAGTGATTGTTAATGACTAATTATTTATGTACTACTTAACAACAACCTTAGCAAGCAGTAAAGGGAGGCAGAGTTCTTAAGGTTGCTTCAGATATATTCATGGCTTGGACTTTTTTCCCTTTCTGGTATTATGTGAAAGAGGCATTGTATAAAACACTTTTGTATGCAATAGTTGAATGTTTGATTTATTGATCTTGATTGCTTTTGACAAAGATTTCATGAAGCTGTTGGCACAATTACAGGAAATAACATGTACTGTTAGTGGTAATGCTTTGGAGCTGGTAGAACACGTGATGAATACTTCTTTTTTTACTGTATCTGTTGACATGCGTCTTTGTTAGGTGTTATTTTACTCATGTCCAGTCATAACCTAAAGGAAATGTCCTGTACAGTCTGTCATCATCAGTTCATCTTTCAGGAAACAGATATGGATTAGAGAATATTATCAAAGAGAGGAGAGAGACTGAACAGAGGAGAGAAAGACATCATTATACAGAAGAATTGACCACATATTAATAATTCTCACTTGTACTGTATTTGCATTGCAACTGAAATTCGTAATTGCAGGATGTCTAAAACCTATCCAAACTGGATACTGTGTCTCTGGTACAAATACTAGGGAACAGCAGTGCTTTGACCGTGGAATATACATGCCCTAGGACCATAGGTCTGTCATGTCTGTGTGTGCATGCTTACAGTTCAGAATGGTCTCTGTGTGTGGTACCTCTGAACTGATTTTAACTAAATTTGCAGGGTGTACCTCTATTTTTGAACATCCTTTTATTTATTTATATATTTCTTTTTCGGGAGTATCTTGTGTTTCATGATGAAAGCAGTTATTTGTAATCCAGAGTAATATGACTTGTCGTCTTTGCATTTTAAAGGGCGTGTATCAAATGCCTGTTACTGGTGGGTAGTTGTGAGGCAAACTGGTCACAATTTATTTTAACGTTGGAGCTAGCTGACATGATTAAAGTCACCACACCAAATCAAACGGAAGTAGTTCAAATGGTGCTTTGCGTTTTCTCTTTGCTACACTTAAACAGAGACAAAATACAGCTCTTGCTTTTCTTCAGTCAGCCTTTGAAAGTTTGAGTTTAGCAAGGACTGTCGATACCAAGACTTGTATTTTGTTTAAGCCTTTGGAGTTACACAAGAATATCAGAAAAATCTGTTTACTCTGCAGATTTTATACCTCTTTGACTAAGTGAATATTTATGAATTTGAGGTCTTTACCCAAGTAGCGGTAATGGAAAATAACAGGGTCCTAAATTTTCAGTTTTATATTTGTCATCTTCTAGTTCTGCAGGTTTTTGTATGAGGCTTCCTGCTCCCAAAAAGGAATGATTGTGTTTTCAGATCAATCTCTCTAATTTTTAAATATGCTTATTATGTTTTTCTGTGTAACCTGACAGATCTGAGGCTTATCTTCCTCATTTGAACACAATTTCTGCTTTTTTGCCTTTTTTTTTTTTTTTTTGTAGGATACATTCCTGTTATCTTCTTTTAGACTCCTTTTATTCATGTCTGGCATGTTTTTGTTCTCAGAAGGCAGTGTGATGTTTTTACACGGTCTTCATGCTACCTGTACAGATTGCACTTTTAGCTGCTCCTTTTACTTCTTTTGAACAAGCTTCTTCATTTATATTTAACTTCTGATTTTGAAGTCATACATAATATTTGCTTTTATAGCTTTGCAAAGGTACAGAATTTAAACACATTACAGAATAGTGAGCTAACAGTGAAATAAGTCTTGCATGTTGTTCTGGGTGATTTCAAGAGTTCTTGTGCTTCTGTGGATTTCTATCTATCTGGTCCAAAAAAAAGTTTATTGGCAGTTGTACCTTGTTTTGACACTTAGGAAGTATGGTACTGTTATTTTTCTATCCCTGTCAGTATGTATTGTGATAATCAATATGTCACAGTTGTTGTTGTCATACTTCGTAGGTGCCCAATAGTGTAGTTCTCATATTGTTTCTTCTTTAGGCATGGAATTTCTGTCTATGTGGCTTATCCCTTACTGATGCTTGTATACTTTTGTGGTATAATTTTGTACCCAAAATAACTTCCCAGTTTATTTGTTTTAAGGTAGTGTCTTTGACTGTTGCTGGTTGATACGGGAAGGCATTGTTTTGCTGATATGTGGAATATTAATAAGATTTACTCGGAGCCATTTTTTAAAATAGCTTTCATGCTGTATCAGCAGGTATCCTAATAATAAGAATTCTAATTGCTGAAGAACTTGCCTGCAGCTTTCTTGCACAGGCATAAAAATGGCATATTTCTTCTAGGCAACAAAACTTCTGAAAGGGTGAATTTGTGTCTCCCCTTTCCTCTTCTCCTTATGACTTCAGTGGAGCTGGTCATCGCCTTTGAAGAAGAGACCTCCTTTTGAATCAACGCAACTGTTTCAAATCAAGATAGATTCTGATTGTCCAAGAAGCCGGCTGGGATTTTTCATGGTGATTCTGTAGAGATGATGCCTAGAACTTCTTAAGCACTTCCATGAACTGCTTTTCCCTAGTCTCACAGCTAAAATGGCTCTTTCTGTGATACACAGCCTTAGGTAATTATCTTGCAATTCTTAACAGGAATGACTCTTAACAACAGGAAGAGTATTTTGGGTCCCACTTAATTATCCTGTTGGACAGAAGAACTTGTGTTTGGGGTTGTATGTGTGTGAAAAGAATGATCTGTTTGAATATAAGAAGTGAAGTTTACTGGAAATCAAACTGTTAATTTTTAAATTCCAGACTAGGTTTTTGATCTTGCTTCAGTTGTGATTTCATTCTTGAGGAAAAACTCCAGAGTTAAAAGATACAATGGACATGACGGCAGAATATTACTAAAGAGACTTTTGAGTAGCATACAGTGCCTCCTCTGACGGAAAAAAAGGGAGTCTGGGGTGCAGGACAAACTACACAGAAGGTATTGGAAAACACTGTCAGCTACTGGGGCTGGAGAAGGGTTGGTCCACTGGGACTGGAGAAAGGTTGGTGTCAAGGATGTGTTATTTCAGTCAAATGTGAGAGACAGAACAATATCTGACTGAGAATAGTTCATGAAGAGAGCATGAACAGAGTGAATCCTTTAACCACTCGCTGTGGCAATTGTCCTCTCCACCAAGGTCATAAAAGATATAGTATCCTTGTTCAGCACCTATGAAATCAAAACCAGCAAGTTTAGAAAGAACTGAAAGAGTACCTTTTGAAGGGTATTTGGCTGAGTTGTTATTATACATACCCTTTTCATGTTTCCTCTTTTTCCTTTCCCTTCTTTCTCTTCAGACAAAAATTTCCATTTTACACTCACTGAATAGTTATGACGGCCAGGTTCTACACAGATCATAGCTATTCCTCCACACACTTTGTTTTCCTGCTTTAAAGAGGACAAATCTTCAGGAGGTTCCATTGTGCAGAGAGGAGTGGAAGGATTACAGTTTTAAGATTGCTTATCTGTAATTATTTCTCTTACATGGAAGAAATATTTTGTCTCTTGATACTTCCCTCTTCTGGATTCTTAAAAGAGAGAGCATAAAAAGTAATTTATTTGTCCTTTGTGCCATTTCACTGCACATTGCCTGTTCTTAACTGGCAATATGGAGAAACTGATATTTGATTGTTTCAGTTTGCTTTCCCAAAATGGAGGGAGAGTAGACTAGGTGCTTGTAATTCATGTTGAGTCTTTTGGACTGTGAATGTACTGTTCTTTTGTCTTGAAATTTTAAAATTTGAGTTGCACACCAAGTCTGCCTTGCTAGAGATAGTGTTATCTCTCAAGCTAAGTAGCCCAGTTATGTAAGAACTTCTCAGTCCTGCTTGTGAAAGGGTAAGACTGTGGAGGACAAATCCTCCCAAGGGAAAGGAGCAGGCAAATCCTGGGGATCAAAACCTGGTTAATTGCACAGCTCGTGTCAACAGGCATTTGGCTTTTAATACCATGGGGCCCATAAGTGGGTTCCCATCTGTCACTGAAAGTCCTTGATCCTCAAGTGGGACAAGAGCATCTATGCCAACAGGCTGGCCAACCTGGTGAGTAGAGCTTTGGGTGGTGAAGGGACATTATGATCCATGGTTAAGGGAGGTATTGGCATGTGCATGGAAAGGAAAGGGTACAGGGTGGTGGGAACAAGGGGGATCTTGGGATTGGTAAAAGAGGGCTGCCCATCTCAAGTGCATGTATGCAAATACATACAGCCTGGTAAACAAGCAGGAGGAATTAGTTCTGCATATAGTCACAGAACTATGACATTGTTGGTATAGTGGAGACATGATGGGACAGCTCACATGATGGGAGTGAGAGATGGATGGATACAAACTTCTCAGGAAAGGCAAAGATAAAGAGGGCAGAGCTGCCATGATGTGAAGAAGTTTGGATGTAAGGAGCTGTTCAGTGGGATGACAACAGTCTGGTTGAAGCTCGTGGATGAGGATGGGAGAGGCCAGAAAGGATGACATTGTGGTGGTAGTTCATCTGATCAGGGTGAGGAAGAGGACAAAGCCTTCTTTAAAAGTCTCTGAATCACAGGCACTGATTTTTATGGAGGACTTGGACTCCCTGACATCTGCTGGCAGGCTAACACTGGAACGCAAGCAGGCAAGAAGCTCTCTGGAGGATGTTGGGGATAGCTTCTTAATACAGATACTGGATAGGTCAACAGGGCGATACTCGGCTTCATCTGCTGTTTAGTATCAACAGCTGCTTGGGGATCAGATGATTAATGGTAGCCTTGGCTATACTGACTGTGAAATAGTAGATACCAAGATCCTGATGGAACTGAGGAAGGAGAGTAGCAGAGCATAGACTCTGGAATTTAGCAGAACACACTTCAGTTTCATTCAAGGAACTGGTTGATGGGATCCCATAGGAGGCAACTGTGAAGGGTAAAGGAGCTCAGAAGAGCTGACAGCTGCTTAAGGACAACCTCCTCCAAATGCAAAGACATCCTGATACTTGGGAAACTAATAGATGTATCAAGAGACTGGCAAGGCTGAACAGGAAACTCATGATTTAGCTCCAGTGCAAAAAGTCAGTATATAGGAGTTGGAAACAGGGGCACTGTAAAAAGGAGGAATTTTGAACATGTAAGGATGGTGTTATGAGAACCAAAGGTTGTCTAGAGTTGACACTCGTAAGAGACATCAAGGGCAATGCAGAGAGCTTTTTACCACTGCTTTGGCAGTAGAATGCTGAACAAGGAAAATATGTATCTATTGGTGAAAAAGACAGATGATTCAGTATCAACAGACACTGTATTCACTGCCTTAGTCTTTACTGACAAGCTCTCTCTGGTAGCTGTGTCTAATGGAAGCATTCAAGGAGAGTCCTCAGCGGTGAATGAGGACTGAGTCAAGGAGTGCTTGCAAGACCTTGACCAATGCAAGTCCATGGGACCAGGTGGGTTGCATCCAAGTATGCCAAGGGAACTGGCTGATGCTGTAGTGATGCTCCTCTGTACTATATTTGAAAAGTTTTGGAGATCAGAGAGGTCCCTGACAACTGGAGAAGGGCAAATGTTGCATCCATTTTCAAAGAAAGCCAGTCAGCCTTATTTCAGTCTGAGGAAAACCATGGGGCAGTCCTCTTGGAAGTGCTGGCTATGTGAAGATGATTTGGAATAGCTAGGGTGGATTTTTTTCCCAAGAGCAAATCATGCCTTACAAGCCTGGCTGCCTTCTGTGATAAAACGATTAGCTCTGTGGCCAAGGGGAGAGCAACAGATGTCATTTACTTCAACTTGTAGCAGGTCTTTTGTCTGTGTCCCATAATATCCTATCCCAATTAGGATGTTGTGATCTGGGTGGATGGGCAATCAGATGGGTTTAAAAAAAGGTAAGGTCGAATGATCAGGCTCAGAGGATAGGTTAATGAGTTGTACACTAACCTGGAAAGTGATAACAAGCAGGGGACTGCAGGGTTGTATCCTGGGACCTGTACTGTTCAATACCTTAAGCAACAGTGTGGCAGTGGCAATGCAGTGCACTCTCACCAAGTTTGCAGAGACACCAAATTGATGGAAACTCGAGGGTAGTACTGCCAGTCAGAGCGACCTGAACAGGCAGGAGGAATGGGCTGACAGGAGCATCATGCAATTCAGCAAGGATAAATGCAGAGTTTTCTTGCACCTAGGAAGGCAGAGCCCCTTGCAGCAATATTGGCTGGGAAGGAGCTCTGATGAGAAGGACCTGTGGGTCTTGGTAGACAGCAAGCTGAACATGAGCCAGCAGTATGTAATGAAGGCTAACAGTATTCAGGCTGTATGAAAAGGAGTGTAATCAGAAAACTGGGGGAAGTAATTTATTCCCCTTTACTGAGCACTAATTAGACTGCATCAAGAACACTAGATTCCACACACACACACACACACCCAGCC
>NW_008825114.1:59218-94169 GCF_000699105.1 Pygoscelis adeliae
ACCCCACCCCCCTACCTCAATACACAAAAGAGAGAGACAAACTAGAGTGAATTCAGCAAAGGGCTGCTGAGGTGGTTGAGGGAGCACGGTGGTACATGGCAGGCAGACCAGAGATGATGGACATAAATTGCAACAAGAGAGGGGGAGAAAATTGGTTCTTTGGATTGCATTCAATAGCTTAACTTTTCAATTACTTAATTGTTATGTGTTAAAGCATTAATTGCTTAAAAAAAAAAAAGCATAAGTACCAAGTGTTAAAAGTTGGAATGTTTTGGGTCTCATAAGCATTTTATAATTACCATAAGATAAAAGTATCTTTTGAAGGTGAAGAATGGGTTGACTTGGATTTTGAGGTTTTTGTTTGTTTTCCCAGAACATAAACTATATCTTCAATATCTGTAACGCTATCATTTCTCTAATAAACATGCAGACTTGGAACCACAGAGTCTTTTGACTTGCTTTCTAGGGGGTGATTTTTGGAAGTGTTTTGAAGCTTAGTTTGTTTCCACTGACGAAAGTAATTCCAAACAGAAGAGGAAGAACAGAAGAAAACAAACTTAAGTTCAAAAAGGCAAAGAGTGTGAGGAAAAAAAAAATGGTGTGAGCACAATGTTAGGAAAAGCATTATGAAAATAATAAAAAAGGAGTGATGTTGAAATATATGTATACATCTAAGAGAATCATTGAGGGTGGAAAGGAGCTCTAGAGATTGCTCAAGCAGGATCAGCTAGAGCAGATTGCTTGGGACTATGTCCAATTGGGTTTTGAATATCTTTATGGGTGGAGACTCAACAACCTCTCTGGACAGTCACTGTAAAAAGGTATTTTGTGTGGTCAGAGGGAATTTCATGT
Source organism: Pygoscelis adeliae (assembly GCF_000699105.1). Taxonomy (NCBI): domain Eukaryota; kingdom Metazoa; phylum Chordata; class Aves; order Sphenisciformes; family Spheniscidae; genus Pygoscelis; species Pygoscelis adeliae. Next base: position 60,071 of record NW_008825114.1, read on the forward strand.
GTTTCTGTTTGTGCCTGTTACCTCTTGTCCTGGCAGTAGGCACTAGTGAGGGGAGTCTGGCTCCCTGTTTATACACATGGATAAGAGCCCTCTACCCACAAGCCTCCAGGCTAAACACTTCTATATCAAAGGCATTCCAGTCCCTTAATCATTTTTGTGGCCCTTTTCTACAACCACTCCTGTAAGCCCATGTCTGTCTTACCCTGGGGAGCCCAGACCTGGCCTCATCAGTGCTGAATAGTGAGGAATGTTCACCTTCCATCTACCTGCTGGCAATGCTCTTCTTAATGCAGACCAGGAAGCTGTTGACCTTCTTTGCTTACAAGGGTACATTGCTGGTTTATGGTCAGCTTCTTGTTACGAGTTCCTCAAGGTCTTGCTCTACCAAGCTGCTTTCCAGCCGGTTGGCACTCAGCATGTACTGGTGCATGGTGTACTCCCTATGTGCAGGACTTCACATTTCTCTTTGTTGAACATAATGAAATTCCTCTCTGTCCAGCTCTCCAGGTCACTCTGAAGGCTGGCACATGCATCTGGTATAATGGTGGCTACTCCTGGTTTTGTATCATCTGTGAACTTGCTGAGAGTCCACTCTCAGGTCATTAATCAGGATGTTAAACAGTACTAGCCCCAGGGTTAACCCCTGGGGTGCTACTGACTTGCCTCCAACTGGACTTTGTGCCATTGGTCACAATCCTGTGGATTCAGCCAGTTTTCAATCCTTACTGTGCACTTACCTAACCCATACTTTGTCAGTTTATATGTGAGGATGTTAGGGGAGACAGTATCAAAAGCCTTACTAAAGTGGACGTGAACATCTGCTCTCCTGTCATCTTCCAAGCAAGTCACCTCATTGTAGAATACACTCAGGGTGGTTAAGCATGATTTCCCCTTTGTAAGTCCATGCTCACAATTCTTGATCACCTTCTTGTCCTCAAATCTGGAAATTATTTCCAGGATTCTTTGCTCCATCACCTTCCCAGGGATTGAGTTGTGGCTGACCAGTGTGTCAGCAGATCTTCCTGAAGATAGGAGTGACATTTGCTCTCTTCCAATTCTCATGGAGGTGTCCCAGTTGTTATGACCTTTCAAAGATGACTAACAGTAGCGTTGTCCAGATGTCGGGGAGCTCCCTCAGTGCTCATGGGTACAATCTCTTAGGCCACATAGACTTCTATATGTCGAGTTTAAGTGCTTCATTAACTAATCCTTGTCCACTGAGGCTAAGTCTTCCTTGCTCCAGATGTTCCCTCTGGTCCCAGGGGCCTGGGATTCTTGAACATTGGTCTTACCAGTAAACACTGAGGCAAAGAAGGTGCTGAGTACCTTGGCCTTTTCTGTGTTTATTGTCACTAGGGGCCCTACTATATTTATCAGTGGACCTACATTTTCTCTAGTTTTCCTTTCCTGTTTTTATAGTTGTAGAATCCTTCCTTGTTGCCCTTCACATCTCTTGCCAGATTCAAATCAAGGTAGACCTTGGCTTTCCCAACCCTGTGCAATTGGACAGGAACTCCGTACTCCCCCCTTGGGTCAGCAGCCCCGGCTTCCACCTCTTACACACTTCCTTTTTATGTCTGAGTTCAGCCTGGGAGCTTCTTGCTCATCCATGCAGGCTTCCTGCTGCCTTTGATTTCCTGCACATGGTGATAGACCTTTCCTGAGCTTGGAGGAGGTGATCCTTGAATGTTAACCAACCAACTACTGGACCCTTCTTCTCTCCAGGGCTGTACCCTGTGGGATTTTTCCAAGCAGATCTCTGAGGAGATTAGAGTTTCCTGTCCTGAAGTCCAGGGTTGTCTTGCTTTTTACCTTGCTCCCTCCTCTAAGGATCCTGAACTCCATCATATCATCATAATTGCAGCCAAACTGCTCCAACTTTAATGTCCCATGACCAGTTCTTCCCATTACTTAGTTTGTAAGTAGTGGGTCTAGCAGTGCACCTGTCCTTGATCATCTGTGTCAGGAAGTTGTTATTACTGCACTCCAGAAATTTCCTAGGTTGTTTGTGTTCTGCTCTGTTGTCCTTCCAGCAGATGCCAGCGTGCTTCAAGTTCCCTGTGAGAACCAGGGCCTGTAATCGTGAAACTTCTTCCAGTTATCTGAAGAAGGCTTCATATACTACCCCTGATTAGGAGGTCTATAGCAGGCACCTACTACAGCATTACCCATGTTGTTCTGTCTGCTAATCTTGACCTGTCCTCACATAAGGGGCAACTCCCCCTCCTTGCCTTTCTAGTCTGTCCTTCCTGAAGAGCCCTTATCCATTTGTCACGGCACTCCAGTCATGTGAGCTGTCCCACCACGTCTCCATGATCCCAGTGAGGTCATGGACCTCCAGTAATTACACAGACTTCTGTAATTCCTCTTGTCATTCCCTGTGCTGTATGCATTGGTGTATAGGTGTTTCAGGGAGGCACCACGGTGTGCTGATTCCCCAGAAGGGGCATGAGAGCTTTACCCAAAAAGCTCTTCTGCTGGCATTTCTTTCTTTACATGCTTACAATTCAAGTGATTGCACTTCTCCTTTTTTTTTTTTTTTTTTTTTTTTGTTGATTGCTATGTTCCTTCTTTTCTGATCACCCCAGGCCCTTTGCTTGCCTACCCCATCCACAGTTTCCTCACTTGTTTGTTGAGGAATGTCTCCAACAGTTTTACCCATAAGTCTATGAACATTTGTATGTATCTACATAAAAATGAATAATGGAATCGTGTATGTTTGGAATCTGTGATAAGACCTAGAAAGGCTGTATTGCCATTATGCAATAGCTATTGGACACTTAAATGGAGCATTTAATATCATACACTAATGGAATTTGACATAATGGCACAGGTATTTGATGTAATTTTTCTGCAGAGAGTTGGGCAATACAAAGGATGAAGGCATCCCAAAATGAGCAACTGCCCTCTAAATGCCAAACTGATTAGGACTTTTTCTCTCTGTAGGTCATGGTGTACTTACTGACTTTCAGGAAATCTTGGTGAGATGAGATTCATCCTGTTCTGAGCAGGAGCATCCCTGGATGCCAAGCTTTTTCATTAAAGTAATGCTGTCATGTACATTCAAGCTGTGATAATCCATTCGTTACTAACTTTCTAGGCTAGAAATGTGTTTTTGGCCTTGCTTGCGAGCAATTCTCATTTGCCTTTGGTTCAATATGAAGCATTCTATGTGAAATGTCTTAATGTCTTTGTATTTACTATTTTATGGTGGATACCTTCAGATCTTTTTCTTTCTTGGTTTTTTTTTTTTTGTTGTTGTTGTTTGGTTGGTTTTAAAGCACCTTAAATTTATTTATTTATTTATTCACTTAGGTTTTTTTTTTTGTTATTCTACAGAGTACTTACCATGTTTCTGTGTTTTCAAGACTCGTCCTTTGCTATTCTTTGTTTTCTGGAAGGCCTTTCCATCCTGACAGTATCCCAGTGAGTTTTTTTTACGAAGGGAGGTGCTTCTTCTCATCTCTTTGTTTTATGAATTGAGATTCTCACTTAATCCAGCTGGGTACACAGATTGGTCTCCTATAACTGTATCTAAACTCATGATGAGTATGTGTGCTGCATCTACTCTCAGAATTGTAACATAATGTAACACCTGGATAGAAGCTTTTAACTTCTAGTAAAATCACCTGTTTGCAGCTCTGCCTCTTCCTAGCATAAAAGAGCTTATTGACTAGTCCAGACCCCTGGAATGATGTCTTGAGCTGACGCTTTGCATTGTTCTGAGTCTTGCAATTCAGTCCACAAACACATAAGAGAAGCGGGCTGAGCTTAGACCATGCCCTGTGATGCCAAGCACAGCTCCTGTAGCTTTGTTTTTCATATATGAAGCCTTTGTTTGTGGGTCTTCAGCCAGCTCTTTTTACCTGGTTCTTTATGGACATTCAGTCAAGTAGGCGTTAACATCTGCATGTTTGAACCTGGATTTGGAAACACTGGATGCCCATTTAGCAGTGTGATAGTGCCAGCCACAAACTTAATCGACTTGAAGAAGGTAGTAGTTGTAGTAATGGCAGGTCGTGCCCCTTCTTCCCCTGTTCGAACCAGCGGCTTTCCTGCAGTACCATGGACAGGTCCGCATGTGACGGCACTGCCGGCCACTGGCGGATCTCAAGTGCTGGTGCTGCTGGGTGGGTGGGATCGGTCTTCGTTGGCTGCCTTTTACACTGTCTCCTCAGTGGATTTCGTGGCATAGGCAGAGTCTTGCTCCTGAGTAATTTACTATGGTAAATAGATTGTTGGGATCTGACAATGTGACTTGCAATTATCTCAGGCCAGTGCTTTCCCCTTTTCCCAGGTACTAAGTTTATGCTTGCTTCTCTAATGTTCGTCTCCTTTACAGATCCCAGGCTAAGGAAGAAAGGATAGTCCCTGCATCCAAATCTCTGCTTCCAGAGTCTGGCACCATGAACTATAATATATTGTTTTGTAAATGCATCAAGCATTATGCCTACTACTGAGATTAAAAAAAATAATATCCTGGCTGGCTTGTGTGTGCATCCACAAGGTGAATTTGTAGATTTGGGAGTTGAGTGTGTGTGTGTTTTGCTTTGTTTGTTTTGCTTTTAAAGGCCTTAACAATTCATATTAGATTATGATGTTTTTGATAGTAAGGTCTTCAACATATTCTGGGAAATAGGGGGTTTTAATTTTTTTTTTTTTTAATCTTAGTGCTATATATATAGTAATAAAATCTTTGCATACTTGAAAAGTTGTCTTGTGTCTTTGTCATTATAGTGGCTTGTGTAATAAAAATAAATAAAGTTGAATTAAAAGCAAAGCTAATACTGTCCCATTTTGTACCTGTGCATTTTTATTTCATGATAAACCAAATGGGTGTGGAGTATTCTGAAAAAAATCTTGAAAATATTGTCTGTTTTTCTGCTTGCATACAATATAAAATAAAAGAACCTCTATGTAATTCAGTGCAACCTAGCAGAATTTGGTCAAATTACCAATGTAATATGCTGTCTTCACGTGAGAAGATTTTGTAAGTTACCTTTAAAACAAGCCTGTTTAAAATCAAATCTCCAGTAATGTTTGGTGAGGGTTGTAATTGTTTTATGGGTATATTTTAGCCTTTGTTTCATTCTGTGTAGACAATGTGTGTTTGCAGTTTGTTGAAACTACAGTTTAGCCTAAGTTATAGTTAATGTTTAAATGTAAAGCAACCGGTAGTAATTTTCACATTGCAATATTTTATATCAGACTGAGATATTTTCCATTTAACATCTTTTGAAATATGCATGCTGTTACGTGTATTTGCTTTAATTCCAAAACATTCTTTTGGCTGATAGTGGTTTAGAGTGAATATTTTGAAGTGAAAGTCACGACATAGTTCTGTTTTTTGACAGTAGATTTCTGTAGAGATTATTTGTTACAATAGCACATATTTAATTCTCTAGCCTAATGATTTTAACATATCTGTAATTTAATATTTTTATAATAAAAGTTGATAAACAATTGTTCATGAGCTCAGTTCAGAAGCACAGTTTCTCTTGTTTCAAAGGCAAAGTGTTTTTAAAAAATCGTTCTCACTTTAAAAAGTGTATATTGAGTAAGTCAGGATACAAGTTCATGCAGCTGTGGAATGTGAAAGCACAAAGTGTAAAGACGCAAGGAAATGCTGTTGATATACTAGACATGAACTCTAGTGGCTCAAGTGCTTCTAAGGGGATGATAGTGAAAGTTCTAACAAGCATTTTGAATGGTAATATTGAAAAGATTCTTTGTATATTTCTGAAGAAGTTATCCAACTGTTCATTGATGATGTAGGAGAAAAACAGTTGCTGGCTGAAAGATTTGCAAAAGCAGCAGAGAGGCTGATTGATCATAAATGGGCTGTAAACAAAGTAGTGCATATGAAAAGATGGATACTGAAACTGGTAGTAAGTTTAGTCCAATCGATTTTTATATTGTTTGTTAATTGAATTCATACATTTGGAGAGCGTAACCACCATTATATTGTTAGGTTTTATTCTGATTGTGGCTGTTTCTCTGCTGACCTGGACAATACCCTTGACAGTAACCATAGAAGCTGACAAATGAATTAGTTGTCTGTGGTAAACATGACTTAGTGTGAGTAAGGTTTTGCTCTTAAGGGGCCTAACGATAAATTGTCATTAGACACTTTTTCTTAAGATTCGTTGTGTGAATATAACCTTTATGTGTATTTTTTGAATAGTAATTTTTTCCCTGTTTTTATTCACCATTGTATTTTGACTCTTAGTGCATATTGAAATATTTTTCTTCTCATTTCAATACGGTAAAGTGATAAAACCAGAAAATTCCAGAGAGAGATCTGGCAATTGTAACTGAATCTCTCAGACTATAAGCACTGATAGAGTTTTCACAGTGTGGTGATTGTCATCTAGCAGTTTTTATTTTCTTGAAAGTTGACCTTTGAAATATCCAGGATAATGCTCAGTTGTCATACTTCCAGTCAGCTGTGATCATGTATGTCTAGAGTGTTTTGCAACCTGAAGATTTAAAAAAAAGAAGTATGGGCGGAAAAAGGTACAGATATAAGAAAGTTCAGTTGAAGGTTTCTATCTATGGCTAACCTATCTAAAAGGAAAGCTTGTATTGGGAATTCTGTTGTATTGAAGGGTCTGGCTCTGTTTTGGGTTTTAATTTCTTTAAAGAATTTAGTGTACTTAGATGAAACACAAATGCAGTCCCATTTACTATGCCTAATGTATAACTCAAGATTTCTTTTTAATCTCATTTCTGATATGATAAGGTGAAGAAATGAAGAAAAGTGATACTTCTTGTGTATATTTGACAGAATAATATAACTACAATTTTATTGGGTAACCATAATTTTTAAGACAAATGATGTGTAGCCTGATCACTATTAAAGCTATTGTATGTGTAATGTGGCAGAAGAATTAGTCTTTTAAGAGCAACTAGCTGAGCAGAGATTTTTAGCTTTGGTAAGGCTTAACCATTTATTATTGGCCATCATTTGTCACAATGGTAGTTGATCTTCCTCTGTAGTTCTGGATATGCAGCTGTGGCATTTGCTGGAACATACCAGCTTGGTAAAGTTATTTGATAGTATTTGCTTGCTCCTTATGTAACTCATAGCAGAAAATAAAATGTTTTCTCTGGTTCAAATACTGGATATCTTTTAGGAAAAACTTGGGCTGAAAGTTACTTTCTGAGTGCCCTTATCCCAAAGGAAGAATACAGGAGATGCCCAAAAGAGAAGGAATGTCCACCATGACCTAATATGTGATACAAAAATGATTAATTCCGTCTATTTTATCAGTTCCATCTAGATATAGGAATAGTATTGCTTATGTCAGTAGGATTGCAGTGCTATGAGAGAAAAACATGCTTTTACCAATTGTTACCTCCATACAACTGAATTTATTTTTTATTTTGAGAGTTCTGTGTTTTCTAGTATTAATTAGAGGAATTGTTTTATTTAACTAGTTATATAAAAAAAGTATGTTGCGCTTCAACACTTTGAGGTTGAGATAATATACACATGATTTTTTGTAATAAAGTTGATGATAAAAATCCATGCTTCTGCATACTTCACAAAAACTTTTTGCTGTGGTGTCTTTCAGAACACTAACACCATTGAACCAACTTCAAATCTTTTCATGGTATCTTTCAAGAAAACAATGTGATAATCAGTGTAGTTAAAAGTAATTTTAATAATTTAAATTGTCACCAGTGGAATTTACTCTTAATACGTATTCTACTGACCTCAGGTTTGGCTTGTTTCCCAAAGATATGGATAGGAGTAACACAAGTGTCTGTAGATTTGTGAGTACAGCTTTATGGTGTTTTGCCACCTTCCTTCTTGTCTAAAGACTGTATGCAGAGAACTACGTGTGATGAAAAGCTTTTTTTTTTTTTTTTTTTAAACAACTGCTTTCTAAATTTCTGGAGAAAATGCAGTAAAAAAGGGTAAACTAAAGTAAAATAGCTCTAAACAATAAGGCAGTGTAGAGAGAGGGGAGGAAATGTTGCAAGTTTTTCCTAGGTGCAGTTTTGCTCATAATAGGGGTAGTGTATTTAGACTACACACACATTGAAGATTTGCAAGATGCAAAAATTGGGGAAAAATACGCTCTGCAAATATGCTGAAATTTGTCTGAAGCATACTGGAATTTGAGAATCTCTTTCTATCCCACGACATGGGTAAAGTCATGTTGGTAGCTGCTACATTGAGATTGTCACTATTGTTTCTTGACAAGATTTTAACTTACTTGATAAATTATGCTTGAAATTTCCTGTAGATGCATATGTAGTTGTATGCTTACTGATATCCAACATACTATTCAACTTCTATGACTATTTTGACTTTTCCATACAAATCTGCTTAAAGTTTAAGGCGTGCTTGTTTATTTTTTATCTTTTGCTTTGTAAGCATAGAGATATACAAACCAATACATGTATTTTTTTATAGGAATATAAAATTTCATGCTAATTAGGTGAAAGAAGGCATAATTTTATGTTTTGGTTTTAAAATAGATTCACTACTTTTGAGTTATGTTAGAAATAAGTCTTAGAGAAATCAAGCTGGATAGGCAGGCAAACAGTGGTATAGCTAAGGAAGATCCAAACATAACTAGATTTATACCATTAAAGAGTGTCAGGAGATTTGTTTTGTTTTGTTTTTAACTTTAAATAATCTAGGACTAACAAACAGTATAGGGCAGTTAAGAAAAGACTCTCCAAGGTACAGAAAATAAGCAGAGAAACCTTGATGCTTTGAGAAGCTCAGTCTGTATTTGTTCATTCAGTTTTCCTGCCAGAGATTATGTTTACAATTTGTCCTGTCTGTATTTGAATGTATAGTACTTTTATGACTGTGAATTAATGGGTACGTGTTGTAGATAATTCAAAGTGTCTTTGCATGCTACTGCAGAAGAGAGAAGCTTCCACTCTCACCTTCCCTGCAGAGGTGTACTGGCACCCACAGTCCCTTTAGAGGGGTAGATCGTTCTTGGGAGCACTCTTCTATCTGTGTCAGGGACAATTTTCTAGTTAAATAGTTCACTTTAAACCGAACCTGGAAATTGTGCCTTAATTACAGCTGCATATTTGGTAACAGCTGGAGGAAATTTAAGTGCTGTAGCCATTCACAGACTGGAAGTATCTCCATAACCTTATGTTGTCAAAGGCATACTTTGTTGTAACAGAAATTGGCGTCCAGTGTTCTAGTGTGGGTGGTTGCACCATGCGGTCTCATCCAGACTGAGGTGCAGAAGATCAGACTTCCTGTGTTTACTGCACTATATGGAAACCTAAATAAATCTGAGGGGTGTTACCCCCAACGGACAGAACTGCTTTTAAGTAATGCCCCCTAGTGTGCAAATGAAGATTATCTTAAATACATGATTTTCCTGGTCAGGAAAACAAACTGTTCTCTATCTGATGGATGTATTTGCATTGAAGTAGCATTTGTATGTTCCGTTGAAATATCCCAAATCTTTGAAGTTTGCTAGCACTTGCTGTTTATGCATATGACCCACAATGAGGAATGTTTTCCCTCCAAAAACTGCAAGGAAGAAAAAGGGTCAAAATAAATACAGATGCCAAAGTAAACAGCTGTTGGTACACTTAAAAGGCAATTATAGTGAATCAAGACACTAGCAGAGTCCTCTAAACTTCAGTTCCATGGAGACTTAAACCCTGCAGTGTTTAGGGCCACCAAAAAGTGTTTTGTTGCCTGTGTTTTTTTCCCTGGCTTAGTTTTTTTCTGCCTTAGTTAAGTCAGCATGTGGCAGAGTCCAAGAACTGGAGTCAGCACAAGGAAAGTGGTGGGAGCAGACAAAGAGGTAGAGCAGGGAGCAACAGATCCCAGACTGAACCCTGGCGTTTCTGGAGGTGTTCTGTTACTGTGGTTATCCTTATTTAGTATGGACCTAATATCTTGTTTCCCTACCTGTCTATAGTTTGTTTTAAGTTTTGCAGGCTAGACCTTTTTATAGGGATATGCTACCTGGCTGACTTTCTTCAAAAGGATTTTCAAGTCACCTCTGTGATTGTTTCTTACAGATATCCTACAAATAGGGCTTAAAAGACTTGTTCACCTGATTCAGATATATTCTCAGGCCTTTCTACACTCTAAATATTTGAAAGAAACATAGCATTTTAACTTACTGGTGATCTTCACCTGGAAAACAGTCTCCAGTGTGGCAATATTTAATCATTATCTTTACAGTTATTAATTTTCATTATTTCCCTGCTTCTGAAGAGGCACTTGTAATGGTGCAGAGCACTTCAGCTTTGCTTAGTAGAATCTTCCACAACCTCCTTCAAATACTGAACAGTAACCAATACAATAGTTTGGTTTTGCATTCATAATAAAGCCTTCAAAAAACTGTAGAATCTTCACTCTGTCCTAACTTGGAATTAGGCTGACTGTATGCTACACAGTCCAGCACATCTATGTCTATATAGGAAAGAAGAAAAAAATCTATTTTATTTCTTGTGTTGCAGGATGCTCACTGGACATTTTAACTACAAACATCATAGTCTTCATAAAATGTTAAATTTTATAACCTTAATGATTCAAGCTATGGTATTTGTGGTCTGTATTAATTTAGTTGCTTGTGTAGTTTCAGATTTTGAAGTGTTTTTCTAGAACCAAAACAGGGACTGCAGCAGTGCAACAGAATTACATTAACTTTTGAAGAGGAAAGAAGTTCAACAAACCCAAATCTCCTTCAGATTTTCTTTTTTTTAATGGCTGGGTCTCACCCTGCAAGAAAAAAAGCTCTCCAGCTAGTAAATTCCTTTCTCTCATGTCAGACTGCTCAGTTCTGAAATTAGTAATGACACATGAGATTCAATGAAATCAGTGAGACTATGTTCAGTAATTAATACTTCCAATGCGGGCTATACTAAAAATTCCTCCTTAGTTCTAGATTAGGTAGTAAACTGAAAATGGTAGAAGAACAGGCAGTTGGAGGCACGATATCATCCTTAGGAGGGAATGAAAGGGAGCATTTTAAAACTTTTGGTGTTTTTATGGCCTTTTCTTCCTAGATACATTTATGTTTGAATTAGAATTTTAGTAAAAACAAAGAGATGATAGTAAGAGGAGGTTAATATTTACATTTAATATTACCTACTACATTTAATATTTCCTAATCCTTCTCTAGAAGTCTTTCAGCATTAGTGTTGTGGTGTCATGGAGTGTTTGTTACTCATCACTGAGATACGGTGAACAAATTTTGCACTGAAACCTGACATTAACAGGACTAGTCAGAGCACATAGTTCAGTATTGTACATGTCTTTGCAGGATTAGGTTTTAGGTTTCCAAAATGTTTGGAAGTCATAGAAGGACTTCTGAAGCTTTCTATTGCTTTTCTTACTCTGAGGGTTCCAAGTAGCATCTATTATTGTGTCTTATAAGTCATGTTTCTGGTCCATTTCTGACACTGTACTTTTATAATAATATTTGATATGCTGTATTCGAGAGGATATGATTTTGTGTGGGCTGTTGTGTTCAGCAAAAAAAAACATTTTGAGGTTTTAGAAGTAGAATTACAAAGTTATGGATGGCTGTCAATAAGGACATACTCAGCTGCCAGATAGTCTGAGGGTAATGGAGTAGTCTTTTCTTTATGTGAGTTTTAAGTACGTGTTTTGGTTTTCTTAGAAGTTACAGTACTAGGCTGAATTTTGTGTGTGAATTGAAATAAAGTATCCTGTCAGTGATGAAAAAAAGATGCTAGTTAGCTTTATCTCATTGCTTAGGACTCATGAAGTACAGAATCTAGGTCTGAGGAACTGAGTTGAATGTACTTTTTATTCTTTTTGTTTTTCAGAGGCCCAGAAGACACAATAAATGATTGTAAAATCCTTTTTATAGAGGAAATGTACAAGATTGAAAAGCCAGGAGCCTATCCATTGACATTTGGGGATGGAGATTTCAAAAGTATGCTTTTTTAAATTATTTGAATAGAAGTACAAATTGAATGATGTTTCTTTAAAAAAATAGAAGGATCCACATGCAGAGGTAATAATAATTGTTTTGTGTGTTCAGGAAAGTAATAACACAGAATTCTTTTCAGATTTCTGTTCTAAAAGTGTATTTACTGTAAGGTGGCTATATTACTCAACATATTCAGAAACTGATGACATTTTAGTGCTATCAGTCATAAGCAGGGAAAAGGGAAACAGCTGATAATGTTCTAAATGAACTGTGCAGAATGAATTCGTAGTCTCAGTTAAGTTCCTAGACAGGTGTTGCAGTTGAAACTGCTATTCCAATTGACATGTCATTTAAACTGTTAATAAATTAACAAATGCCAAAGATAGAATCAGTCTGTAATGATGCATTTTAACCCTGTAATTATGTCAGAATTAAAAAAAAAAGAAAAAAAAAAATAAGGAACTTTGTACCAAAGCTGCTTGTACCATGAAAAAAAGCAGTAATTAACGTTTGGATTATTATGTGGCCCTGCCTGACCTTCTAAAAACGTAACTATGCCATACCTCCTCATCCTCCCCACAACCGCAGGAAGGAGTTAGTGGCAGCTTATCTAAAAAGTAGTGTGACATTTTATCCTAAGTTTAAAAATATGTTAAAGTTAGGAGCGATATGTGTTTGAGATAGCAACACTGAGAGATTGGACTGCAGCTCTGCTAATACATATTAGATATTATTATATATTAGACTCCTGACTCCAAGGCAGTTTTTCAGAACCTTTTTATGTAGCTTTCAGTGCACAAGAACTAGTCTGCTTACTGTTTTTTTGCCATCATCTAAAAAAAATCACCATTTTTCAGAGGAACAAATGCTATTTGCTGTGGTATTCTTAAAAGTAAAAATGTGAATTTCTGTAAATGAACTTCTCACAATTCATTTTTCATTATTTGCGATTTACTTTCCTCAGATTACTCAAAAAAAATTAAACATCCATTCTGTTTCTTTTTTCCCGGTCACATTAAAGGGTTTTTTCAATATCTTAAAACATGTTTTTATTTAAAAAAACTGTAGTATGAGAAATTAAAAAATCTGCAGATACTGCTTTGCATTTACATAGCTACTTATTTTGCAAGTGTAATTGTTTATGAAACTTTTTAAAAGGCATATAAAATTACTACAGTTCATTTAGTTCTTCCCTGCAGCTACTGTGTAGTGAATTAATTTTTAAAATTATGTCTGTGTTAAGGAAATGAATGATTACTATATTGCTGACTATATAAAATTGTCTACAATGGCAACATTTGATCTGACATGAGTATTTATTTATCATAGAATCATTTAGGTTGGAAAAGACCCTTAAGATCATCGAGTCCAACTATAAAACTAGCACTGCCAAGTCCATCACTAAACCATGTCCCTAAGCACCATGTCTATACATCTTTAAAATACCTCCAGGAATGGTGACTCAACCACTTCCCTGGGCAGCCTCTTCCAATGCTTGACAACCCTTTTGGTGAAGAAATTTTTCCTCACGTTCAATCTAAACCTCCCCTGGCGCAACTTGAGGCCATTTTCTCTCATCCTGTCACTTGTCACTTGGGAGAAGAGACCAACACCCACCTCGCTGCAGCCTCCTTTCAGGCAGTTGTAGAGAGCGACGAGGTCTCCCCTCAGCCTCCTTTTCTCCAGGCTAAACAACCCCAGTTCCCTCAGACGCTCCTCATAAGACTTGTTCTCCAGACCCTTCACCAGCCTCGTTGCCCTTCTCTGGACACCCTCCAGCACCTCAGTGTCTTTCTTGTAGTGAGGGGCCCAAAACTGAACACAGTATTTGAGGTGCAGCCTCACCATTCTGTACTTCCTACACTGATTGCCACCTTTATTGTTTCAAAGTCAAGCTCTTTATTTTCACTTACAGCTCTTTCCTTCCTATTTTGACAGCTATTTCCTTATTTGTAACCTCTTTGCTTAAACTGCTCACATATTGCTGTCTGTGTAGAGGTTTGCACCTCTGTGTATGTTTTGTTTCATTCTGTTCCTGGTCCCATTTTTATTCATTTCAGGATATTGTTTACAAACCTTCATAAATAAACATAACACAGAAATACAATCTTTAAAAAGGTAACCCTGAAAACTTAATTGATCTAGCAATTTAGCCTTATTTCTTGTTTTGAACTGCTCTTTTTCCTGAGGCCAACTTTCTCACCACATTGCCCTTTTCGTTTCTGTTCATGTGATTCTGATTTTTTTGGTAAGCTGTCTTGCCTTTGTTCACTTATGCAAAGTGCACGTCAGTTGAGCTGTATGCTGTAAGCAGTATACCCTTTACCTCTGGACTGTACTTACATCCCCAGTTGTACTTTGTATTTAAAATTTATATGCATATATCTATAAACACACACACAGTTACCTTAGCTTGTATGCTATGAAAAGCTGCAGATTTTTGTTACAATAATGGCAGATGAAATTCAAAGAATTAATTGGCCTTAAATACTCTATGAGATTGTTGTAAGCACAATCAGAAAATGCACTGACTGTGTTTTTGTCTATATTAAACTACTGTCCATATCCTTTCTAAAAAGTAGAATGCCTACTTTGGAAATAATCTTCATCAGATAAACAACGTAGGCTATCTCTGCAGAAAAATTGTTATTCCTTGAGCATGGCCATACGGTAGTTAGGTTTTGTATGTGTAAATTAAGATAAAAATGTGTATGACATGTCGATATATGTTTAGCAGTTACAGTTAAAAATAAGGTAGTTATTTTCAAATTATTTAATGGAAATCTAAATTCTGTAGCCCAGGAAAAGAGTAGGGCTAAACCTATTAGAAAATTATATCACAAAATCAGAAAACTAAGAAGCGGCATACTTGTAAATATGTTTCAAATATTTATATGCAAATCAGAAATAAGACCTAGATATCAATATATATTACTTCCATCAGAATCCAAATTTGTGCTATGAACATGAGAGGTCCTCTTGCAAAAGAAGAGAATATGAAATGAGATATGCAACTAACCCTACAGTGTTGGTAGGGATGAACAGACCTGTCTTCATGTGAGCAATGGTGCAGATATAATCGGTGCATTTTACTTACGACATGGTTAAAGCAGAAATGTGAAAAGCTAAAGTCACGTCATGAAAATGACAGTTCGTAGTTTGTTTGTATATTGAAGAAAGTTGAAAACTCCAGGTATTGTTTAACTGAACTAAAATATGTAGACCTTTTTGCTTTTTTCCTCTTTAAAAAAAAAATATTACTAACCTTTGTCCTAAGAAACCGGTTGTGTAACTGAAAACAGTAAATTACATAGGCCTAAACAACCTGTCGTGGTAAGAGATACAGAAAAATATGCAGTTTCTTTTTGCCTGTTACTTATTGGATGAGGTAGTCTAGTGACTTTCTATTAGTATTTGGATAGTATGCAGATAAGTCTTCTAGGCTAGACTTTGGTAGAAGCAGTACACTGAGAAATTTTGGCTTTCTTTTTAAGTGTATCTGACCTTTGTCTTCGAGGCTTTGTAAAATAACCATTGCTGGTAGCCTTACACATTTGCTCCTCATGTTTTCCAGTCAGTACATCTCACTAGACCTTCTATCTGTAGCTGGTAATTTTCCCTCTTCAGTGGTGGTTCTTTTATGTTTTTTCTCTTAAAAAGAAAATTCAAACTGCAGTGTTCTAGCACTTCTTATCATAGAATGGTTTGGGTTGGAAGGGATCTTTAAAGATCATCTAGTCCAACCCCCCTGCTATGGGCAGGGACATCTTCCACTAAAGTGGGTGGCTCAAAGCCCCATCCAACCTGACCTTGAATGCTTCCAGGGATAGACAATCCACAGCTTCTCTGGGCAACCTGTTCCAATGTCTCACCACTCTCATCATAGAAGATTTCTTCCTTGTATCCTATCTAAACCTATCCTCTTTCAATTTAAAACTGTTGCTCCTTGTCCTGTCACTACAGGCCCTGGTAAAAAGTCTTTCCCTGTCTTTCTTATAGCCCCCCTTTAAGTATTGAAAGGCGACATAAGGTCTCCCTGCAGCCTTCTCTTTTCCAGGCTGAACAAACCTACCTCTCAGCCTTACTTCATAGGAGAGGTGTTCCAGCCCTCTGATCATTTTTGTGGCTTTCATCTGGACCTGCTCTAACAGGTCCATGTCTGTCTTGTGCTGGGGTCCCCAGAGCTGGATGCAGAACTCCAGGTGGGGTCTCACCAGAGCAGAGTAGAGAGGGAGAATCCCCTCCCTCGGCCTGCTGGCCACGCTTGTTTTTATGCAGCCTAGGGTATGATTGGCTTTCTGAGCTGCAAGTGCTCATTGCCACCTCATAGCCAATTTTTTGTCCGCCAGTATCCCCAAGTCCTTCTCTGCAGGGCTGCTCTCAATCCCTTGATCCCTCAGCCTGTACTGATATTGGGGATTGTTCTGTGTGGGACCTTGCACTTGGCCTTGTTGAACTTCATGAGGTTCACATGGACCCACTCCTCAAGTCTGTCAAGGTCTCTCTGGATGACATCCCTTCCCACTGGTGTATCAACTGCGCCACTCAGCTTTGTCATCCACAAACTTGTTGATGGTGCACTCCATCTCACTATCTATGTCACTGATGAAGTTATTAAATAGTACTGGTCCCAGTATGGACCCTTGAACGACACTGCTTGTTACTGGTTTCCACTTGGACATTGAGCCATTGGATGCGGACAATCCACTCTTTGGATGCGGCCATCCAGCCAAATCACTATCCATCTAATAGTTCATCCATCAAACCCATATCTCTCCAATTTAGCAGCAAGAATGTTCTGAGGGACCAGATCAAAGGCCTTACAGAAGTCCAGGTAAATGACATCTGTAGTTCTTCTCTTGTCTACTGATGCAGTCAGTCCATTGTAGAGGTCCATTAGATCAGTCAGGCATGATTTGCCCTTGGTGAAGCCATGTTGGCTGTCTTCAATCACCTCCCTGTCTTCCATATGCTTTGACTGGTCTTCCAGGAATCTCTGTTCTGTGATCTTACTGGGCACTGAGGTGAGGCTGACTGGTCAATAATTCCCAGGGTCCTCCTTTTTAGCCTTTTTAAAAAAGGGTGTGATATTCCTTTTTCTCCAGTCACCAGGGACTTTCCCTGACTGCCATGACTTTCCAGATACGATGGATAGTGGCTTAGCAACTACATCAGCCAATTCCTTCAGGACCCTGGGATGCATCTCATTGGTCCCATGGACTTGTGTATGTTCAGGTTCCTCGGATGGTCTCAAACCTGATCTTCTCTTACAGTGGGAGGGACTTCATTCCCCCAGTCCCTACCTTGAAGTTCAGGGACTTGAGAGATGTGGGAAGTGATGACCAGTGAAAACTGAGGCAAAAAAACTGCTGCGGACCTCAAGCCGTCTCCATGTTGGTTGTCACTAGTTCTCGTGTCTTACTTATGGGGGCAGAGAGGGGGATCAGGGGGCGGGTACATTTTCTTTAATCTTCCTTTTCTGACCAACATACCTGTAGAAGCCATTCTTATTACTCTTTGCATCCCTTGCCAAATTCAGCTCCAACTGTGCCTTAGCTTTCCTGATCCCATCCCTACACATCCAGGCAGCATCCCTACATTCTTCCCAGGATGCATGTTCATGGTTCCACTGCCTGTGCATTTCTTTCTTATGCTTTAATTTGACCAGGAGGTCCTTACTCAGCAATGCTGTTTTCCTGCACTCCTTGCCCGATTGCTCACACATGGGAATCGAGAGCTCTTGTGTTCTAAGAAAAATGTCCTTAAAGAGCTGCCAGCTCTGTTCTGCTCCTTTATCCCTGAGGGCAGTTTCCTAGGGGGGTTCCGTTCTGTAATTCCCCAAACAACTGAAAGTTCACTCTCCTAAAATCCAAGGTCTTTGACTTTTCACCTGGCCCATATCCCTTGGATGTGAATTCCACCAGGGCATGATCACTTCAGCGCAGGCTGCCACCGATCTTGACCTCTGTAATTAGTTCATCCGTGTTGGTAAGCAACAGGTCCAGTAACGCTTCTCCTCTGGTTGGGCTGTCTGTCACCTGGATTAAGAAATTATCCTTGATGCTCTCCAAGAGGCTTCTGGACTGCTTACAGCTCGCTGTGCCGCTTTTGCAGTGGATGTCAGGGTGACTGAAGTCCCGCAGGTGGATCAGAGCCTGCGAGCGTGATGCTTCCTGTAATTGAAGTAAGAAGGCCTCATCAACAGGGTCCTCTTGATTGGGTGGTGGGTAGTAAGCACCAACCATGCGGTTTCCTTTGTTGGCTTGGCCCCTGATTTTTACCCATAAGCTCTCAACCTGTTCATTGCTGTTTTTCTAAGACAGCTCTGTGCAGTCAATCAATTTTTTTAGATAGAGAGCAACCCCTCCACCCCACCTTCCTTGCCTGTCCCTCCTGAACAATTTATAGCCATCGATTGCAGCGCTCCAGTCATGTGATTTATCCCACCAAGTTTCAGTGACAGCGATTAGATCATAGCTTTCCAGCTGCGCAGTCACTTCCAATTCCTCCTGTTTGTTACTCATGCTACGTGCATCGGTGTAGAGACATTTCAGCTAGGCTACTGACCGTGTCACCTTTTTAGAGGAACACGCTGAAATTCCTTTGAGGCATTTCACAGGTGTTTCACTGTTGGTTCCTAACACATCAGCAGCCCCTGACTCTTCTTTGTTACCCAAAACTCCATCCCCTTCCCTCTCTAAGTCTAGTTGCTTCCACCTTTGAAGATAAAAGTATTCTTCAAGGTCCTCCAGAAGGACTGCAGATGCAGCACACACTTGGCATTCCAGTCCCCCTTTCTTGTAAGACTTTCAGTCTGGAGTTTCTCTCCACAGAGATTTTACACTGATATCTTATCCATGTGGATCAAATTTTCTGTAAAGTCTGTTCAGCTGGGAGGGCAAATTTTTTCACAGCAGGAAGGGGCTGGGATTTCTGGAAACCCTTAGTCATTCCTTTCCTTCTCAGTACACTTAGGAAAAACGTAAAAGTATCCAGAACTCCTCTGGATACATCAGGGATCCACCTCATCTTTCTATTCAAGAATCAACTCCTAAAAGAAATATTTACTTTGATTGCTTATGTTATACAAGCAAACTAACTTACAAGGAACTGATAAGCTATACGGCTTCTGAAGACAGGAACTTAGACAATGACTCATGGTGAAGAAAAGTAAAAAAAAAAAAAGCCGAGAGAAGATGGGATCTTGTCCTTGAACATTGTTCTCTGGTCAGAGAAACCTGGGATATTTCTCCGTGTTTGGTTTTGACAAATTCTAATCTCCCCTAAAAATGTATCAGCAGTCCTTTAGTATGAAAAAAATTATGTATTTTCCTAAGGATTAAATCTTTCATGGGAACAGGCAATGTTTTCTTAAATATTATAATTTGTTGCTTATGCCCTTCTCATTTTGTCTAATATTCTCTCTGCTTAGCACCTGTGGAATAATCTGATATTCATGCTGCCTCCGAAGGGCTGTAGGGGGTTTGGGGTTTGGGGGGGTTGTTTGTTTTCATTTTTGTAGTGGGGCTGCTCTTCAAATTCCTTATTAATGAACTTGCTTGTGACATCACGGACATATTCAGTAAGGCTTTGTCCCAGAGAATGAAAGTGTTATTTTTTTGTACAACTAATGACTTCTGAGTATTTTGGCAAAGATTATGACAGGGATAAGTTTGTCTGTCCTTATCACACTGTCCTTCTAAGCCAATTGCCCTTTTGAGTAGACATTGTCAAACAGTTTGGAAGTTCCTCAGATAGTTTGCCTGTGAACTTACAAGAAAATTTATTCTAAGTGTTGGTATTTCAGCTGTTTCAGTTTCTGAACTTCTATAACCTGTGGAGTTTTTTTCTTCCAGAATGGTACTCGAAAGAACATTTTCTGGCCCATTCTAAACTTTAGGAAAAATGTTCTTTCTGTTATTTCAGTTGTCTAGATTCTTCAGCTTCCTACTTCCAACTCCGAACTCTCACATAGTCTTTCTGGTATTCCTTGTCTTCTGATTCAAAGCCAATTACTTCTTTCAGATAAAATACTATTTCCAGAGAAGTTTGGAAGTACTCTATTAATTATTGTATTAGACTAGTTTAAACTCAAATTCACTTCCATGGCATTTCTAGATGACTTGCACAGAACATACAAATGAAATTTTTTTTCTTCTAATTGTAATTCTTTGGGCTGTGATCAAGTTCTCTTCTGAAGTCTTCTCTCATTTCTCTGGACCTTCTACTTTTTTCAAACATTTCTCCTTTAAGTGTTAATTCTGCTACAAGTATTCAGTGTTTCTTCCCTCTCCTCTTTCATACCTAATTTAGGCTACTAAATTTTTTTCTCTTGTATAAAAGCACTTTTCCCTGATTGAGGAACCAATGCCAATGGTTTTGTTTCATAGTGGGGTTCATGGGTCCAAATTTCCAAGTGAGCTGGAACAGAAAGTTAGTGTTTCTTTGTATGTAAACTAAACTGCTGCTGTGAAACAACTGGTGATTTGGGGTTGTCTGTGGTCTCAGACTTACTAATTCTTCTATCCAACTGTAAATTTAATTTAAGGGGAAGAGATCTGTTCCAAGTTGTAGTTTCATCTTCATTTGACTATTAGCAGTTACCTAACTGGAATTTCTTCATGGCTGTATTTAAGACGACTCCAACTAGAGATTGTGCAAGGCTACATCTGTAGGGAGAGTGTGCAGGTGGCATGCTGGGAACGGGACAGGACAAAATAAGATAAGCTGCTGATTAATCATTTTCTTTACTGCTTGTTTATACAGCAGAAGAAATCCCATTAGCCTAGATAGTCAAATACCTCATTGTAAGAAAAAAGCATTTTCAAGAGGGCAGTGTTCATGTGTAGAAATATTTTCTTCCTGTACATTAATGCACTTTTCTAAGATACATGGCATTTGACATTTTCTTTGTTTTTGACAGGAAAAAGTGGCCCTGAATGCAAGCACTGTAGGGCTGATCCAGATAAGGAGTGCCGTTTTTGTTCATGTTATTTGTGTGGTGGAAAACAGGATGCTCACATGCAGCTCCTGTGTGATGAATGTAATATGGCTTATCATATATACTGCCTGAACCCTCCCTTAAGCAAGATACCAGAAGATGAGGACTGGTAAATATATAAGGATGATTTACTTATCTATATTGCCATTCTATACATGGTACCTTTTTGTTATTTGCACCTCATGAGAGACAATACTGAAGAATTTTTTTAATTCTGCTCTGTTTTTCATCCATCTACTTAATACAAACCTTATGTTTTCTGTCAAGGTAATTCTTTTAAATCATTCACAGAGGGCTAGTAGTAAGCTTTAATGACCATTATGGAGTTTCAAAACTGGTATGTTCATTTTATTCATTATGATCATTATGATCTTCTGTGACATTATCTGATCTGATTATGTTTATCGACAGTGGTTGTTCCCCAGCTTTTAAATTTTGTTCAGGCTTCACTGCTTGAACAATTCTCTTACGTTCACCCTCCTCTTTCCTTTCATCCTCTGTTCCTGTTGCTGCCCCTGTGCCCTTCCTGTATCTTCTTGTTGCCTCTATTCCATTCATTTCTCCTGCTGTGGGAGGACCACCACCTTGCTAGTCTTCATTTCTACTGTCCCTGGTTCTGCCAGCAGGAAAACCAAGCTAACTGGCCTTGTTAAATCAAGATAATTGTATTTTGAAGTGAATCTGCATGGACCCATTAGCAGCCCATTAAGTTATCTTGGGCTCTGTACTATTTTTTGTCTTTATTAGCTGTCTACAATTTACACTGTTTGTATTTATCACCTGCCTGTGACTTACATGAGATGCTTATCCTTTATAAATGAGTAATAAGTAGAACTTCATTCTAATAAAGTTTTCCATTACATAGACATCAATAAATGTCTAAGATGTCTGTGGGTACATTTCATAGAATCTCTTTGGACCTTGTGATTAAATTTTATGTAAAAATCTGTGTAAATGCTTTGGAAGTTTTAACATTCTCTGGAAATAAGTAACTCAATCTCCTATACCATAGTGGATGCCGTAGTAGGTTTGTTTATTGGTCAGTGCCCAATTGTCTGCGTGTTTTCTGGGGCGTTGCTTGTTTTCTGAACTCCTTCTGTGTTTATGCCAATGTGTGATTTAGCAATTGAGACCATTAACATTGATATGTGTTTCTCAGTGTGTATATTTGGCCACAGGGATACTGTTGTTGGAAGTTGATCTTTTCCCCATGAAATTTCTGCACTGGGAAGAGTTGTATTCACTGTTTTTGGAGGAACTGCTGGCTTGAAACACTACCTAAAAATATTTTCAGTACCTACTAGAAATATGTATGGGTCATTGGAACTAAAAATAGCATTTATTTGAATATTGTCTATGTGCCTTCGACTTCTTGCATATGCAAAATGATTACAGTGTTTATTTAGCAGTGTTTATTACAGAGCATGTTAGTCTGAACTATCCCGAAGTTTTCTACTGTCAAGGCAGTCTGGTCATCTGTGCATGACATCTTCTTGCTTCCTACTACTTGTCAAAATAAGTGAGTTGATGTCACATATTGGAAACTGTTCTTAACACACAAGCGGTTAATTACTGACTCCAAGCCATAAGCAGTATTCTTACCTGATTGCACCTGACCTTTGGATATAGCAGCTGAGAAGTTCTTTTTTTACTTCCTTGATTCAGAATATTCAATGAGACCATCTGTCTGGAAGTACACATCTGTTCAGTCCATCCATTCTTCAGTTGCCCCTTACTCTCAGAACCAGCTCTAATCCAGTACTCCAACAATAGTAAAGTCCATCTATCTTCCAGTGCTAGTCCCAGGAAAGTTTCTGATAGAGAAAATATATATGCTTCAAGTCAGTGACCCCCCTCCCATAAACCCCCCAAATCCTTTGTTCTGCCCAGAAAACAATTTATTCTCTCTAGTTTCTTCTACACCCTCAAATACACAGAAGGTTTGATAGGCACGTCAGAATACTGATACTGAAATCTCACCAGCCATCTGTGTCACTTTAGCTAGCGTGCTAAGATTATCTTGGCCTGCTGGGTGCTTCAAATGACTTTTCAGATTAGGTATTAGTGTTCTAGTCTTCACGGGCACCCATTCTTTTTCAAAAGCTTCTTATGAAACGTTCTTATGAGTTATCCTACTCCTATTTCAAAGGGCTACAGAGAAAGTTTGAAGAACAGAAATTTTTTCAAAGTGTAGTCATTACTGCTCGGATCTCCCTACCCTCTTCCGTTAATATCACTATAACTGCACTGCATAGGTCCCCAGGACTGTTTTCGTCCATACAGAAGATTCAGTGCTCTGTAGACAACCACACAAGAATTAAATTGACTGACAACATGGTCTTTAGAGTCCCTTAGGTCATATGTTAAGTGCACTTTTTGACCCTTCCGCTTACATTTCTGGCAAAAAAATTATTGATTTCCACAAGTAGTAGACGTTTAATTCATATACTTAAAATGTCTTGAAAAATGGCTGTCAAGATTTTTAACTTGTTTCTGTTTGCTGCGTAATGATATGACTCTTAAGATTTATTCATGTAAGTAGATAGCTGCATCTGTGGATGAAGTCACTGGGTGGGAGAGGTACTGTTATGGAGCTGACTTGTGACAGTTAATTTTGGGACACTTAGTGATGCCAGCCCTGTGCAGTCTTAATGCTTGGTCATATGTAGAAGGAGTGCAGTTGCACTGGGCAAAGCAGTGTCTCCTACCAAAGAGGAGGTCTGTGTTCGCCCTTCTTGCATACTAGCAAAGAGTCACGTCTGTCTGATCCTTAACTTCTTGACAGATTTTGTTTGTTTTAGAAGTGGAAAAAATTCCATTTAGTATTTTTATAGTGTAAAATTTGGCAAACTCTCTACAGGGGGTAAGCCTGCAGTTTGGGAAAGGATGATAAGTTTCTCTTCCAGAGATCAAGCCACTCTATATATGAAATACTATTTAATATTCCATACAAAACTCAGTTTAAAAAGTATTAAGGTAGTATGGTTACCCTATCAAGAAGCAGGGAATGTCATAGTTAATTCACCTTTTAAATTTGCATTATGTCATGTTCCTTCTTTTAATTGGTCATTGCATACTTTTTTTAAGCAACTGTAATATCATTCAAAGTCTCAGTGTTAGACAATTTCAGCATCTTGTATTATTTTTAATTTCTTTTTATCTACATAGCTTCATTGTCTTAATGGTTCAACACCTTTATCAACACAGTGAAATCTGTTCCTGTGAACATTAATCATTAACTCTTCTATTCATATCCACATACAAAAGTTAAATAATAAGTCCAAAACAGTAGTAGTAGTAGCAGTACTAGTGGTAGTTATCTAAACTAGGTTATCAGTGTAGATCAGGCTTCCTCCACTAGTGGCGTATGGGCCAAACCCAGCCCACGGGAGCCAGAAACGTGGACAATTGCATTTGCATTGGCATTTCTGGAGTGGGATAAAAATGTTATTAGAAGCAGCAAAAGGACCAGTGTATTCCCTTTCGCTCTCTGCTGTAGTCACTGCATACTAGTATCTCGTACTTTCCTACCAGGATGGCTTTGTGTCAGGTGGAATGAGCCTCAGAGCTATATTCCAAGTGGCTTCAGTGTTGTGGAGTAAGTGAGTGAGTGTGTGAGTGCATGCATGTGTGCATGTGTGTGTGGGTGCATGCATGTGTGCATGCGTGTGTGTGTGTGTCTACACACATTAATCATACCTTGGCTCATTTGACATTCAGCTGTCTTTTATTGCACTAGAAGCAAAAGATAAGGGTAGAGTGGGCAGGACATAGAAACAAACCACGAGTACAGGTTAGCAGTGTACTCTAATCTCAGCTGTCTTCTCCTTTACGTGATCTAAATGAAAGAGGACAGAATGAAGAGAGAATACAGGAGACATGGGGACTTCTCACATATCATGTGAGAAAGAATAGTTAAATGTTTTGCCTCTAACACTCTACCTTCAAAGATGTTGAAATGCCCTTTTTAAAAAGTTGACTATTTGTTCATGCTGGGTTCATTTTTTAAGCCATAGGCTTCAGCTGCTTGAGAC
Source organism: Pygoscelis adeliae (assembly GCF_000699105.1). Lineage (NCBI taxonomy): Eukaryota > Metazoa > Chordata > Aves > Sphenisciformes > Spheniscidae > Pygoscelis > Pygoscelis adeliae. Next base: position 85,012 of record NW_008825114.1, read on the forward strand.
TGGTATATGCTTGCTAGCTTGAAATATTCAGTCAAGATAAACAAATTGACACTATTTTGGCTACAAGAAATGTATTGCCATTATTATGAAGTAATTGAGAATTTACTAAAACCTTTTTTTAGGTATTGTCCTTCCTGCAAAAATGATTCTAATGAAGTTGTAAAGGCTGGAGAAAAGCTCAAACAGAGTAAAAAGAAAGCAAAGATGCCATCTGCCAGTACTGAAAGCCAGAGAGACTGGGGCAAGGTAGAGTGTATTTTAGAAATAGCTATTACTCTGATTGTTCATGTATGTGCTACATCTATAATTCTACTTATATATGCACTACACAAAGTTCAGTACTGGGTTGCACAGACAATAAGACAATGTTTGATCCTGCCCTCTATCTACTGGCAGTTAAAGCAGTGGAAGAATTATTAAGGTGACTAGAGGTAAAAATAAAAAAACCAACCCCGATCCCTCCCCCAGACCTATAAACACATATTAGTTAACATTCCTTTTAACAATTGTTAACATATTTTAAAGTATATGTTTGTTGTAATGATCAGATTTTGTGATATCTGCACTGAATTTGCAGGTAGTCTTCAATATTATAATACTAATTCATTTTGTCTGATGTATTTTTAGGGCATGGCCTGTGTTGGTCGCACTAAGGAATGCACTATTGTTCCTTCAAATCATTATGGACCTATACCTGGTGTTCCTGTTGGGACAACGTGGAAATTCAGAGTTCAGGTATGTTGTTTTAGTATTAGCTGTAGTTGAAGTAAGAAAGCATAATAATAAATGGGTTGGGCACTAAAATAAATTTAGATTGGCAATTGCATTTTCACTAGGACTAAACAAAGCAAATACATTATGATTCTAATACTGGAATTGATGCCAATAGTAGTGAAGGTTGAAGTGTACTGATTTTACAATACAACTTAATAAGAAGTTTGTTGTCATTAGGATAAACAAATTTCACATGTTAAAATTCTAAGTAGGATACTTAGTGAATAGAGTCAAGTATTTTCTGAAGTGTAGTTCACATGGACTGATTATCCCACTTAAGAGATGTAGACTGTAGATTTTGAAAACATTACATGATATCACTGTAAATTGACTCCCTGTTGGTTTTTTTGGTCATACGTAACGGATGTCCAAATCTTCTTTTAGGCTGATGAACAGCTTAAACCAATGTAAGCCTGTACTGCCATTGAAATTAGCTGTCCATTCAGCCTTTGCTGTTTCTTGCACTATCTCATTCTCTGTTGCAAATATTTCTTAGGCTGTATGGTAAACTAGATTGGTAAAAAAACTGGCAGAAAAATAATCCCATCTGGGATAGGAGGGGAGTTAATTTTCCCAGTCCATTTCACATTTTGGTTAAATAAGCAGAGTGCCAGTACTCAGAGGGGCAGGAAAAAACAAAGCAGGGAGGATGGGACAGCTTCATTTTGTGCCAGTACTGATTTTTTGTGGTTTCGAAGTGTCCAGCAAACTGCAAAATTACTTCTGTTTCCCCCAGCCTTATCTGATAGCACTGATTTTTGTTTTATCTTTGATTTTTTTTTAATTGTAATTTTTAGTCAGGGAAATACACACTTCTTTATTTTCAAAATTGGTTAGTTCTTTGTTTCCTGCGTGTGTAAAGGATTGTAATTGAATGTTTTCCATCATACCTGGAAGAATAGAAACGGTTTTTTTTAAACTGCTTAAGGAGGGACAAGCCAAGAATCAAAAGCCTCTTCTGATTTGTTTTCTGAACTTTTCATCACCTGCTTTCTCGTGAGAAGAAAACAGATGTTTTATTATTCAATTGGTAGAAGAGAACACTTAGAAGGCAATTTTTCTCTGGTGGTGGTGTCTTCCAGTACTGTGTGAATAATTCTGGATTTGGAAGGCCATGCAAGTTTTAAGGGTGATATGGTTAGCAGCAGATATTTTCTCCTTAGCAACAGGGTCTCTCCTTGGTAGAAATCACAGTGACGCAGTTGAAACCTAAACTAGTTCTTTTGATCCTTTCTCACGTTGATGTCCATCGTCAACACTACCATCAATACAAGCCTTAGATGAAACAAATTAAATTCATAATGTAAAATTACGCTGTTCATCATACTATCATATACAAAATGACTTGCTTAATAGGAAAATTAAATTTTGATTCTTTGGGATATTTTGTTGACCTCTCCTGTGTTTGAAGAACTTTTTTGTGAAAGTAATTAAAATAAATAGTTATCTTTTTGTTGGCTTCCAGATTAAGTAAAGTCTCATAAGTAAGAGGAGTTTCTAAAATCACTTATGCAAACTCAAAAATCTCAAAATCAAGTTTTAGTTTCACTGCTTCAACAGTAATTGAAATTATTAGTTCATCTTTTTGTTAGGAATTCCATTGGTAACACAAAAGCTAACAGTTTTCAGATCTTTCTGGTGCTGGTAGTAAAAAGGAACAGAATTAGAGCACTGCTTTTGTCAGAAAATTAAGCAGAGAATGCTAATTTTTATATATATGTGTGTGGACGAGACATCAAAAGGCAATTACCATTTCTACATAATTATTTAATTTTGGGTACAAATGAAATACTTTGTCCTTTTTTTTTTAAGATTGAAATGTTTTCTACGTAGAAAGTTAAATTACACTTTTGTTTCTCATATGACTAGTCTTTTGTATGAGAAATGAGTTTGTCTCAGCAAATCTATGAGAATTTAGAGACTGTAGTTTCTTTATTTCTGATTTGCGTAGTTTTTTATGACACAAACTCTCTTTTCCCTAGAAGGAAATTGACTAAGTATTGCTTCTGGAGAGAGCATCTGAAGAGCATCTTTGGCATGAATTACTTACCAGAGTTCATCTTTGGGGTGAATCACCTACCAGAAACCTAAATTTAATTGATAAAACCTGGAAATGAAAGAAGGGAGGGAGGAATGAATGAAAGGATGTTTGATACAGCAGGAAAGAGAAGCGCAATAGTGGGGCCTTTTTATTCAGCATACTCATAAATGGTCTGGAAAAATTGGCAAATAGCTGATAAAGTTAAGTGAGAGTGCTAAGTTGTTGTGGATAGTAAACATGGGGTGGGGAACAGTTCTACTATGTAATTTGTAATGGGCTTTCAGCTACTTATTATTATTCAGGAAAGAGATCTTCTAATAGTTAATTTTGAAAATATGTCATCTTAATACCCAGTAGTGATCAAAAATATAAATCAAGTATTAAATTATTGTGAAAGGAAGGGTCGGGAAAATCAAATATATTATTATGAATAACAATCAGGATGATTAAAGGAATGGAATGGTTTTCATTCCTGGAAAGACTTTTCATTCTGGAAGAATGTTGAAAATGTAGTATAGTATAGATGGCTACAAAATGATGGACAGTATGAAAAAAGTGATTAGGGACCAATATACATACTTTTGTAATGCAAAAAAAGGGTCATAAAAAAAGAAAGGTCAGCTGCCTACTTCAAAATGAACAAAAACGTAGTATTAGTCCATATGACAAGCAGTACTACTGTGAACTCTTTTCTCTCTTGGATACTACGAATCCAAAAGTTTTAAGTAGTTTAGGAAGTCTGAGCCACAGACAGCTGGATGCTGAGAAATTGTGCAAGGAAGTGCCATTGTGTCCTTGCATAGTTTTCATACTGTGCACAGCTCTTGTCTGTTGTTACGGACAGCGTTTTTGGCCAACTGGACCTTTGATCTGATGTACTGTATTATGAAAGTACAAGACTATAGCAGAAGAATATAAACTTACATGGAAGTTGCTTAAAAGTGTAGGTTGGGAAAAGGAGTTCAGGAGTGGAAGAGGCAGAATGAGAAGAACAGGCAAAGTTAAGGTCTGAAGGAAGGTATGAAGGTAGGAAGAGGGATCGTAATTGATTTTCTGCTGGGAACATAATTTAATATGCAGCCTCTTTTTTATTCATAAAGGGTTTTGTCGGTTTTTTTAAATATAATTTGGTAGTTTGAAACACTTATTAAATAAATTTTTGTGGGAGAGATGTTCCAGCAGACTTTAATAATATTGCCAGTTTATGGTACAGCTGGAGCTCTCAGCTGGTCTGGTTGCAGCTTAGTTGCACATGCATTACCAGAGAGTTATCCTGGCTGGAGAACCTAGCTTATGATCCATACGTTGTTGCAATGGCTTCTTCTGTTTCTTAGGCAGCGTGATAATATTCCTCTGTGTTGGTCACATTTACAGTGTGTTACCTTATGTGTACCTGACATAATGATCTTTACACGGGTCACTGTCATCTTCCTTAGTTAAGAACTGTAAAATGTTACCAAACTGGCAGATCTCCATCTGCTTTGGATTGTTCTAGATGACTGGGCAAGTGGAGTATAGCCGTGAGTACAGTCTTAAATACTGCTTATGGAAAGAATCGTGGAGATTTTGCCCGAAGAAGAAAGTGTACCTTTATATCTTCCAGTGTCACCACTGTCTTACATTGTCCTTCTGCTTTTTGGCTTTTCTTCCTTAAAAATAAGTCTCACCTTTAATAGCAGTCTTACATTAACTATTTACACAGACACCCCTGCGCAATATTTTAAGCAAAAAGCTGATTGTTAAAAGTGATTGTAGACGTCTGGTTGTTTGAAAAAAATGCTAGAAACTGGCTTTTTTCTGTTGCCAGGTGAGCGAAGCGGGTGTTCACAGACCACATGTGGGTGGAATCCATGGACGCAGTAATGATGGGGCTTATTCACTTGTATTAGCTGGAGGATTTGAAGATGAAGTGGTATGTCATTTACGCAAGCAACAGTTTTGCTGTTCTAATTCATCAATGTTTGTAAAGATAGAGTTATGTTTATTGTTGATGCTAAAACTAATGCTTATGCAAATATGACCATAAAAAAAATAACTACTACTGATAACAAACTGAATAGTTTTTAGTAATTTGGAGAGAAATATGTAAGCAAACCTTTTTTAAAGAATGCTTATGCTCATACTTATACTCAAGCAAATTATCTAAATTACAGCTGAATTTTACATTGTTAAGGGTAGTTAAATTCCAGTATACTTTTGGAGTCTGAATTTAGTATTTAAAATCTGATAGTGTAATTATATGCAAATAATATGTTTTATGTTCTGCTTTGGTCATGATTTTTATTGCTTTCAAGACAGATAGATGCCTCTTCCTTTGGGTTTGTTGTGTTTCTAAATATGCGATACATTTATTTTAATGAAACAAGAATAAAAGGTACATGTTACTTGATTCTGTGAAGTTCTGAAGGTTCTTGACTCCTACTGATGAGCACTTTCAGAACTTCTTAGGAAAGTCTGAATATCTTGTATTATGATCCCCAAAGGTGCTGGAAAAAAGTTCTACTTTGATGTTAACATCTAAGTAGAGCAACGAAAGCAATTATGCTGCTAAACAAAACAGTAACTGCATCTGACTTTCATCTTGTGATGTTGACCAACATTTATTTATGAATAGATTACTGTTCTCTGCAATTAAATAATGTTTATACAGGGTACATCCCTTCCTGCAGTTCTGCTCCATCAGGTGGATTTTTGAATCATGCATCAGGTGAAGGATAAAGCAGTAAGCAATCTGTTTTTCTAAAACATGCATAGCTGTTAATCACAAGGGAAAAGGCACTGGAGAAGGAAATAAACATCTGAAATAGCATCAGAATGTAACGTATTCTTTGCCAACAGCACGCACCAGCTGCTGCTGCTGCAGAGTATTGCCTCTGAAAGAGTCTGTGTCTCTTTTTGAACAAGTCACAAGAGGAGGTACTTGGTGTTAGGATACATTACTACGCCCTTAGAGTCAACCCCAACCCAAGCTCTAGGACCCTTAGCCAGTGGATCTTAAGAATACTGTTGCTCAGTAGTTGTACCTGCTATGTTGGGATGCCGCAGACTTCTTTTTTTTTCTTTTTGGTGGTGATACTGATGTTCCCTTATTTCTGCTGCTGTAACTATTCAATTCAAAATATTTAATAAACTTAATTGGATCCTTTGCGTGTCTTTTCAAGTTCACCTAAGTGATGTTGTGATCATGTGCTTTTGTGGACACCTAAGTACTGTCATAGTCTAGGTGACATATATAATTTTGAAGAGGCATAGTTGTGGAGAAATGTTGCAGAAGATAGCCTAAATTCCTATGAATGTCAGTCTTTTTGCAATTCTCTAAACTAAGAATATGAGTGGGAAATTTTTTTTTCCAAGTGCATTTTTGGAATTAGTTTTTCTTCAGTTCTTTTTTCATATACCAGATTTTATTTCCCAATTTACTTCCATTTTCCCTGTTTTTTGGAAAAGGTTGAAATTAAACTCCTATAAGAATATCCACAGAAAAATCAAATTCTGTACTTGCAAGTATCCTCAGTACAGCATCTCATTCCAGGAATGAAACTGTTAAATAAAAGTTCAGATAAAATCCTCTGCTCACGTTTAGTCACTTTATTGTATGAGATCAAGAAAAGAGACGTGACTCTTACTTGAATTTCAATGGTATGACGTAGGTACCTATGTTTAAGTTTTCACAAAATAGAGAAATAAATACATTTTGGAAGACGGTTTTACTGTATGTTTATAAACTTTATGCACTATTTATGCACACTGATGACATGTGCCATCTTAATGCTCTTCTTGTGGCTTTAAATTAACAGTTCACTATTGGGGTAAAATAATTGCAAAAATATATTGCAGGAAATAGAATTCATTGTCGAACTTTCAGATCATGCCATTTTTATCCTGTGCCTTTGGAAACTTACAATCCTGGAGACCTAGGCTTGTTCGCGACTTTGCTCAAGTTAGGATGTTCTGGATGTATTGGAGTGCTCAATAACGATGAGTTCTGTCAGTACAGGATCTGCCCTCAAGATTGAGAAGGGGTACAGTCATAGTTTACAAAATGAGCATTGGGTGAAATTGTTTTGCACATGAAGCTTAACCTCATTCTTAATTACATGCATATAAAATGTTTGCACATTAATCTCTCTCTTGTAAATGTTTAACCCTGAATTTTAGTGACAGTTACATGGCTTACCTATTTAAGATACAGTATTACAGTAGTTAGCTTTAGAGTCTTGAATATGCTAATATTGCTGATCTCCTGGTCTTGTTCTTGATAGTAACCATAATAGGAACATTAGCTGAAGAAATTGAGAGTCTTTCAGGAATTTGAAATCTAAGAATTATTTCAGAATAGACTAACATTTAAAAACTAGATCTTGGATATTAATGGTGATTGTGCAATCACAGTGTTCATGATAAAAGTATTTTGACTTGTCTGTTCATCAAATCAAGTAGCTGAAGAAATTTCACTTTTGTGTTGAAAAGTCGCCCTCCTATTTTGTGTCATTATTTTTATGTATCAGGGTTAAAACTGCTGTTTATTTTCAAAAGTTTCAAGATCCATGTTTCTGCTGGGTTGAGCTAGTGTTGTAAAGATGGTAAATTAATTGTGTGGTGTGCTTAGTTCAATGTGAACAAAGATTGTTTCTTCAAGTGCTTTTGCATACAGGATCAAATGGGAAATCTCTGAACTGAGATTCAGAATCTCTTGGAGAATAATACCTTCTGTCATCATTCGCATCCTCTTGTAAAAGATTCTGAGAGTATAAAAGAGAATAGCATCTCCAATGACTTAAAAGGGACCCCAGGCAAATATACTTGTTGCTTAGGTTTGTTGATTATTTTATACCAAACCCATTCAGTGCCTGGAACATAGCATTCACAAACCACTTCATGGAATGGCTTGCTGTCCATTTTAAATATTCTGTGTCTTTGCATTAATCTTGTGTTTGGGTAATCAGTTCCAAGGTGTTAGTACAACTGTTATTCCACTTGTTTGAAATAGTCCAATTGCAAATAAACAGTATTTAGCTCACTAGCTTTGCCCGAGCCCTGTGATGAGGATACAGCATTTCAGAACCTCTGCTTAGTGTGCATTGCACAGTGAAAGCACTTGATCAGTTCCACTAGAGCCAAAGGTGCAGTGCCAGTAGTGTAGTGAACTGCATAGTTAAAGGGCTTTAAATCCAAATCAGGTGGCAGTAGGAGCCTCATGTCTGAGTCAGTGTTTTATATCCAAAGACCATTGTCACTAGCAGTTTACCTAGATATGTGTGAATGACCTGCCACTTCATTAACCGGTTTGCTGGATTTACCCGCGTCATCTGAATCCAGAGTGAGCCCTGGTACAAAAGAAATGTAGTATCCTATATAAATTTTCTGAATTATCACGCCATGCTAACTACGTTACCAAGGGAACAGTTCCTTTCAGATTTTCCCACCTCTGTTTTATACGACTGAGAATCCAGCATAACAAGTTCGTTACAGCCATTACACTGAGAGTCCCTCTATTGTGAGTCATCTGGATTGAGTATGTAGCTGAAAATGTGACGCTTGACGCCATGAAACTTGCTGTTCTCAAAAGCCGTCACGTTTCCAAAGGTCTAAATGCCCTACTAGTTTGGGACCTGCTTGGAGCTCCAATGCAGTGTGAAAAAAATTGAGTATCTCACTATACGGTAGCTGCCAAATACCTTCCTTTTCACTCAGGTGTGTTATTTGTCTGCTCTTGTTACCTCCAGTACTAAGAACATAATTGACATAATTTGTAGGGCAGTATTTAATACTTACTTCTTACCAGTGTTTCAGATTTGCAGGACAGCTCCTATTCTGCAACAGTCTCCTCTCCATCTTTTCTGTTATTCCATATTGTTAGCTATCAGTCCATACAAAATGCTAATTAATTCTAAAAAATACCTTTCGTGCATTATTTTCTGAATTTCATTGTCTCCTCTGTAGCTGCATTATATTCAGAATTACTTTCACATTCTGAAAAGCCTTATTTTGTTACACAGATGCTTTTTGTCATTTTTTACTGCTAGTACTACATCTGTCAAAGTAGTCTTATCTGCCTATTTGTCAGCTTCTTTCATAATGGGGTGTGGAATCTGTGTCTATACTGCTCCTATCTGTGCTTTTCCAAAGTTCATTTGCAGGATTTTGCTTATCTGGTTGTTTCTAAAGCATTGAGGAACCCATTTGACAGAATGATAAAGCAGATTAAAAAGTAGAAATTAATGTTGCCAATGCTTAGCAAAGCACCATTTAGCTCTTTTTTTATATTTCATGCTTTCCAAGAAACATTCTGTCTGCAATAGTGCCTTAGGTCAAGGACATAGGCCTTGGTTTCTGTTTGTGA
>NW_008825114.1:94201-97070 GCF_000699105.1 Pygoscelis adeliae
AATTCATACATTTTCAAGAGACTTTAGTCATATTAGTGCAATATATGGAGTATAATCAGTCTATTCCCTTCATAAAATTCTGAAGGATCAGCATAATTCTACTAATCTTTGTTGTGTCAAACCATGAGTTTCTTGCTGGACTTCATATATTTTTCACATGAACACTTAAAAAATTAATTCTTAATATAGTAATCATTTATTTAAATACAGGAAATAAAAGAAGGATTAAAGTTACAAGTTCTAATTATATGTATAGAGATAAATGAATGTCAAATAGTAAGTGCATGTCTTTTAGACAGGCAAGATTTTCCTTGCCTTGCTTTAACTAGGATTATAGTAGGCTGATCAAATTACTCATAGAGATTGCAGGATTTTTTGTCCTCAGAAAAACAATCAATCAGTGATCTCCAACAGATAGTCAAAGATAATTGTAATTAAAAAATGTTGTCTAAAAAAACTGTGTATCTCCTAAGTAATCTCCCACTACAGAAAAGGGTCTTTGACCCGAAAACACTTTCTGTGTGTTGTATCTTTGGTGAACCTGGTTTGAAGTCAGAAGTGATTTTGAACGGAGCAGAAGATAATGTATCCAGATTGGGTAGCCTGAATTGTTTACCTATTAATGTTTAGTTTAAAGGTCTGGAAATCTGCCATTTTGGCACTGAGTAAGAAAAACCTCAGAAAGTGGTGCACATACTGTAGTTGTCTACTATTTTCATTTGGGAGTTATTTTTCAAAATGTTGACCTACTTCCATCACCTGTTAATCACCTTCTGCTGTTTCCTGCTTTGAAGTTGTCATACTTATTGTTCAGAGATCCAGATTGGCTAACACTAAAATGGTTAAATGTTTCAATTGTGGTGGAATATGCCACGACACTGTCAGCTTCTTGCTGTCAAGGCCGGTTGCGGGGAACACTGAGAAACACTGATTATGATATATTCAAGCTCTGCACTTAACGCAAGGGTTTTTTTATTGATTTATAAATGAAATATGTAACTTAGCCCTTCCTTTTTAATTGGCACCTTTTACTGCAGTGCTAAACCGTGAAATTATCAAAAATAAATCAGCCAATTGGGCAGATAGACCAATTCTGTCAGCACTTACATGCATACAGACCTGTGAGACTTTAATGGAGATGAATGATGACATGATTCAGTTTCAGGTATCCCTACTACTAGGTAAAGAAAATCCTTTCAAATGTAATTGTCTGATAGTTAATATTTGTCTTGGATTTAATAACTTAATTTAAAAAGACAGTGCTTTTTTATTTTGCTTTGTCATCTTAGCCTTTATTCATCACGTTTTACTGAGGTAAAACTGATGAATTGAAGGGTTGATGAACTGATGAAATTTTGGGGTTTCTTGTATCAAAAAAGCCAATAAGGTTTTTTTGGTTTTTGTTCAGACTGAAGGTTGAAGCTCATCTAGAAAATCTGTGTTCATAATAGCATATTTTACTAACGGATAAATGCAATTTTTGTGTGTATGTTGGGACCAGACTTTGAAATCTGAGCATAATACCACAGGTGTTAATGGAAAGAGAAGATAATTGACAGCTATCTTGAGATAGCTGATACTCCAGTAACTTGAAGGAGCTATGCCCCTGTCAGCTGCTGCATAAAGGCAACCCATAGAAATAATGTGGTCGAACGCTTAGGTGGAATTCAAAACCTTACTTTTTTCATTCTCCATTATCTTTTTGTTAGACTTAAGACTGATTATGTAACATTGAAATAGTGAAGTATGATTTAATATAACTGCCCATCTGCTTATGTTGCATGTCTGAGGCTGACTGGCTTATAATACTAGAGCTTTGGGCTCATCTTCCACTCAAATGCCTCAGTATGAGATACTGGGTCAATGCTACTGTGGCTGAAGTTCATTTGCTCTATAACGTGATCAAACTTTACAAACAGGACAGTTAAGAAATAACTTTATGGAGACAACATAAGAAAAAGAGACATACAGAAGGCATTAAGAGAAGACAATAACAAAGGTCTTACTATCTGTTAAAAGAAAGTGTTGGTGCAAGGAAGTTGAATTAAGCTGTGGAAGGCAGAAGAGAAATGGCAGGATTACGTATTTTAAGGTAAGAAAATGGGGAAAAGGTAGGAAGAAAGAAGAGGAGAGAAGGGAAAAGATAAGACTTTTAATAGCCTTTTTGACAGTTATTTTGTTTCTTAAAGAAGAACATACAGACATCAGTAATTCCTTTTGCCAAATGTTTTCTTTAACTGTTGAATGCAGAATTTACAGCAGTATCAGTATCTTTAAGCTCTGCTTTCTGATCCTCTTGAGAAAAAAAAGTAACTTTCCACCTTTACCGGTCGCATACAGTCTGCCAGTTGAACATTGTTACAGGTAGTAGGAAGATACTGCATTGTGTAAAGATAGACTCAGAACTCAAACCTATTGAGAAATTGTTTTAATGAGTCATTACTCATTGAAAGATCCCAAATAATAAGCTGTGTGAATATTCCTGGCATACTCCACTTTCAAAGTAAAACACCGTAAGCACGATGGAAGTAGGTTCTGTAGGTCTCCCATTAGATCTCCAGACTACCAGTATCCCCATTTCACTTCTACTTGTCATGGGCTGTATTCATATCCACATTTATTCCACTCTAAGGACTCTGTGTCTGTGCATCACTTACTCTTGCCATTCTAGATTTTCTCTCTCTGCAAGCTCTTATGTAGTCTCCTGAGCTTTCTTCCTCTCCTTGTTTAGGAGTTGCTGTCATTATCAGAGGTTCAAAAGTCCTCCCATTTCTCTTCATCCAGTCCAGGTCAGCGCCATGTATGGCAAGATCTCTGTCATTTTCCTCCAATTTTAGGAACTGTGTGTCTTTGTTTCCTGCAATGCCCC
>NW_008825114.1:97100-124278 GCF_000699105.1 Pygoscelis adeliae
CCCCCCAACCTGATGTGAAATAAGCGAGTGTAGTTCTGGGAAGTAGATTAGAAATGAGCCTTCCTTACACTGGGGGGTGTTAAAAGATGCCATCTTCTTGTTATTTGACCTTTAACAATTATGCTTCATAATTGTTCCATTTCTCCTCCATTTTCCTTCCCCTGGATTTCCAGTTTCCCCCAAATCCTTATAGTTCTGCTTATTTATGCATAGAACACTTAGGTTACATTTGCTTCTCTTTAATTATCCATCAGGTGTGGAATCTGTTCAAGAGGTGAGCATGTATGCATAGGCCTTATATCCATGCTACCTCTTCAAGCACAATGTCTTGTGGTTGCCTGTGGTTAAAGAGTACCACCCAGAGAACCACTCAGTCTTTCTCTGAAAACATTGGAAATTTGATGTTTTTAGCCCTTTTGCATTTAACCCATTTTCCATAGAAGTGTGTTCCAGTAGTTAAATATGAATACTGTTGCATTTATGCCTTCTCGCTTGAGTTTTTTTGGCTTAAGTCTATAGCGATTTGTCCTTGATTTATGTTTGTCTGTTGTGCCAAAAAAAAGTCTATTTAGTACTTTCTTCTCATGAAGATTGTTCTACCTAGTTGTTGATAAACAAAACAGTTTGTCAAGAACCTGTCTTGTCTTGTAAATAATTTTCTCCATTTTGCTTGCATATGTAGTGTTTCTGGTTTTCCTCTTTTTTTTACATTCTTATATATATATGTCATTTCAATATTTGTCTCAACATTATGTTCTAAAAAGAGGGAAAAATCACCTTCCATTTTCAGTTTATGTCTGCTTGTACATCAAAAAACTGCTTTAGTAGTTTTCCCCACTCTGTCACACTATGAACATGTGTTCAGTTTCTTCTTTGTTATGACAGCCAAATCATTCTGGATTCATGATTTTCCAAGATACATCTTGCTAATTTTCTGAACTTGGCACAAGCTTCTTATTCAGTGTTAAATGCAATTTTGTTCGGATGGGCCTGATCCATCAAGCAAATCCATCCCTATTCATATTATTATTATCACAATCATCTTTGTGTGATCTGCGCATTTTGTTTGCCTTGGCAATCACTGAAAAAATAAACATAGCTCAATTCTGTGATACCTTATTTTATACAGTTTATTTTACATCCTTTCTTAGTAAATAGTTCTTGTTTTGTCAGTCTTTCATTCTTTTGAAGTTTTTTCATATATTGTCCTTGTACAACATCATTCTAATTCTGTTATTTTTTAGAGATTCATTGAGCATAAGTAGACTGTTTTAAGAAAGGATATACCAGAGTTTATACATGTCTTTGTTAGGTTTTGAGTATTTTTTTTTTGTTATTATGTCTAGATGAATTTTCAACGAGAAATACTCTAATACTGCAGCTGAATTTCTGTTAGGTTTTCCCTGTACAGAATAAAATAAACATAATTTCTATAATTAATCTATGGCCTTGTTCAACCAGCATTTCTCTTTCTAACTTTCTCTTTTTCCGCTATTGTCAGTCATGAAATATCTGTAACAGTCTTGCACTGGATCCTTAATAATGTCAGACTTTTAATAGTGGTAAGAAATTGACTGAATTTTACTACTGCATACAAGTACGTTCAGATTTTTGCTATAAAAATTCATATAAACATTATTTTCCTATTAAGTATTTATATTCTACTATTGCTTCATGCTTTATACAAAATTTGCATCTCCAAAGAGATATATTAAATATATTTGTATCTTTCTAGAAATACTTGAATTTGCCAGGAGTAATATCAACGTCTGTGACATGTTTCCTAAAGAAAATAGTAATGCTGGCTTTACTTATGTGTATGTAGATTTTGACTGTTTTTGTGGTTCGTGGTAAAAGATTTTATCAACCTTCTTTCAATTTAAAGAAAGTTCTATGTAGGAAATATACTACAGAATTATATCAGCCTACAAAATGCAACTCTAAATGAGTTTAAGCTCTTACTAGGTCAGAAGAGCTGGGATTATTATTGCATTAAAGCACCTGCCTTGTACATAAGGCAGAGCTGTTTGTACTTATTAGCACTTAGCCCCTTGCACAAGCTGAAGTGACCCCTCCAAGGTATTTATTATGTATTTTACAAACATGATATTCTTGTAAAGTAAATGAAAGCTCTAGAGCAAGTAACCACTTGCTAGAATGTGTTCCCTTTCTCAGAAATTTTTTTTTTTTTTTTTCAAAAACAGCTTTTTAAAAGTTGTGAAAGTCCAATATTTTAAGGCAGGCAATCTTTTACTAAGAATTTTCTGGTGAATATGTAACATCCAGACCAGTAGCTTTGTGCTGGCACAACTACTGTAGAAGGACAGTGACGCTAAAATTGAAAACACATCTTTCCATGCCTTGGAGTATAGTTTTTCTCTGTCTGAGTAAATAGAACAAATGACGTCACTTTTTTTTTAAATTGAGTTGCTTTACTTCGGAGTGTTAAACAGAGGATAATCTTCTTGCACAGGATCGAGGAGATGAATTCACTTACACTGGGAGTGGAGGTAGAGATCTTTCTGGCAATAAAAGGATTGGAGAACATTCATTTGATCAGACATTAACACACATGAATAGGTAAGTTTTGAAGATAAAATTAAAAAGTATTCCAAAACAAAGAGCTAGGCTGTAGTGCTTTAATTTAAAACTAGCATTTTGCTATATTCATTCACTGTTGTACGTGCTACTTTTGTAAACAGTGGTGCCTCTTGCTGCTGAGAGGTATTTTATCAAGCATTACGTTTGTTGATTTAAAGAAACACTTGCACCTCAAATGAAATACATTGCTATATTGCTGGTGCAGCTAGTAGTCATGTCTCTGGTTGAAATTGTATTACAATTTCCTTCAGAGGACTGTTTGAATTCAATGAGAAGTTTGTCAAAACTGTTGGGTGGAAGTTTTCTGGGTGTTTCTTTTTAAGTTTCTTTTTCAGTGATTAAATCAATTATGAAATTTAAGTAGGAAGAAAGCATGTTCATTTTCCCATGTTAAAAGAAATCTTTCCTATTTTGCTAGCCCTTTCTTCCATCATCGTTTTCTGTGAAAAGCAAGGAATTAGGGTGTTGCTTTATCAAAAACAGCTGCTTGAAAAAGAAAATATATGTCCAAAAGATGAATTAGAAATCTGCATAAAGTGTTTTTATGTCCTCTAAAAGCCTGCCTGAACAAAATGTTCTCCATCCTTTTCTATTTCTAAGAGCATAATCTCTGTTATGCAACTGACCACTTAACACCTTTGGGGTGCTGAGATTGACCGAGACCTTTTCTTTGCCAGGTCTGCTTTTAGGTATGAAGTTCTGCGCTGCTGTCAAGCAGTGTGGAGAGGGATTCTTTCAAGCTTTTTGGTGGTACTTAGAGGAGAGAGAGGAACAGCCTGGCTTGGCTGCTGAGAAAGGTGGAGGGGAGGGAGAGAGAGGGGACGTGATGTGAACAAGAACAAGGAGGGAAGGAAGATGGAAGTAGGTTTAAGCAATAGGTTTACAAGCATATTTAGTGAATAGAGCAAACTTGCTTTGGGAAACAGAATTAAAAGCTGGACTCCTTAGTCTCAGTGTTTCTCCACTCTTAGCAAATGAGAAATCCACTGGCAGAGCTTGCCTTGTAGCTTTGCAGGCGTTAGTGCGCATGGAGTACGAAAAGGTGCTGCTCTTAGTTACTGATTTTGATAAAAGTTTTCAAGCACTTTGATACTGAGGATTATGATGATTCCATGTAGTTAAATCAGTATTGGTTTTGCTTGTCCAGATATTTTTCCTTTTTTAAGTTTTGTTTTTATATAAGAAACATTTTTAAAGTTGGCATTGTATGCCTGTCTCTTACTGTTCTGTACAATATGGGTTTTATACTCGTACCATGGCTGTTTATAAACCACATTCTTTCTTCTGTTCTGAGATCCATGGTTTGGTTTGAGACTGATTTGAAAGGGTTTTCAATCCCTGGTCAAATCAGGCTGTGGTAGTAGAAATACTGTTCATTAGGGCAGCTTGGTCTAGTAGGTATTCACACTGTCTTGCTCCAGGTTTCTAGAAGAGGGTCTTCGTGTTGTTAGTGGATAAAGGGATTTGCTTGTCCTTGAGTTAGCTACTATTATTTAACTCATACTCTGAGGCAATTTATGTATTATGTGAGAGATTTAAATTACTTAGAGTTTTTTGAATGGTTACTATGTACTTTTTTCTCTGTAGTGTTTTTCATCATATTAATTGCTTTTTGTACACACTTGAAAAGCCTTAAAATCTGCAGTTAATGGGGAATAGCAATAGGGAAAGTTTGCCTTTTGTTATAATTTTTTTTAATTCCCTCAATGCTATTTAGGAAGGGATTATTTTTTAAAATTAAGAATATTAAATCTAAAAGGATTGGTTTGTTTTATTTAGCAATATCAGCTGAGTTTTCATCTGGAACCTTGACAACAAAATTTTTTGCGTTCCCATTTTTTTTCTCATGATTCATAGGTAGCCTGGATTTCATTGCTTCCATCAGTTCTGCAGTTGTTAAAAAATATAGAAAAAAGTTCTATGCCGCTTGATAAGGCGTACTTAGACAATGGAAATGGATATGACTTAATTACATTAATTCTCAAAAATCTGTTGTGTGAAGCAATCTGGTTTATGAAGATTTTAAATCTCTTTCTAGGGCATTGGCCCTTAACTGTGATGCCCCACTGGATGACAAAAATGGAGCAGAGTCTAAGAATTGGAGAGCTGGTAAGCCAGTCAGAGTAGTGCGCAGTTCGAAAGGACGGCGGATCAGCAAATATGCCCCAGAGGAAGGCAACAGATACGATGGCATTTACAAGGTATTCTGATTGCTGCCAAGTGCAACATAACATTTTTCTTCAGCTGTTTTAAGAAGTTTCATATGTGTTAAATTGCAAATTCTGCATTATTACTTAAAAGAAATAATTCCTTTTTTTCCATGATAGCTTTTTAGCCTTAGCTTATTCTGCAAAGAACTGAAATGAAATTATTCAGAGCAATTGTAACAGAACATAATCCATAATAGAATTTATGAAGTTGAATATGTAAGCTACTTTATATATGCTTACTGAGTCATATTTATCCCTGGAAATGAAATTATTTCCTCACTCCTTCCAACTATATCCTAGCTTTTTGTGCATTTAATGACTTCTCAGCATCTGAAATAAAGGTGTGTGCCTTTTAAGAGCACTGTATTTATCAAAAATACAAAAATTTTGCACCTGAGGGAAGAGCTGCTGTATAATAGTAATGTATAAGTTAGCCTTCTCATTTCTTCTTGAACAATTAAAGTATGACTATATGCATGTGTTTGGCTTGTGATAAAATAATGGCAGTAATTTTATAATGTTCTTTAGGTGGTGAAATATTGGCCAGAAATTGGAAAATGTGGATTTTTAGTTTGGCGCTATCTTCTGAGGAGAGATGATGTTGAGCCTGCACCTTGGACTTCAGAAGGAATGGAGCGGTCAAAGAAACTGGGTCTGAGCGTACAGGTTCGAATCAGGACTCGCAGAGTTGTTTTTATTCTCAGTTCCTGTAAACAAATTCCAGAAATAGAAATCAGTTAAATTAAAGCCCCCTTTTTTTTCTTGTACTGTGGCAGGATTTAATGCCAAAAAACGTTACAGATTATCTGCAGACTGTAAGAATCCTGTAATAGTGACACAGCAGAAGGAACAGTGGATGAAGCTTTCTGCCTTAGCAGTGAATTGCTTTGCATATATGGATTGGAAAATTAAGATTTTGAATCCAGTTTTGTGATTGTTAAGCTGGAAAGAATTTCTACAAGCGACTATTGTTATAGTTGAGTCTGAGAAATCAAAAAACCTGTGCATTTTAATGTATTTTTCTCTCCATGTGACTGAGGAGTTTGTATAGGTAGCATATTTCAGCACAGAAATGAACTGACCCGTGAGCACTTGGGCATTGCAGAATCCATGAAATATGGAAAGAATTAACATACTGTTTCTTTCCTCAACAAGGCAATGGTATAACTTGCAGGATACCATGATCTTCAACTTTGTCTAACTGATTTGTATAGTTGTAAGGGCATAGGTATGGATATGGGGTTCCTTTTAATACAGTCTAGTCTGGATTAGATTCTTCGACTTGACTACACTTTCTTGATAATAAATACTAATTTAAATGTTTTCTCCATCATGTAGCGTTTTAAAAATTATTTTTTAGTTATTTCAATATGTAGTCACAGGGTTTTAAAGTCTTTTAGAAATTAGTCTTGTTGGTATTTGGGAATTCCTGTATGCCAGTGGGTTTTGTTTTAAATCTGTCCTTTTTTACTTTAGTATCCAGAAGGTTATTTGGAAGCCATGGCTAGTAAGGAGAAGAAAGATAAGGTTAAAAAGCAAACTGTGAAACAGGAGCCAACCAGTCAGAGTAACGGAAACCAGAAAAGGACAATTGATGATGGTATTTCTTTTTACTTTTTTAACATTCATCAGCAAAGTCTGTCATGTTATGTTTATTAAGCCAGTATCATGAAAACTTTGCGGAAGTGTGAAGTTTGGAATACTAATGTAAACTGATAAGTACATGGTCTGTAATTAAGAAAAAAACTATTTACTACTCTTACGGGGTTTTCTTCTCTTAAGCTCTGTAGAAAAATGAACAGTCTTCTGGGCAACTGTGTGTGCAGTCCAAAACAACGCTGAACAGTATGAGTTGGAGTAGGGCTTTGATTGCCGCACTTCATGAGTGTAATCCATGTTTCAGCCTTCTAGAAACAGTTTTGTCTTCCCCTTTTATTAGTTCAGACTAACACTCTGTTGTTACTGCATCTGATTGTCATAATCTTAAGCAGGTATAGAGGAACCTATGAATACACCCAAAGCCATGAGGATGGGAGATGGAGGGAAAGGAGAGGCTTTCAAGCTGACCCAAGAGCAGCAATGGCTGATTAGAGAAGACTCTATGAACCAGAAACTGTGGGATGAAGTACTTGCTTCTCTTAAGGAAGGACCAGTATGTTTGCTGCATGCATAATTTTTAATGTTCACCTTTTCTTTAGACTGTTAGGAGAAATCTTGAGCTCTCTTAAAACCTAATTTGCTGCTTGAACTTTTGCTGATACAGACTGTGTCTAGCATTATTTTTGTTTGTAAGACGTTGATTTCAAGAAAATAATCCTTGCTTGTACAACTTGCTATTGATGGCTCAGTTTACACCTGCATAATAGAGATTTTTTCTTGCTCAAAAAACATCTTGAAGTTAGAAGTGGCTTTTTGTTTCTTTTCCTTTTTGAAGGGAGTGTGTTTTCTCTGAAATTATAAATGTATTTTTGTGCTGTGCTGATGTGAGAAGTCAGACATGAAGAAAGATAGTTCTAGTCACTACTTTTTGTTTAGACAGAAAATAATTTTATGACAGAAAATACAGCTTGCTTGCTTTGTTTAAGAAGATAGAAGTACCGTCATCTTCAAATTTAGATATGAAATGAAAATATTTTCAGCCAAATCTAGATTATCCCACTCTGTAGAGAGGGAACCTTAAGTAACAGAGAAAATACTTTCCTCCCCCTAAATGTCAGAAAAATAGCAAGAATAGCTCAAGATTGAAGAGGCTATAGACACTAGTATAAAAAAAGTCCACAAAAGGAATATCTCCTGAAATATTATGTCTTTCAGTGATAATTTGTCTTAACAGTGTCAAGTTCATAGTTATTTTAGCTGTTTTGCAGAAGAAATCAAGGCACTAAGAAGTTAAAATAACTTCGTAAAACTCAAGTCAGTGAAAAACAAACCATTGGTTGGAAAATGGATATCTAAAAATGGACATACATAATTAGTTTATTTGAGAATCACCAGTGGCTATTTATGGTGGTTCTGTAACAGAAAAAGCATCTATAACTCCCTGTTCTTCCACTTACAGTACTAGTTTTTGTTAAAATGCTGTTGCAGTTGCCTTTGTGTAGGAACAGGCAGTGTAAAGTTATTCGCTGTTACCTGTCTTCTATCCAGTGTCTGTAATGACTAGAAGGAATTTCAGCTCCTAAAATTGTGCATGATGACAAGCAATAGAGATATGTGTTTGTAAAAAGGAGAAAACAGTAATTAAAGCGGTTGAGTGACTGAGAAGTCATTTTTCTACAGATTCCTACCCATAATTTTGGTGAGATTTCTGTTTGGGTGCCACTGAAAGCAATGGGAATCACAGGTAGCTTTGGGTTGCTACTGTGGAAATGTAAACCTTTCTGCTTGAAACAACCACTTTCCCTTTTAACTAAATAAAATGTGGTTTAAGATAAATCTGGTATTTTAAAAATTATTACAAAGAACCATATTTTGATTACCCATTGATCTCCTTTTTTTTCTATACACAAGCTTGTATTCTTGAGATACTTGGAGATCACTGACATGCCAGAGATAAGCATGCTAGTGTGTGTAAAACACCTGATATAAATTTATCTTGAGATTCCTCAGAGATGCCCCGAGAAGATTTAAAAACCAGGGAGGTTGATTTACACACTGCAGAGAATTTGGCCTGAGGAGAGAAGCAGCCGTTAAGCTACCCATAAGCCATAAGCACAGGAGGAGGTGCAGAAGTGGCTTTTTTAGGCAGAAGAAGTTCCCTTGGCAGAGAAGCAGACCTCTTTCAGGGACATGCAAATTTCTAGCAGCAGTTACTAAACACAATTACTAAATTTTCTGACCTATGCTAAGAGTCAGGCATGAGGGGCCCTCCGCTCTGCTTCATTTTGTTTATAACAATACTCATACAAACAACTAAATAATCTTTAAAACATTAGTTCTCTGATTCGTGGAAGAGCAGGGAAATTAAGCAGTTACAGACCTGCTTCCTGATTACTTTTAGAAAGCTCCATGGATATGGAGGACTTAAGAACTTCTGGGAGTTCATTTTATGTAATAAGTGGCATTTACGAGAACTGTAATAGAGTTTGTCTTTTTTATTCCTTTGCCCTACACTAGAATTTTCTGAAGAAACTGGAACAATCCTTTATGTGTGTCTGCTGCCAGGAGCTGGTTTACCAGCCAGTGACAACAGAGTGCCTCCACAACGTCTGTAAAGTAAGAATAAACTCGGTCTTGCTCTGGGCTGTTTTCTTGGCTCTGAGACACCAGTCACCAAAGCCATATGTGTTTTAGAAAGACAATAATTATTGCCTGACATTCTGAGCAAAAACATGCAACAAGTTTGCGTTCAGTGATTGCTGTGTAACCTTAATTTTATGTAATAAAGAATGGAAGTACGTTTGGTATAGTTCCTGATAGACATAATGAGTGAAGTTTACCATTGCTGTCATTCCTTTGTGATCAGTGGAATTAAACTAGGAATTGGTTTGGTCCAGGAGCTAGATGTTGGTACAGTAACAGTAATTTAATTTTACCTAGTTAAGGAATAAAACCAGATTTTATAACTGTATAACACTCTTAATAAGAGTTATTGAAAAGATGCAGCGTAATACAAGAAAATTATTTGGGCTTATTTAGAGTAAGTTATGTTATCTTGTTATTCTTGGCATTGGTTGTGTTTGGTAGGAAGGCCACAGAATTCAATTTATAACTTCTATATCTAAAATCTTGGTCAGTTGGATATAGTGTAAGGAGCTAGGAATCCAGTTTGTACTGGAGTTAATTTTTGTGGCACGAGTGCGTATAGAATCATGCACTGAATTGTGCATATTTGAACTGTGCCTGCCATACCTAGTATTTCTGCCTAAAAGCATAAAAGGACTCAGACTTTTATCATCCCAGTACAATATCTGATAATGCAAGTTCACTGTTCAAGAAGATATGTATCGCTCCAGTAAAAATCACCGTGCTGTTATGGCTGGCCTGCAGACATAGAATGATTATGGCTCCTTAAAAAACATAAGAAGTATTATGAAGGGGTTAATATTTAGAATTACAGAAATTGGAAAACCATGGAGAAGAGAAAGCTGAATGGCAACAAACTCAAAAAGCACAGAATTTGAAGATGTCAGTAAATATTTGCAAATACAAAAGAATATCCAGTTAAAGTTGTAAGGAATAGTTTGATAGTAAGCTGCTATTGCTGTTTGGGCACAGATCTGCCCTGATAAATTTCTGATACTCAGCTCACATGCTTGGGCTATCTGCAGCCTGTGGTAACACAGTAAGGAGGGCAGCACTGATGCTAATGTGTTAGAGATTGTATTATTCTACATATGTCTTTAAGGCTTAACTGAATCTCATCCAGTGAGGTAGATGGAAATTGCTACCTAAACAATATATCTGGTGTACTCACCTTCCTCTTGAAATGAAGGTCTGGAAAACTGTAGCAATCTAACCAGGAAGCTAGAAGGAAGCTGCAGACGTGGCTGTGGTACGCAGGAAGGCACTAGTGGAAATGAAGGGGAAATCTTAGTAGTGATTTGTTTTAACTCCTCCCAACCTCACTGTTTCACATCCCAGAGCAGAGTTCCTTTGTCAGGACATTTTAGTCACAGAGGCAGAGGTAGGTGCCAGAGGGCTTGGTAATGACTTCCTTTTTTCTGGTAGTACAGCAGATTGCATCTTTGGTCTATAGTGATTCCTTAGTTTTTGCTGGTCAAGCTGTCAGTCTAAAACAAAGTTCTCACAATTTACTTCTCTGTCTTTATTTGACCTAGAGTTGTTTACAGCGCTCCTTCAGAGCTGAAGTCTTCACCTGCCCTGCCTGCCGCTATGACCTGGGAAAGGGCTACACCATGGTTCCCAACAAGATACTTCAGACACTACTGGACCAGTTCTTCCCTGGTTACAGTAAAGGACGATGATGTGCTCAGATCCTTCAGTACTTCTCCCAGTGACTTTATAGACAGTAAAGGAGAATAAACATGGGAAATTCAACAGTGGACCAGCCAGCTTGGTGGGACTCAATATGTTGTCACATTTTGAAGCAGCTAACCCTCTTCCCCTCATAGCCATCTTTTTGGTGTAGTGAGAACTCTAATTCTCAGCTGTCTTTTAACATCAAGGGTAGTTTTGGCCGGTTAACAAATAGTTTTTAAAGAAAAAAAAAAAAAAGAAAAGCCTCAGCTTTTACTGGCCTAGCTGATGCTTAATTTATGATTTATTTTTTTGTAACTACCTCAGGACAGAGGAAAATAAATTGTGGGGATGACAAAAAGTTAGTGAAGTTTTAGCTACACACTGCCTCCTGAATATTAGTTGTGCCTGGTCCATGTGGTTTGATTTACAAAAAAAAACCCAAACCAAAACAAAAACCCACAAAAAACAGCAAAAAAACCAGAAACAGCACTTAAGCCAGCTGGATTGAAGAACAGCAAATTCTGTGGTGTGCATAATCCTTTTTTGTCTTTTTCTTCCATTATGCTGTATTTTTTTGCAAGAACAGGCTGATTTTTAGTCTATTTTTGTGAGCTTCATTGTGCTTTTCTTGTATCTTATGCAAGTTGACTACTAATGACTAATGAGAACAATATGAATGCATTGTTGCTGCATTAGTGTAAAGTGATCTGTGTTTTTTGCACTTAAAGAGGGTATTCAAGACACTCTAGTTGTGTAAAAAATATTTCATATAAAAAAGCCACTTCTGTATTAGTTAAACTGTATGCTTTTAGTAGGTCTTGTATCAGTGGCAATACATCTACACAGCATTGAAGGCAGTGCTAGCTTGGAGAGGGTTCAAATCGCTTCATATTGTGATCTGAAATTTTATATACAAAATAAAAAACCCCCCCCCCAAATATACCTTATTAAATATTTTATGATTCAGAAAAGTTGCTAATTTTGTTTTTACTATTATCCACTTATTTAAATCATAACATTTTTACAGGTTGGTTTTTTTTTCAGATTACTAAATGCTTTCTTTAGGTGGGCTTCTTATTTTTCAGACCTGAGGCTTTATATTCCTTAACTCATTTCTCAACAAAAACACCAAAAAAACCCAACAACCTGACATCGATATCCATGGGCTCATATGTACTCTATAGCAGCGGCTGTCATGTAGCTACTCTAGTCTCTACTGAGCATTTGAAGGAGGCTTGTTGGTGCTCAGTCCATGTACCAGGGTCGGAGGGAGCCCTTCCTGCCCCGCTGGCGGTAGCGGTGCTCGCTGCCAGAGCCAGCTCAGGGCAGCTGGGAGCTGTATGTGCCCTGCACAGCGATCAGTCAGAGATTCCCACCGTAGGCATGGGGCTGCACTAACAGCCTGTAGGCCTGCAAAGTAGGCATATGTAGAAATGTGTATGGAAGTATATATGTCATTCTCAGTGATTTAAAGTCTTGCCCTTACCCTGCTATGGTAATGAACCGATCGTTGAGATGCACGTGGCAGTGCTGGTTTTTGTGGCTGAAAGTTAGCTTAACGGCTTATTCACTTCATCTGGAATAAGTAACTTCTCTGTCTCCCCACTCTCCCCCCCATTCTGCTTAGGATTTCAGTTGCATCAAAAATACATAATGCTGGTACTATCTCTCTAGTCATATATCAAAAAAAACCCCAGGCATTGTTGGACAGTTTTGAAAGATTTAACTCCTCAGCTTTTTCTGTGCTTACTAGAATGAGGGTTCAGCCTTCGTTCAGTAGGTGGGTTGGTATTAGTGTTAAGCATACGGTTTAAAAGAGCTGTAGACAGGTTCTTATATCCTGTTGAACTGCTATGTTTTACAAAATGGTAGTTCAGTATTTTACGGACAAAACAGATGTAATTTTACCTTCGTAACAACCATTGCATCTGTGCAGTAAGCAGATAAGGCTTGTGACTTTTTACCTGATAGTTGAGTGCTGTGAAATATTTTATACCTTTTAATGCTTTTTTCCGTTTGATAGCTTTTACCAATTAATTGATGAGATAAATTTGTCAGTTTGAGGTCAACAATGGGAAGTTCTCTGCTTAATACAAAGATATGTAAACCAATTTTTTAATATATCTTTTCAGTGGCAGACACAATCAAGCAACATGAAACTGCCTTTAACAAACATTAAAGTAGCTTGACAAAACTTTGTGGAGTTAGATTGGCAATGCAAAAAGACTGTCCTTTCCTCACATTACAAGTTTGCAGTGTTTTTTCACCATTTTTTACACCCTTAGTGCTGTATCAGTAGCTACTGAAAGATGCCCTTTTCAGTAGTAAATTCTAGAGTATAAAATTCTAATTTTCTTCACTACATATTTAGACATTTTAGGACCTAGGTGCAGCTTTTCACGTCAAAACTGATACCTGGCCTAACGTTCCTTCAACGAAATCCATTCCTGTCTCCTGTCATCTGCAGTCTCTCTGTGTAATTAAAGCCCCCTTTGAAGTCTAAAGGTAGGTAACGAAAAAGTTGCAGTCCCAAAACTTTCACTATAAAGGACACAAAAGTACAGTACTTAAAATAGTGCCGTAAACCCTAGCCTCATTTGTGTCACTTCAAAGAAAGCTCCCAGGCATGAGCGTGCAGGTAGACCTTCAAGAAGAGGTCGAGTAGTTGCTGGTTGTACGGTACAAAACTGTGTGGTACTTTCCCCAGTCTGAGTGTTTCCCCAGTACCTGCTTCCTCATTCACCAAAATCCTGCTTCGTGTGGCTGAATGACTTCGTCTCTACAGGGGTGCTCACTTCCATCAAACGCAAATGAATCTGCACAGACCCGCTCTCGGGTTCCTTTCAGGTGTGCTTGTAATACGTACAGTCTGTCTGTGTAACTGGTGAGAGGACCGGTTTTATGTAAGTTTGACCGGGAACAGAGCAGAAGAGGCTCCTGTTTAAGGTCTGCGTTCTGGCTACCGAGTAATTGAATGTGTCACTGTGTGTAGCAGTTGGGCTCTGGTCTCAGGGTGCTGTCGGTATTCTTGGAGGGCCAGAGCTAAAGCTGTGAATGAGTTTTTACATGAGCTGTAGACTTACATGGTAAAGCAAGGCAAGTTGAGTGCACTGTATAAACCAAAGCCAGTATCCAAAATAAGAGATCTGAGAAACTGTGGAAGGAGAATACTTTGTCGAACAAGATCTAACCTCATACTAATCAGTTCACAGTCTGTTAGCAGAGGGGTTTCATGCCTTCTCCGGAATAAGAGGAGAGGATTAGATGGAACTACAAGGAAAAATTGATACAGAAAAAAGTTAAGTTTGTTACTGCTTAGTAAAACTCATCATTCTAGCTCATTAAAAAAAAAATCAGAGATTTATTTCAATATTAATCTCTGCCAGTATTTTGCTTTGTGTAGAAGCTGTTACTGCTGTGGCAATTCAACAAATCAGAACTTAAGCTTCATAATTTCATACTTTGTTGGATAAATCCAGCTGAAAAGTTAAAAGCCAGAACATGACAACACTTAGAATTCTGACCAATTTTATTAGAGTACTAACATTGGTAGGTAAAAAAAACAGTATGAAATACTAACACTAGCAATGCTAGTGGTAATACATGAAGTAAATTAAACAATCTACTTCATCTTTTTTTACAGAATATAAACAATTACTCCTGCAGTTAATATTCATTACTATTGCCTTATGCATCTGCATCTTTTCTACTTTAACTATATCTTCCGTGCCACTTTGCAAATTGGGTGTTAATTGTTAAAACTTTAGCACAAAACAGACAAAATGCGGAATCAAGGCAACTTCAACATGAACTGCTGTGGAACAATCACATTTTGTTTACACCTAGCATACTGATTGTATTTACATTTTAACGGAGCAGTGATTCAATTAACAAACACGGTGATTATCCAAAATATACACAGTATATAAATCCCCTATCAGGTCTGGGAGGAAAAGGCCATCCTGATGGACTCTAAAATCCAGGCAGCTGGAAGGAGTCTTACGAAGATGCTCTCTTCTGTTCAGAAAAGGGAGATTCGTAGGTTTCCATTGGTGGGCAGGTACAAACCAGATGTTGATCTCCATATATGTCATCAATGCGAGCAATTGTGGGCCAAAACTTGCTTTCAGGCTTCACAAATGGCTAAGTACAGAAGAAAAAATAACTTTTAATTTTTCTACTAAGCAAATCTACATAATTGTAACAGACATTAGAAGTTTTAAGAATGACAAATGCTGGAAAAGTGTATTTTTTAAAGTGAAGACATACTTAAATCTATTTGCAGTCCCTGAAAGTTAACAAGCATGTATAATAGAGTTGGCAGTCAAAAGAATATTTAGATTTTCAACAAAGTGTAACCATGTCCTCTAACTAATGCTTGCAAAGAAGCAGTTGTCATAGGATAAAAGAAAACTATGACCCTTTGAATAACTGGCTTACAGATAGGAACCAAGGAAAAGTGGAGGAGACTACCAAGACCTGTGCTGTTCAATATAGTTATAATATATAGAACAAGGTGGCAAACTTCACAGGTGAAGTTAAATTCTTCCTCTTTGAAGCAGCACGTAGCAATAAAATAGATGCAATTCAGTTTTAGGTGAGAAAAGTCAGTTACACATATATTTAGCTGTTAAGATTGTGGAAGCAATTTTATGTAGTGCTCTGAAGAAGTTCGATGTATGCAGCTCCAATTTGACCTTTATTTGTAGCAGGCTCACATTGGTGTGGCTTGCCCCATGCTGACTGTGCATCTTGTCAAACTCGCATCCAAGTTCTTCGGAGCAGAGCTTCGAACGTCAGGACGTGGGACTCTGTTTTGGGAGTCCCTGGTGCAGTATGTCAGAACTGAATGGGCTGTTTCCAATAGGAATATGCAATATTGAAGTGCTGAGATTTAGAAATCCAAGCTTGCACTTCCTGTGTAGAGCCTTTTTTTTAAGATCTTTTTTCCTTGCCTTGAAAAACAAAACTAATGGAACTACTGTAGAGCTCACACACATAAAAATTGAGCAACAGTAAAAATGTCTCTGAAGTTTTTATTCTTGCCAGATTACTTCATCTCCAACTGACCAGAAAACCACAGAGCAGAAAGCACATTTATGTATTACCACACCAGTAGTATCCCATTATTTACTCACCAGTGGGAATGCTGCCACTTCTCTGGAATAAGGACGATCCCACTTGGAAGAAGTGACACAGTTCAGAGTATGTGGTGACATCTACAAGCAAAAAGACATGTTTAGGACATGAAATTACTGAATTCAGTTGAACATATCTGTGTGAACCCTCCCTAAAGTTCACATTACTACATATAAATAATTATGGTCTAGAGAGTCTCTTGAGAATACCATTTATCTGGGGAAAAAAAGGCAGATTTAAAACAGGAAGCAAGCCAGTATCTGCATTTTTTTTAAGTTTGCCTGAAGATACTACCCAAGGTTTGAATGTGCTTCCAGCTTTTCACTAAATCCCCTCGGTATTTAAAGTCAGTACAGCATTACAAGAGTTGAACAAAACTTAAGCCTATAGCAATTTTGTGCTGCAGCTGCTAAAATCATTCATTCAATCTTTATTTTACTGTCAGTTTCAAGGTCATTCCACTTCCCTTCTTAAACCAGATAAATAAGCATCTCTCCATTACTTTAAGACGGCCTTGAAAATTATAGATCATGTGCTTGCATAAATAACTTTCTCTACTCTGTCAGCAAAGGCCAGACTTCTGACTTTCAAAACTTGAATTTTGACTTTTTCAAAAGTTTAAGATTTCGAAAAAAGTCAAATTTAAAGAAGTTCATGTGTTCCCTGTTGCACACAGTTATTTTCGAGAGTACTGAAAGACCAGGAAGCGCGCTCACGTAGTCTCAAGTGAGTCTCAATGGTTAAACTGATGCTGGTAACTTGCCCTATATGCCGTCTTACCTTTAGTGGGTTAATTTGGGGGTCCATCCTGCCCTCCTCTATTTCAGCAATTTCCTGCCGAATACTGATCATTGCATCACAAAATCTGTCCAGCTCTGCCTTGTCTTCAGACTCTGTTGGTTCAATCATAAGCGTCCCTGCCACTGGCCAGGACATGGTTGGAGCATGAAAACCTGATAAAGGAGAAATCAGTCACTGACAATAGGTTATGAGTTAATACATGCATTAGCTAGCAATTCATTCACAAATTCAACCCCTTCTATAATCTTTACAGGACTGAACTCACTGGTAGTGTTGGAAGTGTACTGTAGAGGTAAGAAAGACTTTTAAAGTATCTTAGTTTTTAACACTGAAGGGTAATGCCATTGTATTATTTACAACAGAGTTACACACTGATTTTATGAAACGCTCTTAAAACCTGCTCTTATCGCTTTGTTACTTTTCAGCCCAAAGTATATTGCTTCTTTCCTGGGTTATTTCCGTTCCTGCTGTTCACTTCAGTAGAAATGTTCTGTCACTGTACCTTCTTACGGCAGGCTGAATGGCCAAGTGAGACAGGTATAGATTTCTGCACTGGTAAACAAGGTAAAAAGAAAAGGTGGTCTCTCGTGTTCCCTTCCTGCACTACTGCTAACTACAGCCTCATGACACTTCTCTTTTGGCTACAGAGGATGGAACTTTACTAAACTTATCCCTGTAACTCACCTCCATACCTACTGAAAAGTCTATTTAAAGTGGTGCATCCTATTTAAGGCCATAGCTGCCCCCTTACAAAGAGCAGGAAGGGTGGGTTTTTTAGTATCGCAACTGGGCTTTGGATTATTTCACTGACGAGGTATTACTGGTTAGGGTTTTAACAGCTTTTATACACATTTGTTAGAAGCACAGTTGCATAGGATCAAGCAGTTCAATGGGTCATCTTGTCTGGCAGCCAAAGAGTAGCCACGATCAGATTCTTCAGAGCATGTGTACAAAACTGCCTAAACTGTATCAGGGTGGAAGTGTTTAAATCCTATTATCCTAGTTCAAAAGTATTTCTTTCTTTTTCTTTTTTTTTTTTTTTTGATGGAATCTTGCTAAGCTCTTGGCTCCAGCCCACTTGCTCCAATGGTTAAGAGTCATGTAATCGCAAATTTGAAGGGGCAGTTTACAAAACTGGGGAGGTACCAGCAGACTTGTAAGTAGCTACTACAACTCAATTGATGCAAATATCTCTCTAAGCTGTTAATGAACATGAGGAGACCTGAAATGATTGTGACAGATTCACCATCCATAAGCACAGGACTAGAATGTTTCTGGCTCCCTTTAGAAGACATTTAGGAAATTCTCAGTTGCGCTGCTATTTTTAAAAAACGACACTTGACTTACCGTAATCCTGAAGTCTCTTAGCAAGATCTACAGCTTCAATGTTTGCTGTTTTTTTGAAAGGTCTTGTATCCAAAATGAATTCATGGGCTACATAACCTGTGAATGAAAAAGTGTACACTATGGTTACTTATTAGGAGAATAATGCAATCTACCAAGCAGTCTATTCTGATTGGTTTTGTGGAGAACATGGCAAAAAGGCAAATCAAAAAATATCCACTTGGGCAAAAACTCAAACCTGAGAAATTATCAGGTAAGAGATATACAACTCAGTATTTGAAGACTGGCCCTCTGAGTCCCACGTCACATTAAGAAGAGGCCTCATTTCCAAGATCAGAACAAGGAAAGGGTGGTCAAAGTAGCTCCTATAATTTACAAGTACTCTGAAAAATAATTGGATTTGTTAGTGGCCCAACACCATTTGGGTCTTAGGCTATCCTGAATTAGCCATGTACAAGATAATCAGTTTCATGTTATGCCAGGGAAAAGCTCAAATCTGGGGTTATAGAGAGGCTAAAGACGTAAGTTATCTAAATTTATATCCATGATCCTGGAGAACCTTGTTCAATTTCATTGCTGAATCTTTTGAAATTTGCAACTTCCATTCACTTCTGTACGGAAGTAATATATTCTCTTAAAATGCAACCTGCAGGTTTAGCCAAGGTGTACTCCATTAAATTTAAGACATATATTTTGAAGAGCATACATACTGTACTCAACTGTTCTTTGGTGCCATTCAGCTTAAACAAGCAAAATAGCATTCTCTGATAGTAGCTCTACTATAACAGATAATTTTCTCACCTCTTGTTCATTACTTCCGTCCTGCTGCAAGATGGGAGAGCCATAGCAGGGAAATAGAATGTGGCTAAAGTATTTGGCATTGCCAAGGGGATTCTCTCCCAACTCACAAAGGAGAATAAGGAGCAGAAATGAGAGAAATTTGGGTGGGGTTTTTTCAGAGGAAGTGTGCAAGGGAAAGTACAGGTCCAAAAACTGCTTCCAGTTCTTAAATTGTTGTGCCATTGGTTATGGGAGATTTGGAGGCCTCAACTTTGTTGCTTCTCCTTTTTCTACTGTTCAGTAATCTGCTACTAATCTTCAAGGAGAACAATCTGGTTTACTCCATCTTTTGTCATCATTTCATCTAATTACAAACTGGCATTTTTTCTTCTACTTCCAAGTATCTCAGTTTCATTGCAATACCTCCACAGAAGCAGTGTGGCAGGTTATTTCTCTCCTTGTGAACAACATCAAGAGAAGTTTGAGATGCAGTTGTCACGTAGCATTAAAAAAGAACCATATTGCAAGCCAACTTCTACACTAGGAAAAGAAAAGTCAGCTTTGTAGAAGAAAACAAATTGTCCAATACTTGCCTCTTGCTCCTCTGAAAAGGATTTTGTAGTGCTTCTCTAGCCTCTTTGCCATGTAGTTTGCATTTAGTATGGCAATCTCAGAAGCATGTTTCAGACCCTTTGCTCCCATTGTCTGAAAGAGGAGTAACATGAAGAAACAAATCTAAAACCACTCCCAAGCAAGCTAAGTGTGTTCTTGTACTGGCAAGCATGATAGACAACAAGCACCTTAATGCATCTGGCTAGTTTTATGGCAGTCACACTGCTATTACACTTTTCCACATTACACTCACAGAAAAGCACTGGGTATTACTTGAGAGCAACTTTGGTATACGTAGCTTATGAGACTGCTTGCTGTAGAAGAGTTTTTGCTTAAAGTGAACAACCCAAACCTTTCCTCAAACTGAGAAGCTCTGAAGTGAATAGAAAAAAGTGAGCAGAACTCAAGAATGCCATCAGCACACTTGTAAGAACTGCACATGCTGCCTGTCACCATCCTTACCCCCAGGGAAAGGGCATCCAGAGAGCTGCCCAAAAAGCTATGTGTGCTGTCCATACATATTATCCCAGCAGCTCAAACTCTGCTTGCTGGTGTCATGTCACATGATGCTGTGCATTAACAAAGACCAGAGCCAAATGATCACAGATGCACTTATTTCTCTCTTAAAGCACTGCAAAAGGACAGTGCTGGAATTGAGCTGTGGTTGAATTCTTAACGCTGCACTTAGAAGTTAAGTTGGCAAAGGAGAAAGCCAAAACAGACTTCAAGGTAGCCCCTTTAGATGGGACAGTGTAAACAGATGGCACTTTGCATTGTGAAGAAACAATTTCCCTTAAAAATTTACTACAGTTTAAATATTCTGTAATAGGGAACAGCTTACAGTCACGAGTGATTTTTACCCACAGCTGAAAAGCCACCATGGAAGTTGTACCGGCTCATACTTGCTCATTTCAAATTCCAGAAGAGCTGGTTTCCCCGGGAGCGGAAGTTTCCATGGTTAGAGTATCAAACTGGCTACAGGGTACTCGGAATGACACTGCACTTACGTTCACCATTCCAACTCTTTCTCTCACTGAAAGCTTTAAATGTTGCTCAGAGTCCCAGCACACCCTCTCCCAAACAGAATTTGAATTTACACTCATCTCTGTTGGTTGAATACTTCCATATATGTAACCAAACATTTGCAGGCTTATCACTACATTGCAAGGCATTACAAAATTACATAGATCATGATCAAGTTGTCGCACATCCAAAGCCAAAACTAAGTTCAGTTTTCAAATTCAGTAAAATCCTCTGGAATTCAAGTTCTTATTAAACAGATTTTGGAAAGTTAAATATTATGTACAGGTCAAATATAAAAACACTGCAGCATACAACAAAAAATATTCTTGGAAGAACAGTATTACCGAGCAGCTTTTAAACATGAAAACGTCAATGTCAGAGACAGTGGAGGGGCAAGCCTGATTGCAGCTTTCTGCCTTGTGTCCACTTGTCTCAAGAATTATTACAGACAAGAGACAGAAGAATTAAGCAGGCTGCATAGATACAGCAGTTGTCCTGCCATCCTTTCCTATTGCAAGAGATGGCAATAGGATGTTCATTGTCCTTCTGGAAAACAAGGAGGTTCAAAGGATGTAAATAACCTATGACCGTGCCATAGTCATATGCATTTCAGTCTGTGCAAACATCTTATGGCAAGTTGCTCTTAAACTTGTTCATGTGGTTCCAGTAGTCCTCAGACTTGCTGAAACTGAAACAGACCCTCAGCTGATACTCCTTATAAAAGTCTACACACCTTGATATACACCCAGGAAATCGGCAATATAGCACTGGAACCCCAAGGTGCAGCACTGACAGTACCCAAAGGACATGCATCTTTATCCAGCTGTATTTTGATGACAGGGTGGGTGGGCAAGTAGGGAGCCAAATGCTTCTTCCTAAAACAAAAACATTGATTTTAGAACTTAAATGTGTGTTCCTGTGTTACCATTTCTGGACAGTTTCAGCAGTAGCTTCTCTTCACCTTCCTTCAAACACAGTCCTCCATGAAGTCTGGTCTATGTCTTCCTCAACAGAAAGTTTATTAACATAACTGGTG
Source organism: Pygoscelis adeliae (assembly GCF_000699105.1). NCBI lineage: Eukaryota > Metazoa > Chordata > Aves > Sphenisciformes > Spheniscidae > Pygoscelis > Pygoscelis adeliae. The sequence continues at coordinate 118,569 of NW_008825114.1, forward strand.
ACAATGGAGGATGGCACTCAGTTTTCAACCTATCAGGAGATATTCATGCAGCTATCCAAATCAAAATGATTTTTTTAAAAGAGTAAGATTATTTTCTTTTAAAGGAATATGATGGTCCTGTAGGATAGATTCACGTAGTTCATGTACCACTCTGCGTTCTGGACTACGTACAATATCAGCCCTCAAAGTGCACAGATCATCTCTGCATTTACTCAGAAAACAGACTGCTGAGTGAGGTCTACCATACACACTAAAGGGCCAACATGAAAGTCAGGGTTTAGGCATACACATGAACCTCACCATTCATGAGATCAGCGCATGACTATCCTGGAGAAGGACAATAGTTTACAAACAACAGTAGACCTCTCCCATTCATGGCTCTGTATTTCAGCGAACTGCCAACCAAGATTCACTAAGGGCTTAGTTTTTTTTTAAAGAAAAGGCTAATAAAGAGATACCCACACTCCAATTGGTCCCATTCCAGGTCCTCCTCCTCCATGGGGAATGCAAAAGGTTTTGTGAAGGTTTAAGTGAGACACATCAGAGCCATAATCTCCAGGACGACACAGGCCCACCTGTGAAGGGAATACTGTGTCTCAAAATACTCTCTACATGCCATTTTAAGACCTGTTACTTCATTCAAGAAAAATAGCTTGAAAAAGATGTTACATGTTTTTCCATTTTTCTTTAGCATGATGTATCATGAACAAGAACTGATGCAAACAATTTTTTGCTTTAGGAATTCTTATTCATGTCTGTAAAGAATGCCTTTGACAAAGATTAGGCAGACTAAGCCAATTTCAGTGAACAGTGAACAACTCATACATCTTACAACACATTTCAGGGCAAAATCAGATAAAAGAGAATTATTTTCACCATCTAATTTTTATTACTGTTCTTGGAATCCTCACCTTCTCCCCCAAACACTGCCATCTTGTGAGGAAGCTGTGTTATGGTCTGAACTGAGTACTGCTGTGCTATTTTTATTCCAAGGAAACGTACACTCCCAGTGGTAATAAATCTACCTAGGAGATTTTGTACCTGGGCATTCATATTTGCTCCGTCTAAGTAAACCTGGCCTCCGTGTTTGTGAATCAGGTCACACACATCTCCGATCTCCTCTTCAAACACACCATTCGTGGAAGGGTAAGTGATCATGATGGCTGCCAAGTTCTCTTTGTGCTTGTCCACCTGGTGGCAGGGAGGGAGAGAGAAAAAAAGGTCATTGAGGCTCCTAAAGCTTCTTAAGAGAAGATTTTTACAAAAAACATGTAATTAAAGTCATCAAGTGTTTCACAGGTGAGAAGCAAGTCTGTCAGCAGGTAGTCTAAGTCATTTATAGTCAGCGAAAGATACTGGGCTCTTTCCTTCAGCTATACCTATGGAAAAGGAGCCTTTTCTCAATAAATCAGAACTTTAGAACAGGGAAGAAGGCATGGTATTAGAAGACATATGTATAATAGTAACTTCTGGGACCTTAAGACAAGCCAAGTGGAACATCTGGCCTTCAAGGTAATGTCATCTAATGACCATCCTGCTACTTACAGCAATACAGTTCTATGACTACCGTAAAAGCCTGCTCAAATATGTATTTTTGGAAATGTGTCCTGCTAATCCCTTGGATTCCCAAGATTCACCTGCAGCCTATCTACTCAAGAAAGTGAAAAGTTGCCTAGCAACACCTTCCCCAGCAGAGGTGGGCTTGAACTTTGCTAAGCAAAGGCTAAAGTGCAGTTTCAAATGCTTCACACTCATGAACATGCTTCATTCACTTCAAATAGTAGATGTAGACCAAAAAGGTCTGCTATAAAAGAGCCTACTGTGTGAAAGACTCTCTGAGCCACTCCTGCACCAAAGATCCTCAAATTAAAGGAAATCTCACAAGTGTCACATGGCTAGTGTCTGAGTGAGCAAAAAACCGAAAGAATTACTTATCCTTTTCAAGCATGTATTCACTATTATTGTCCTATTTTCTCTCAAAGAAAAATCTGATTCAGCTGCCAACACTATTACCTGTAAAGGAGAAGTGTTCCCGCCTTGAAAATTAAAGATGATTAAATACTCACCATTGCTTTTAAATGGGAGATATCAATACTTCCATTTTTATCCACTTCAATTGGCTGAATCTTCATCCCTGCCATTTGTGCACTTGCTGGATTTGTACCATGAGCAGATTTAGGAATAAGGCAAACCTTAGAAGGTAAAAAGAAGCAGGGGCTAAAGTATAACTAGTTAAAAAATCTTATAGCATTATGGTCTACACTCAGCCACAACTCGTTATCAAAGTTTTCAAAAGGAATCTTGAGGGAATGTTTACTGGCAAATTGGCACTTGTACTGAAGGATGCAACCCGATTTTCTTTGAAGAAAATCCATTCAAGTATCAGCATCTAAATACTCATTAGGAAACTAAAGTTTCATTTGTTGCATAAATCTTACTTAGGGCTGCAGTTCCAGAATATTATCTCAGATACTCACATTTAAAATACTTTCCTCTCACCCCCCCTTTTTTTTAAAAGACTAATTTTTTTACAGTAATCAGTCTCCACATGTACAATGACTTGAAAGGAAAAACTAATTCCAACTTTCCACCACACCTCCAGCTGACTTCTAAAGCATTTTCTTCTGTATTCTATTCAAAACAAAAATTTAGACTGAAATATTTTGGCTATAGCTAAGAAGTTTCAGGCAGCTACTTACATGCTCTACACAGTTCATTTAAAAAGAAAAAAAGATAACTACTTTGGCTTAAATAAATGTAGGTTTAGTGATAGTTAGGAAGATGGAGCTCAGGATATTTCCAGACATTTGCTAGGAACTCCACCCCTTCTAAAGACAATAATTATACCTTCTCTAAAAAAAAATCCTTTGCATCTATTCAATGTGGGTATTGAAACATTTGTCTATTATGAGTCCCTTTGAAGGATTAACTTAACTAAGTTTATTAAGTAAGTTACTCAAACTTAGCTGCATTAAATAACTGACAGTAAGGCACTTTGTTTTCATGAGAAACTGCACGATGGTCTCTACTTCATGTTCCATAAAGATGCTGAGACAAATACTAATTACTTTAAAAGCTATTCCAAGGAACTGACCCATCTGACTCAGCACCTGGGTATTTGCTCTTCTTGCAGTGAACTGTCGATGTTTTACTGTGCAGCTGTGCTGAAAGGACACACAAGGATCCCAGCCCCAGTGCCGGGAAGCACTGTGGCACACCTGTAGTCATTTTGGTTGCATAGCAGAAATGTAAAGTGAGTCTAGATTGCCACCCAGCCTTGCTGGGTTGCATCTGCAGCTGCTGGGCACAGAAGTTACTGATCAGGCAACAAAGCGGACAGACGTGAGCTGTTATTTAATGTCGATACTTTTTTTCCACGAGAGGGCACCAAATCCAAATGAGGCTGACTGCAAGAAGCTTGATCTGCCGGTTTACTTACTCTCTCCAGCCCAGGAGAAAAAGTCCCTTCAGTTGAAAGGTCAACATTTTGTGGGCTTTCTTCTTTTCTTTTTCCCCCCTTTTTCCCCCAGATTATCTTGATTTTACTATAATATTTGAAATCTCTTAAGTGTGAGTAACTGCAAGCAGCCCACAGACTCTTCTGTGCAGTTAACCTCTGGGTATTTCTGAGCATAGAAGAACCATAGACACTCACAGAAGCCCAAGGTTCTTGCATAGAATGAGAGAAACAGCAAAGCATACATGGATAATCAGAAGATAACTGTCCAAGGAATAAAATTTCAACCTAATTTCACTTCCCATTGAGTAAAACTACTCACAAAACAAAGCTTGTTAAGTGTAAAGAGGGGCTGATTTCCAAGAAGTTTGAGGTGATCTGGATGCAGCAAAGAAATAAAGACAGAGCAAGACAACACTCACTATTCAATTTTAGGTAGTTTCCTCACAGAGAGATTATAGTTCCCAGGAGGTCAGGACAATGACCCCCCCATTTTGAGAAAGCAAATGAGTTCCAAAGCCAACTATAAAATCAGGTTCAGAAAATATGGATATTATTGCACTAAGGAATTTTCCTACCATTTAAAGCCAGCTCTATGAGTGTGTGAAAGAGGAAGATCTAACTAATCTCAGATTTCCAAGAAGTTTTTGATGTGGTCCTAAAAAATGTTCCTAAACTAATTTCCAGCGGGGTAAGTGGGAAGGTTCACATGGATAAATATTTCATGAAAACACAGGAAAGAAACAAAAAGATAAATGTTCAGTTTTCACTGTGGAGAAAGGTCTATCCTAATAGAACATTATAAATACCTGTGCTGGTTCCCTAGCATTTCAACCCACTCAGTATTGGTTTATAATGGAGACATACAGTGAAATGCCAAATACCCTGTTAATACAAAATCACCCAGGTTACTAAAAGAACTGATTGCATAGTTCAGAAAAGAACCCACAGTACTGAGTAATAGCATTCAAAAAAGAATATACTGGAGGAATATTACACAGGAAAACAAATCTTAACAATACACAACTGGGATCATAGTTTTGAACCTATTGCCACTCAAAAGATCTTGCAGTGTTGTGGGGGCGGGGGGGGGGGGGGGGGGAGCAACTGCATTAAAACATTAAAACCTAGTAAGGAAATAGAGAACAAAGAAAAAGAAACACGGAAGCTCTGAGGATAACCAAAGCTATGAGACAGCTTTTTTGAGAAGGGTGGACAAATAACTGGAATCCAACTAGGAAGACAGAAATGAGGATGGATAAGGATATAATGAAAATCTCAGAATTGACACATGATACACCAACTGTGAACAGGGAAGAACTGTTCATCACCTTTCAAGCGTGAGAGGGTATTAGATGAAATTGTAACATGTCAAGTTCAAAAAAATAAGAGGAAGCATTTCTTATGAAGAAATAGGATTATATGATAATGGGTGATGAAGCCACAAAATGTTTTCTCCTCATAAGAGGTCAAGTAATCAGATTTAATTGCAGAAAAATGCATAAGCTGTGCCTTTGGATTCCTTTGGATCAGCAAGTTCCCAAACCACAGATATGTAGAAGCTGGGGCCGTGTGCTGGGTAAATACCATTGTATACTTGCTTTGTCCTTGTACTCCTTGTTGTAATAGGAGTCTACCAGTCTGCTGTTGATCACTGTAAGACTGGATGCTGGGATTGACAGACTTTTGGTTTGGGCTAATCTGGCTGTTCTTATATCACCAACATGCAATCATCTCTCCAAAATGAAACTTGCTACTATTGACTTCTCACATTTATGTATTTCAACCTATTTCATTCCCAATTAAACTTGTACCTAAACCCTACAATTAACACAGCCTTTCTTCCAGGCATGACAGATTGTTCAGAAAGCACTTAAAGGAACAATATTACTTTCAGATTTTCCAGCTATAACTGCCTGCCATTAAATGCAAATAAAGAATTCTCTTTAAAAGAAAATTAGAATTCAAAATTCTATTAAACAGTGTACTAGGAAGAATTGATTCCTTCTGGGGGTTAACTACAGTTGTGTCCTGATTTTGGCTGGGACAGAGTTAATTTTCTTCCTAGTAGCTGGTACAGTGCTGTGTTTTGGATTTAGGATGAGAATAATGTTGGTAACACACCGATGTGTTAGTTGTTGCTAAGCAGTGCTTACACTAGTCAAGGACTTCCCAGCTTCCCATGCTCTACCGACTGAGAAGGCTGGAGGTGCACAAGAAGCTGGGAGGGGGCACAGCCAGGACAGCTGACCC
>NW_008825114.1:124388-131743 GCF_000699105.1 Pygoscelis adeliae
AAAGCTGGCGGGGGTGGCTGCTGCTCAGGGACTGGCTGGGCATTGGTCGGCGGGTTGTGAGCAATTGCATCGTGCATCACTTGCTTTGTATATTCTTTTATTATTATTATTATTATTATTATTGTTATTGTTATTATTACTACTACTACTACTACTACTACTATTACTATTTTATTGTATTTCAATTATTAAACTGTTTTTATCTCAATCCACAAGTTTTCTCACTTTTATTCTTCCAATTCTCTCCCCCATCCAATCCAACTTTGGGGGGGGGAGTGAGCAAGCAGCTGTGTGATGCTCACTTGCTGGCTGAGGTTAAACCACGACAAGTTGTATCACCTCTCAGGTTTACAAGAACTCTCTTTTGTCAGGTTACAATGGTATAGCTGAGAAGTGACTCCTTGAGGTCAAAGTTTCAGGTAGTTAGTATAGAAGTGAATACAAATCAAGCCTTTAGACTCTAGCATTACCAACTGAAGATGATCCTCAATGAATCAAAACTGATTTGCATTATTCATCTACAGTTTTTGTGGCCGTTGTGAAGCAAGGTTACCTCCATATATCCTACAGAAATTTATCTGAAACAGTTTTAATGGACAAGAACTGGATGAACCTTGAGACTTCAATGAGTAGCTACTAAGGCATACCAGAGGCTTGTCTGCTTCTTCTGTCAGGAGTGGCTATACTGGGAACCAACTGACGTAACAAGCAGTGTAAGTTTTAGGTAGTCAGTTCCTGTTTCCTTTGTAACTGAAAAAGCTGTAGAGCGAGTGTCATACCACCTTGGAAAAACAAAAAACTATTATTGCCCGTTTTCTTTCAAGCCATGGACATCTGGGCCTAGATCCAACTCACCGAAGATCTGAATCACTGTTTTGCATTCATGTGTAGCCTGTGTGATGGCTTCAGTGGTTAGGTCTGCCCCTTGATCATGAGCCCATCTGTAGGTTTTAGGTCTCTCCCTAAATGTCCTGATGTTTCATGGGCCCACTGAGCTATGTAACTCATCCTTAAGTTCCCAGTCCAGGTCTACCTGAGTCACTTCAATTCTGGCAGCCTGGTCTTGTTTTGGTGTTCTTCAGTGATGCTGTCCTTGGGCTTATGAGCATCTGTATGACATGTACCTATACAGTAATGCTTTCTATCTGGGCAGCAATGTCTTGCCAGAAGGCAGCAGTCCAGATGGGTTTACCTCTGCGCTGCCAGTTGGTCTGTTTCCAATGATGCAGCCACCCTCATGGGGCATTTGCTACCATCCATGAGTCAGTATTGACATAGAGTACTGGTCGCTTTTCTTGTTCAGCTATCTCTAGGGCCAACTTCTGCAAACTGGCTTGACTTGCCTTCTCCTTTGATGGCTTTGACAACTTGTTGTGTAGGACTCTACACAGCAGGCTTCCACTTCTGACGGTTTCCTACTACACAACAGGATCCACTGGTAAACAGACCATACTGCTTTTCACCTTCTGAACTCATTATATGGTGGCACTTCTTGCACATGAGTCACCTCCTTGAGTGATGGTCTTAAATTTATGCCTTCTGATGAGTCCATGATCTCTTCCAGGATTCCTGGGTGGCTGGGGTTCCTCATCCAAGCCTGTTGTATGACCAACCCTAGCCACTTACTCTATGCAGTGTCCTTTGAACATCCAGTACAGCGCAGGCAATCGTGGTGCCAAGAGGAGCTGTGCTTCTGTACCAACAACTTCTGAAGCAGCTCAGCCCCCACGTACACTGCTAGTATCTCTTTTTCAGTCAGACTGTAGTGGGCCTTGGATCCTCAATACCCCCAGCACCAAAACGCTAAAGGCTGACCTTGTATTTCTCCAGGTGTTTTCTGTCAGAGGCTCCAGTTGAGGCCAGGCTCCCCAGCTGCAGTATAGAGTACATTTCTCACAGCTGGTCCCATCCGGATGGGCCTAAGGGCTACCGCACGAACTATCTCCTCTTTGATCTGTTCAAAGGCCTGTTGCTGCTCAGGGCCCCACTCAAAATAGTTCTTCTTTAGGGTCACTCAATAGAGAAGGCTCACAAGCTGACTGTAACCTGACATACACATGCATTCTCCAGTAATCCACAATGCCTAGACAAGCCTGTGTTCCTTTCTTGTTAGCTGGTGGGGACATAGTTATTATCTTATTGATTGCAGCCCCAGGGGTGTGACAATGCCCATCTTGCTGTTTTAGTTGCAAGAACTGGATCTCTTGTGCAGGTCCTTTGACCTTTATTTGGTTTTACGGCAAAACCAGCTTTCCAAATGATCTGGATTATTCTTTTCCCCTTCTCAAACACTTTGTTCAGGACATGATAGTCCACTGTTAACCTCCACCCTCTGTCAGACTTTTGCCCTGGCCTTATGGGACTATTTAAGGGTTATTAAATCTTGCTTATCACTCCTTGGCTCTCCAATAGATGAATCAACTTACAGATGGTAACCAGGGAGTCTTGGTTAGTGCAATACTGCCAGTGGTGCACCATCATGGTAGCAACCAGCACCGGCTATTCTTCGTCATGCAGCAACCCTACAATGGAGAGGCCAGGCAAGGTAGACAGTTGTTTAATCTTATTTGTGTCCACTGTGGCTACACCAAATGCCCACCAGTACCTTTTTGGGTCCTTGAAATACCCTCTCCTGAGGCAGTCTATGACAAGGATGCATGGAGTCTTCCAGGCCATCACAATAGGATCCTTCTGCCATTTGTCCCCTGTTAGGCTCACCTCAGCCTCCAACACAGACAACTGTTGGCATCCACCCTGTCACACCACAAATCCAGATGGGTCCCACCCCCTCCTACCCTGATGGCATTATGGTACACTGTGTACCAGCATCCACCAAAGCCTTATACACCCGTGGATCCGATGTGCCAGGCCACCAAATCCGTACAGTCCATTAAACTTTGTTATCCCCTTCCTCCGCCTAGCCAAGAGGCAGGGACCCTTTCCTCCTGGTTGTAGTATTCTCTGTCTGACTCCCATGGTGTCAGACCAGAAGTCCCTTCACCAAACTCTGGAGGAGAGGCATTTTCAGTCCTTATTCTGTGTCTGGGGGACTGTTGGGTGTTTTCCACCACCTTGGCAGCAACTGGTGCGGCAGCCTTCTTGATTGGTCCCTTCTTAGCAGCTGTCTTCTCCTGCAGTTCAGGTACACAGGCTTCTAGCTTTGAGGTGAGTGCACTGTCCCTCTTCCCCGTGTCCTACCCCAGCCACGCAGGGAGAACCGGATGGTGCCATGTGGTGTGCACCTGGGGCTCCCTTTCCCTCTGGCAGGGGGAAGCCAACTCCATAGGGCACCCCTGAGAACCAAGACACTGCCTGTGGGGATGAGAAGTGGAGGGATTCTCTGAAACACCCTGGAACTGGCAAGGTAGTCTCTCCACAGTTTGTATCTCAAGATGTGGCCAGTCCATCATCACCAGTGAGTTGGCGTATGACACTGATGCATTTTCCACAGACCTCCTCTACATGGCCCATATGTACTGGATGGCATGCAGATCTGTGGAGACTTCTTTGTTGTCCAGGTCACTGTAGACCACCTCCACCACTGCTAATTGTCTTAGATACTGAACACCTTCCTCAGCAGGGGTTCAATTGCCTCAGTAATTGACAAGATCACCCTTGAGAGGACACCTCACACTCAACAGGAACCAGCTCCAGAGGCTGCAGATTGTCAACTCTCTTCTGATTTCTTTGTTGATTCCCTGGTCCCTAGTGAGGGATCCCGCTGCTGGGCTTCTCTACCGTCAATTCGTGACTATCCCCTCCAGCACCCCAGCATTTGAGCAACCAGGCAGCCATATGCTTGCCTGGCTGGCAGCCGTAATTTTTCTGCATATCTTGGAGCTTGCTCAGGGTTAGATTTGGGTTGGTTTCTGCCTCTTGGATGACTTCTATCACTTCCCCTTACATTTCCTTGCCAAAGGACTGGCTTCCTGATCATGCCCTTCCTCCTCCTCCTCCTCCTCCTTTACTAATTGACGGTACAGTCCTGTTGACCTCCACTGCCAGTGCTTCCTTTTTACTAGTAGGGCCATCACTGTGGTTGCAGTTTGGGTCCCTGTCTCAACCATTGTGTCGTTAGAAGTAGAGGCCCACTTTCCCCTGCTGCTGTGATGGTGCTAGGCAGAGGCCCAACAGGCACAGGCCAAGCCCCAAAACAGTGCTAGGAGCTGCTGGATCTCATCAGGATAGGCAAGGCACCCTTCCATCAAGTGGTGTGCCAATCCAATGGGATTGCAATCCTGTTGAGCTGTAAAATCCCAGGTTATAAAAGGTGGTAACAGCCCCAGGCACCTGCCCAAACCCTCCTACACACCCTGTCACCCAGGGATCAACTGCCTCGAGGCACATTTCTCTGTCAGCTTAACAAGTTGTTTGTTCTTACACCAGGACCAAAGCAGGTTCCACACACCCAACAACAGGTCAACAATGTTAAATAGGATCAAACATCTTATGTAAGGATGTACAAAAACCACAGGAGCCCAGGCAACAGAGCTGGACACATCAACCCCAGAGGAAAAGAGGGAGGTGTAGTCCCTTGTTCTCTCCACAAGGTAGCTCATGCAGCACAGGAATGGCATCACAGCCAGGGCTGTATGCCAGTCCAGGCATATAGCCATTGCTTTTATCAAAATGTTTCCAAGCACAGCGAAATACATTGATAAGCAGCACAGCAAACAGCAAGAGCTGAAAGCAGCCATTAGAGAGCCCTAGACTCTAATACACAGTAAAGCAAGCAAGCTCTGTGACCACACAGGAGCCTGCCAATTAAAAAATTAACATGCTTAGATCAAAACAGTCATTACCTCAAGTCCCACGCTGGGTGCTAAAAAGGACTGTGATGGGTTGACCCGGCCAATGGCCAAACACCCACACAGCTGCTTACTCACTCCCATCCTCCCATGGGACAAGGAGAAAATAGAATTAAGGTGAGAAGACTCATGGATTGAGAGAATACCAGTTTAATAGAGAAAACAAAAGCCGCGTGTGTAAGCAAAGCAAAAAGAGGAATTCATTCATTACTTCCCATGGCCAGGCAGATGTCCAGCCACTTCCTGGAGAGCAGGACCTCAGCACATGTAATGGTTGCTTGGGAAGAAAAATGCTATAACTGTGACCTTCCCTGCTTTGTCCTCCTTTCCCTGAGCTTTTATTGCTGAGCATGCCATTGTATGGCATACAACATCCCTTTGGTCAGTTTGAGTCAGCTGTCCTGGCTGTGTCTCTCCCAACCCCTTGCCAACCCCCAGCCTACGGGGGGGGGGGGGGCGCAGGGTGGAGTGCGAAAGAGAGAAAGCCTTGACACTGTGCAAGCACTGTTCAGCAATAGCCAAAACATCCCTGTGTTATCAACACTGCTTTAGCCACAAATCTGAAGCACAGCACCATATGGGCTGCTATGGAGAAAGTTAATTAACTCCATCCCAGCCAGACCCAGTACAATCACCCTTTGAGGGAGTTCCCTTTACTCATTCCCACTATCTGTAAAGTAAAGGAAGACTTTTAAGATGGTACCCATGATCCATAAGGGAAACAGATAATACTGAAAGCTTGTCACAGATGAGGATACACAACCTAGTTTCTCTCTAGGTGAGTCCCAGGTGCTGAATCAACACTGCTTTCTCCACTTCCCACCCAAAGCTCTTCCCCACACAAGTGTTGACACTTACAGTTCTATGACGTTCTCCTTTTGCATTTAAATAAGCTTTGATTGCAGCCAAACCTGTGTACTCTCCTTGGGCTCCACTGCAAGAGGAACACAAACCCTGTTACACAAGCACACAAACCAGAAAGTGCCAGCTCTCTTCAAAATTGTCCAGCCCTAATCCTTCTCAATGGCTTTAGGCAAGTGTCGGCAAATTAAAAGAAGCACATCCCATGGATTAAATTACAAACGGACAAGCATTAATTAACAGCTCTGCCTTCTTTTGCAAAGAGCAGATGAAAAAAGTTATGCCATTTTATGTGCTTACACTATGATGTGTAATCATGTTAAATCCTTTTGGTGGCTGTGTTGATCCCCATTTCTGACCCTAGCAGGGACTACGTGCTTGACTACAGGGGGGCAAACTAATACTGAAATGCATAGTAAAGTGCACACAGTGAAACATAAGAACTCTTTCAGTGACATCCTAAGTGTAGAGTAAGTTCTTGCTGCTCATTTTGTATCAAAACTACTAACAGACATAAACAGGCTGCAGCAGTACTCGCTCAGCTCTGCTTTATTTATTTCAGTGAGCATGCAGATCCTAGACATTCTTCAGGCAAACCTAGTACTACCTAGTGCATCAAATATCAGTTTCAACGATTATATAGTTGCCAGCTCAAACAGCTTATTCCTATTTCAAATCTTTAATTTCAGCTCATAAGAGGATATCAGTAACATCACCATTTTAAGCAAGCAATGGTGGAGAAACCAGCCTTCATAGAGAGAAAAACATGGGGAAAAAGATTAAAATAATAGAAAAGACCAAACCATTAAACTTTTAGGAGAGACAAGACAAAATAAGGTTCTGCAGTTTTGAAAAAACAAATCTTGTTTTCATAACCTTGCATTCAAGACTTCTCTTTGTCAAATTTAATTTTAGAAACTTCTTCCATTTTTGGCTTGCACGTTTTCTTTAGAGATAAGTTTTTGGAATCATGTTAAGCAGCAAATGTTCAGAAAAAATTTCCTACCTGTTTGGTTGGAAAGAGATTCTGTCATAGCCAGTAATCTCACATAGGTCCTTCTCCAAATCCTTGAAAAGCTGCTGATACCCTTGAGCTTGATCCAGGGGCACAAAAGGGTGGATGTTGGCAAATTCTTTCCATGAAATAGGCTATGGAAAAAAAAAAAAGCTTGTGCTGTAACAAAAAATTCTGCAGACAACTCTGTTTTGTTGTTAAACTCTATGAAGGAAAGAAGCTGCCCCATGCTCAAATAAAAATCAGACATTCCTTGTGCAGCATGACAAGTTCCCAACCTCATTTTAGGATGCAGCCTGGCTGAACAGAGAGCTTTGGCTGGAACTCAGGGGAAAAAGGAGAGTTTATGACCTTTGGAAGAAGGGGTGGGCAACTCAGGAGGACTACAAGGATGTCATGGGGTTATGCAGGGAGAAAATTAGAAGGGCCAAAGCCCTACTAGAACTTAATCTGGCCACTGCCATAAAAGACAATAAAAAATGTTTGTATAAATACATTTGCAACAAAAGGAGGGCTAAGGAGGATCTTCATCCTTTATTGGATGCTGGGGGAAAAACAGTGACAAAGGCTGAGGAAAAGGCTGAGGTACTTAAGGCCTTCTTTGCCTCAGTCTTTAATAGTAAGACCAGTTGTTCTCTGAGTACCCAGCCCCCTGAGCTGGAAGACAGGGA
>NW_008825114.1:132349-150891 GCF_000699105.1 Pygoscelis adeliae
CTGTATCAGAAATAGTGTGGCCAGCAGGAGTAGGGAAGTGATTGTGCCCCTGTAGTCGGCACTGGTGAGGCCGCACCTCGAATACTGTGTTCAGTTTTGGGCCCCTCACTACAAGAAGGACATTGAGGTGCTGGAGCGTGTCCAGAGAAGGGCAACGAGGCTGGTGAGGGGTCTGGAGAACAAGTCTTCTGAGGAGTGGCTGGGGGAACTGGGGTTGTTTAGCCTGGAGAAGAGGAGGCAGAAAAGGAGGCTGAGGGGAGACCTCATCGCTCTCTACAACTACCTGAAAGGAGGTTGTAGCAAGGTGGGTGTCGGTCTCTTCTCCCAAGTAACTGGCGATAGGACGAGAGCAAACGGCCTCAAGTTGCGCCAGGGGAGGTTTAGATTGGACATGAGGAAAAATTTCTTTACTGAAAGGGTGGTTAAACATTGGAAGAGGCTGCCGAGGGAAAGTGGTTGAGTCACCATCCCTGGAAGTATTTAAAAGACGGGTAGATGAGGTGCTTAGGGACATCGTTTAGTGGTGGACTTGGCAGTGTCAGGCTAACGGTTGGACTCGATGATCTTAAAGGTCTTTTCCAACCTAAATGATTCTATGATTTCCAGTAACCTTTTTTTAACATTTGGAAGATGCTTAAAAATCTCCTTCTAGGTCACCTACCCTTATGTACAGCTGTGGGATCACAAGGTAAACAGAGGGAAGTTCGTGGAATAGTACATAACACTCAGTTTGTTTCACACAGTTTTGTTGCTATCCATTTTAATTAGAAGGGAATATACAAGAGAGAAAACAGTGAAGGGAGAAGACATAGAGAAGACAGTGAGAGAAAGGGGACAAAGGAAACCTAGTGGAAGATCAAAGTGAGAAGCCAATAGGGAGAGAGCAGAAGCAGCTCATTCAGCGTCAAAGTCATTCGGTACCCAAACAGCCTGGCTAAGGCTCTGCTTCATTCGCTGCCAGCTAGAAAAATTAACATATCCGGAGACTCCAGCTCCTCACCTGGGGAAAAGGAGTGCTACCCTAAGAAATAGCAAGCTGACAAGCATGAATTGCCAGTCCCACCTGACTCTTCCCATATTTCTGAGGATTTGACTGTAAGATTTGTAAAGCAGATAGAAGTTAGGTACTGCAACACCACAGGAGGGAACAGGACTGTGATGCCTAATTCCAAAAATTATTTTCATTATTTTTTTCAGAATGGAGTCTTCAAAGCCACTCACTCTCCTGCTGTTGTTGCACTCCTACTGTGCTTTTTGGAGCTTTTTTCCTAGCAGAAAATGGAGATGATGACTTTAGCTACTTCTGAAACTGCCTCCTCAGCTGGAGTACTAGAGCAAAAGCAGTCTTCTCTACAATGACGCTGGCTAGATAGTTTACTCATGTGGGTCTCAAGTAAGACAGTATTATTGCAACTTACTGTAAGTTCAGCTGAACTATTGAGCTTCATTGTGCAGGACCCCTAAAAATACAAACATGTTTGTCAGTATTTATTGAAATATATAAATATGTATGTAAGTACCTAATTTTTTCTCTTTTTGATAAATACCTACCAAAGGAATCATGCTGTGAACAAGGGAAATATCTTTGTTTTCTAGTCTTTTCATGTACCGCACGATATTTGTCTCAGAGTGATAGCTGGAGAACACAAAATGTGATGTTAAGGCAAGCAGATTAGCTATACCAGCTGGTTGATCTGTGCTCTAACATAGGAAAAGCCATAAAAAAAGAATTAAGACTGAGGATAATTTTTAATATATACTAGGTACTTCTTTCCAAATCGGTACTTTATGCTTGCTAATAGCAATGTGGATGAAAAATGCCTATTATCATTCGCTCAAAAATGCTATCAATAAATACAGAATATAAGGGCTCTAGTAAGTCTGCTGATACTCCATCCTCAAATAATAGCTTGTACAATGTAGCAGGTTAATGGAAAAACACATCCCCCATGTGATCATGAGTATTGCTTTGCTCCTTTAAAATGTGAAAGATACCTAAAAATGCTACTAAATAGACTATTTCAGAGTAATGAGTGACTGTGTGAATACAGCTATAAAACTGTCCTCAACTGACTCTAGTACCACTTTTGAAAGGCGATACTTTCAGATTCTAAAAAATTCCATTAAAATATCAGATATACAGCAATTTCACAAACCTGTTGAAAACCTGGTGTGTCAAGAATTTGGAAGTTCTCTTAAATGGGGTGCTAAGGATGCCTTTGGTTTCCTCACCCATACCCTCAGCAATTAGCTCCTTTGACACAAAGAAACATGGAGTCAAATACTTTCACGGAAATTTCTCTTTTCATAGTCAATTTCCATCATTACTAGCATATACTACCAGCTTACCTCAAGATTTAATCTTTAAAAAAAAAAGCTTTATTAGCATACATACCTGTATATATCTAGCAGGACAACAGCATTATATTAAAACTGGGTACAGATGTCTCAGTAGTCCTCGTCTTGGAAGTATTGCTGCTAATTACTAATGACATGCAATAAAAATTCCAGTGGGAGAGAAATAATTGACCACCGTGTCCTAACTCTCACAAAACAAGTAACAGCCTAAACACAAGGTGTCCAAGCTGACCGAAAGGACTAAGTGTCACAATCAGAAAATGGCATTACTCGGTTGCATAAATCATTGTTATCTCACACTGCCTCCTTCTTTAAGAGAGGATCTGAAATTCCCAGTATTTAACAAATGGTCATCATATAGACACCCACTGTCCCAAGAGCAGTTTTGCTTTTCACTAAACTTCTGAAACATCCAGATAATTTAATCCGTATGATCTATTGTCTACTTACAGCTGAAGACTCGCAACCAAAAATCCATAATATGTCATCTAGGTCTTTCTCATTTACAGTTTCATCAAGTGATACTCCAAGCTATGGATAAAAGCAGCATAATTACTCAAAGCTCTTAACTCCAGAGGCATAGTATATTTGTTCTGGTCAAGAAAAAATATTCCAGAAACACAGGAGGAAAAAAAAAGAAAAAAATCAACCTACCCAACAATATGTAAATGTCACTTCATTTTATGTAATAAATACATAAATTTATTTTATTTACATAAAATTTTCCAGTTCCTACCTTTCCCCTGCTAAACCATCCAAGCCAGATGGCTCACAAGCTTCAAGACTTGTGACCTCACTTCTAATGTTTCTAAGTGTTTTCCATTTAATAGGAAAATTACCCATTTTGCTAGATTGCCCCCTGCCGCCCATCCCATTTTACAGAACATATTAGACTTTGCCAAAAGTCCTTAGTGCCTACCAAAATGTGGTTTAGATTTCAATCTGTCTTTATACAGTGCCACAGGACCTGAATTCTGGAGGTCACCTTGCATTTCATCATTAAGTTATAGAGTCTCTCCACTCTAGCCCTTAGCGGCATATTTAACATGAAACAATTAGATAATCTTTTTAAATAGGCATAAAATGAAAATACAGTGATTATTTCTGGAAGATCAGTATATCACTTAACAAATTCATTCTTCATATTATCTTTATAATTGACTGATATATCTGAGCAAATTACAAGAAGTCTTAAATGATTTTGTTCTGTTTAGCACATGTAATGCTAGAAACTTAATGCAGAAAAAGTCATGCTACGAAATTTCTGAAAGGTTTAGGGACTTGCTTACTCTGCCATCACTATAAATCCGAAAATTTATCTTTCTAAGAGCTGCCCGGTCCAAAACCTCTTTGACTGAGCATCCACACGTGATCGTCAAGGTATCAAAGAACAGATCATGATGTAGTTTATGACCAGCTCGCCTGAGACCTATAAAAAACAGTAAGTTAATTCTATTAGCTGCATACTGTATTACTTGCTTACACAGTACTTGTATAACAACACTATCAATCTCGTAAGTAAATGCTTTACATAATAAAGCAAAATATTCCCCTTGTGTACAGAGCAGCAAAATCACCAGCTTTTTAGTGAAATGTCACTGCGCATTAAATGCATCTAGATCAGATTCAGACTTAATTAATAATGCAGATTGAGTCTAGGGAAGATCCTTCTGATACACCGAATTTCTATTATATACAGTAGCAGAATTGGTATATTGGTATATAATTGCAGTAAGGACAAAATCACAAGACTGGAAAGAAATATTTCATTATATAAATGGATATTAACCGTCATGGAGCTTGCCATAACAAAGTTTAGAGTCTTAGTTCTTTTCACAGCAGCAAAAAGTCTTCCAGCTAAACTGGCAAATAAAGCATGGATAATTGTGGCAATCATTCCTCAATTCCCAGCATTCCAGTTCTGCATAGCTCCTTCTGACAGCAATGGTAGTCATGCCAGTGGAAATAACCTACCAGACCACATAGTCCAGCTGCAATCATTATTTTCTGCTACAGATTCTGTGCTTTCAGTCAGCTGTTAACCTTTGGGATTTCAGTGTTCATAGCAGGTATGATACTTCACTCAACTTAACTGAAATGTTCCTATTTCTTTAATCTCATTTATTACTTGTTTTTGCTATTTTATTAATACTCTGTGCAGATTTCTGTGTGTAAAGGAGGATAGGCCAGTAAGTGAAGTACAGAGCTTGCAGCTGGAAAACAGCATTTGAATCTAGAGACTCACTGTGTAGACTTCTGTTAGTTTCCCAAGGAAACAGAAGTAATGCTTGCAAGCTCATATCACATAGATATCTAATTCCTGGATGTCATTATCAGAAGTCCACAAAAACATTATCTATGAATTTTGTATTAAAATGTTCTCTCTAGAGTTGAGAGAACACACATCAGCTGGCAAAAAAACCCTGTAAGTTTATTTAAGAAGATGTATTACTTAAGAAGGTGTAAGGATTTAAGAACAGTTTCTGCAAATGTTGAATACTCACCTTCAGCCAAGATTAGGGTAGCATTGTGTACCCGTCTTGCAATATGCCTTAATCCATCAGACCCATGGTATACACCAAACATGGCTGCCATGTTAGCCAGAAGAGCCTAGGATCCAAATACAGTTTAGGACATTATTATTATTATTATTTATTATTATCATTATTATCATCATCATCATCATCAAAGATTATTTCATGTTAGTTTAGTGGAAAGCTTCTTTAGCACCCAGGGACAACCACATATCCTCAGCTGATGTTATACCTGATTACGTGTTGCCTACAAAATAAGAGGTAGGAAAGGCAAAATACTTTTATGAAACTGTAAGCACTGGTTATGAATTCAATGCCCTTTGAAATGTAACTGTATCAGCAATTAACATGAACTTAAATTTGACTACTGCAACGAAGACATTTGAAGACTCTCAAGTAAAGCTAGTCTCATAGGAAACATTATTTAGGATTGCTACAAAACATTTATGGAATATCTCATGACTACTAAGTAATTAAGCTCATTTTAATATTAATAATCCCTCCTCAAAATCTGGCACAACATTAAGAGCACGAGCAAAGCATTGATAGGAGAAAAAATTATGAGCTTGTCTGGCTGAAGGTCTGTAGAGGCATGCTGAAGAGAACTATTTTGGATAATTACTTACTTAATCATGGTATTTTCCTGTAAAGATAGCTCTTTGGCGACATATATTTTTGCATCAAATCACATAGACAAAAATATAAGTTGTGACAATTTGAACAAGCAGCTTTAGACTTTAAAAATCGGGGGGGGGGGGGGGCCCTTGAGTGGGCAATTCCAGATGATTAGAATTCCCTTCTGTTTTATTAAGAAATCTGTCTCATTCATAACAAACACAGCACTACTCAGTGGCGTTCACCCTATGAGACAGATGGACTCATGACACTACAAAAATTCAGGGCTAAAGTCTTTACTAAAGGAAACAGATATTAATACCCTCTTTTCAAGCAGGGTTCCATTTTTCAAAGGACTCAAAACAAATGCACAAACATCAGAATATTTTGACGTTCTTCATTTTTCTAGTAAAAACTCTCAAAAGTAAAGCTAACTCAAATTCTGAGATGTTAGGACTATAATCTTATGGTTTAACTTGTTCCTTTCTACCACTGAAAATAAAGCATGACAAGTTACCTGTGCTGTGCAGATGTTGCTGGTAGCTTTATCCCTCCTGATATGCTGCTCTCGTGTTTGCAAAGCAAGTCGGTACACTTCCTTTCCATTTGCATCTCTAAGTCACAAGCGAAAATGTTGCTTCTGTTACTTTACAGTTACAGCAATTTGAGACATTGGGTTCTACGCACGCTAACCTGAAACTAGTTATCTATCCTCAGAGACAGAAAGGTGCTGGAGATAATAAAGCATAAGTCAGGACAGCTGTGATATCAAACAGAGAGTGAGACTAAAGTCTCTAGATTTCTATTTGCCTTCATGGCTGGCAAATGAATCTGGTCAGGTAGAGCACACAGTGAGTTTTCTAAGCATACTACACCAAAATGTGGTATTTGCCTTAAAATGCCACAGATTATTGCAACTGTTTTAACTGAATAGTAATCCAGAACTTAATTTGAACAAACACTGAGAAGACAGCATCTTTTCTAATGATGTGAAGCAAGCGCATGTTGAGTTTATTATTTATAATAATAAATTATTATAAATAAATTATTTATACATTTTTATAAATAAAAATATTTTTATAAATAAATATTTTTATAAATAAATTATAATAAATTATTTATAAAAATAAGTCATCCAACAAGGTTGTATGAGAGAACTGAAAGGGCTCTGGCCAATCCATCCTTTAAGAGGTCCTTTTGTAGGGTTCCTAACATGTTAAAAGTGGAAAGGTAAAAGGCAATCTAATATCCTTTAAAACTATGAAAACTTTCAGAACAGCCACAAAAAGAAATGGACAAACTATGTACACATATATAAATATATATATGTACATATGTGGGGGTTTGAAGAACTAGACTACTTGCCTCAAGTACTTGCGCACCAGTTATATCATATTTACAACATTTTTACTCTAGCAGTTGTTTGGGGATTTTGCCTATACAGCTTAGTTTATCATCAGTCCATCCAGAGGGACCTGGACAGGCTGGAGAAATGGGCTGACAGGAACCTCATGAAGCTCAACAAGGGGAAGTGCAAAGTCCTGCACCTGGCGAAGAATCCCATGCATCAGCACATGCTGGGGGCCACCCAGCTGCAAAGCAGCTTTGCAGAAAAGGCCTTTAGGGATCCTGGGGGACGCCAAGTTGAACACGAGCCAGCAATGTGCCCATGCATCAAAGGCGGCGAATGGTATCCTGGGCTGCATTAGGCAAAGCTTTGCCAACAAGTCAAGGGACGTGATCCCTGCCCTCTCCTCAGCGCTGCTGAGGCCACACCCGGAGTACTCTGTCCAGTTCTGGGCTCCTCAGAACAAGACATATACGGAGGTCCTGAAGAGAGTCCAGTGAAGGGTCACAAAGATGTTGAAGGGACTGGGCCATCTCTCCTATGAGGAAAGGCTGAGAGAGCTGGGACAGTTCAGCCTGGAGAAGAGAAGGCTCAGGGAGGACCTCATCAATATACATAAATATCTGAAGGGAGGGTGCAAAGAGGATGGAGCCAGCCTTTTATCAGCAGTGCCCAGTGACAGGACCAGAGGCAATGGGTGCAGACTGAAACACAGGAGGTTGCTCCCGAACATGAGGAAACACTTATTCACTGTGAGGGTGACTGAGCACTAGCACAGGTTGCCGAGAGAAACTGTGGAGTGTCCTTCCTTGGAGATCTTCAAAAAACATCTGGACACAGTCCTGGGCTACTGGCTATAGGTCACCCTGTGCTTGAGCAGGGGGGGTTGGACCAGATGACCTCCAGAGATCCCTTCCAACCTCAATCATTCTGTGATCAAAAACTTAAAAAAAATCCATGGCAGAAAGCTGCATTGAGAAAGCACCGTAGATTTTTCCATTTTAACTCTTTCTTTTCCAACTTTCTTGAGATGCAGAAAGATGAAAGTAGATTATAAATCTTAAACTAGGTGTAGTCACAGAGTAGCAGTAGCATGACCTTGATAAATAGAATTACTGTTCTTTTGCAAAAGATTGTACCAGACTTCTGATCAAAATCTGAATTGGGGATCAGATTTCCAAACTATGAGTAAAGCCTAAGGATACCCTTAGAATAAGCAAGATGATTAAAAATATATTTGAAGGAATGTTACTATACAGATGAAATATTTCTAAGCTTATTACTAACTATTAATGTCATTAGTTGTTTTGGTTACTGAAGTACTTCTAAATAGCTTCTGTGCCAAAGATATGCAGACTTTCCAGTGACAATTACTTTGCATTTCTACTATTCCCAGTTAGACATCTTGTCAAAATTCAAAATATGTCACCAATAACAAGAATTAGAGCTAAGTTTTTGCACACTATTCTCTGCTTTGTTTAAGCTTGACTAAAATTTGAACTAGATTAAGTTCCTTCTTGATTATTTGGGAGGTTCACTGAATTTTCTACTTCTTCCTATTTAGGTTTTTATTGACTAGATGTCAGCGAAAAAGGTGTAACGGTACAGAATAAGCAGAATAAGTTAGCTTGCAAAGCCTCATGCCATCACAGTTAATCCTCTCTGCTGTTTTGGTTATCTCTTCATCCCACATTGCAGCAAGCACTATAGACAGTTCACAGCTTCATTCCACACAAATGCAATTCTTTAAGCTTGCTTCCTAAAAATTGAAGGCAACTTTTATTCTTCTAGTTTTCAAGAAAAAAGGTGTTCAGTACAACACCATGGCCAGCTGTTATTCATAAAGGCTGCCCAAGATGGTCATAATGCGTTTTATTTTGATTTTCCCTGAAAACGCTAACGTCAAAGGGAGCCCTTACCTTGTAACGCCCACCATTCTGCCTGGCATCATTCTCACTAGATTTTCCTTGACAGCAAAGAATGCCGCATGGGGTCCCCCATAGCAGAGTGGCACGCCAAACCTCTGGGAGTTACCCAGGACAACATCTACCCCAAACTCTCCAGGAGGCTTCAGAATACACAGAGCCAGAAGATCAGTAGCGCAGCAGGCGAGAGTCTGAGAACAGAAGTGCACAGAGCAGTCAGCCTCTTTTCTGAAGGAACAGTGTTTGCATGGGAGCTAAGTTTGAACAAGATATAGCTTCAAACAGTTCCATTTCACTTGCACAGAGCTGAGGTGCAACGGTTGTAATGGTTGTGATGGTTATCAATTGCATGGAGCTGAGGAGTAATACTTTAGATGGTATCTCATGTAACACTTAGTTTCTATGACTATGGCTGATTGATGCATCAGATTGAAATCTGCGAGATCAATAAAATTTACTTTACCCCGTTCTGATGAGCTCTTTCAACGAGTTCAGAGAAGTCTTCCACCCTCCCTTCAGTGTCCGGATACTGAAATAATACTCCACTGACATCCTTTCCACTGAAATCCATCTCATGGGGTAATTTGAGCTCAGTAATAACACCCGTATAACTGGAAAACAAAAACATGCAGAAGACAACATATTCAAACCACTTCCTGCCTTAGAGTGATACTTATTATGATGTTTTCATGGACTTATACAGGACTTTTTTCTTTAATATACAGAGAGTTGAACCTGCTTTGCAGCGCTAAACATTGAGAAAGTTTCATGTCATGGTATATAGTACCGAAGAATAATTGCATTTGATATCATCATCAGAAACGTGGAGCAAAGCAGAACAGAGGAAGCATAAGCTACTTGATACCAACATTTTGTTGCTTTAGCATGTTTAACTCTGAGAACCAAGTCATATTTTTAGAAGATGGTTACTTTAAACTGTAAACTTAAAATGGATTTAGCTTTCATTAAAAGAGAAGTTTTGCTATCTAGGGTAATTAATTTCCTAGTTAAAAAAAATGACCAGACTGAATTCAACAACCAAATGTATATATTTGCGCAAACAACTTAAGGGGAAATTAAATAATTTCTTTTTATCAGATGTTGAGTCTCTTTTTAAACATCTTTAATTACTTTGCAGTTGTATTTGAATGGAAAAACAGAAGCAACGCCAAATGTTAACAGATTTCTGCTTCTATTTTGCAAAGAAAACAGAATCCTATATTCCAAAAATGTTAGGTATATGGTGAAGAGGCACAGATGAAAAATGATTCAATGCAAGTGAAAAGATATAGTGGAAAACTGAGAGAAACATTACTTTGCTCTAGTTTGGACCACTGCTATAGTTTGAGGGTGGCATCGGGCATCTACATAGAACTTCCTTCTTTTGTTGTGCCTGTCAAAAAGAAAAGGAAAGAAAGAAGGGTTACATATCAAGAATATATTGTTTTCCATGGAAATAAAATTAATTGGTTTTCTAAATGTGAGTTTTCCTAAGTTCAAATGCAGTTGTTTATCATAACCAAATTAAGTGTAAGATTGAATGAAGGTTCTGGTGCATTTAAAATAAGAAAGTACATTTCAGACACTCAAATGAGATTCATACATGACAAAAATTAAAACAGACTATGATAACCAAACATGAGCCATCAAAGTAGTAAAATGGAGACTAAGGCAATTGCCTAGTTTTCTCTGGTAAATATGATTTTATGTCAGACTGATGCTTTGAACAACTGAATAGTTACAACACAGTCTCTGCTGTGTAATCTCCTTCCTGATACACAGTTCTACAGTGACCTTCAATCACCTTTCAGGTGCCCCTACAATACAGATCCCTGAAAGTAAATTTGGATATACCAGTAACAGTTTCATTTTTAGCAACTTAGGAATGACACACTTCACTGTTTTTTAAAGCTCCTTTTAACTACTAGAGGAAAAAAACAATTCACATCTTCAGTATTCGTGGACACAAGAGATTCATGCCATAGACTGTTAGGTTATGTGATAAAAGCTCTTCTGCACCCCCTTAGAGAGGCAATAGCAGGTGGGGGAGCCCAAATAACACCCTGTCCCTGCTGCTCCCAGGCTCATCACAGGAGATATCAGCCCATCAGAGACCCATCTCCACAAGCACAGAGGAGCACAGTGGCCTCAGGGCAGGTAGGAACTCCAATTAATTAATTAACCCAGACAGACACACTGTCTGCGCCCCCCCTATGGGGGAGACATTATGGGATGCAGGGGAAGAGCATTTTGGGATTGCAAGGGTTTATTATGAGATGTTTAGGGGAAAAGGGATACAGCTAAGTGGTTCTGGGAGGAACAAGTATAAGAAAACAGAGGGGTAAGGGGGTAAACAGGGCCAGTCATATATAAATAGTTGATGCACTGGTTGATGCACTTGCACCCAACTAGTGCAGTCTGTCCTCTCTTCTTGTTAAATTCCTCTCTGATTCTTTTCATGGGTGAGGGGCATATGGCTGTCTAAGTGCCAGCAACTGCACTCATACCACGGAGGATCCACATGTCCATGGTGCAGCAACTGGGGTGACCCGAGTGAGTGGGCTTCAGTGCCAGCAACTAGAGCAGCACCTCAGCCATAGGAGCCCATGTGTCTGTGGTGGTAGCAGCTGGAGCAGGTGTGTGTCTGGGTGCCAGCAGCTGGGCTGCTACCATGGGCAGGGCAACTAGAGTCTCTCCAGTAGGTCTATGTCTGTCTTGTACTGGGGAGCCCAGAACTGGACACAGTACTCCAGGTGTGGCCTCACCAGTGCTGAGGAGAGGGCAAGGATCACCTCCATTGACCTATTGGCAACACTCCTCCTAATGTAGCCCAGGATACCATTTGCCTTCTTTGCCACCAGAGTGCATTACTGGCTTGTGTTCAACTTGGTGTCCCCCAGGACCCCTAAAGGCCTTTTCTGCAAAGCTGCTTCCCAGCCTGCCAGCCCCCAGCACGTACCCCATATGCCTGGGGTTGTTGCTCCCCAGGTGCAGGACTTTGCACTTCCCCTTGTTGAGCTTCATGAGGTTCCTGTCAGCCCATTTCTCCAGCCTGTCAAGGTCCCTCTGGATGTCAGCACAACCTTCTGGTGTTATCAGCTGCTCCTCCCAGTTTTGCATCATCAGCAAGCTTGCTGAGGATACACTCTGCCCCATCATCCAGATCATTAATTGGACCTAGTGTTGCACCTGGGGTACACCATTAATAACTGAACTCCAACTAGACTTCATGTCACTGATCCCCACCCTCTGGGCCCAGCCATTCAGCCAGTTTTCAATCCACCTCACTCTCGCCTCATCCAGCCCATACTTCTTCAGCTTCTCTGTGAGGATTTAAGGGAGACCACCAAGGTAGGCGATACCCACTGCTCTCCCCTCATCTACCAAGCCAGCCACTTAATCGTAGAAAGTTATCAGGTTGGTCAACCATTACTTCCCCTGCGTGAATCCATGCTGGTGACTCCTGACTACCTTCTTGTCCTTCACATGCCTGGAAATGGTTTTCAGGACTAGCAGTTGTTCCATCATCTTCGGGGGATCGAGGTGAGGCTGACCGGCCGGTAGTTCCCTGCATCCTCATTCTTGCCTTTCCTGAAGACAGGAGTGACATTTGCTTTTCTCCAGTGCTGAGGCACCTCTTCCAGTTGCCATGATTGTTCAAAGATAATCAAGAGTGGCCTCGCAATGACATCAGGTGGCTCCCTCAGCACTCATGTGTGCATCACATCAGGGCCCATGGACTTGTGTATGTCCAGTTTGCTTCAGTATTCTCTAACCTGACCCTCCTCCACCAAGGGTAAGTCTTCCTTGCTCTAGACTTTCCCTTGGTCTCTAGGTCCTTAGGTTTCTTAAGGCCTTAAATGTCTGAGTTAAACATTCACATCAACGCTGGGAACTTCTCTGGGGGCTTAATAACATGGGCTATAGATGTTTAGTGATCTGCTCACAGTGAAAAGGCCACACTCAACTTCAACACACTCACCATGTGTGACAGCTCACCAACTGTCCATGCCTACACAGGAGAGATGCCTTTCAAACCCAGAAATTCCTTCCTGCTGTGATTTAACCATACATTTAAACATAGTACCTGTGACACAATTGCATGGCTTCTGCAGCAGCTGTCCCCTCATCCAGCAAAGATGCATTAGCCATATCCATTCCTGTGATATCACACACCATAGTCTGGTAATTTAGCAGGCTCTCCAGCCTGCCCTGGGAGACCTCAGGTTGGTAAGGAGTATACTGGGTAACCCTGTAAGAAAAGCATTCTGAGTTTGGGTCTAGAAAAATAAATGTGTAACAGAACTATGCCAATATGTAACTGAACTATGTCACAGGAAAAATAAATTGTAAAGCATAATTCACTAACATGAAAGTTTGTTAGAAAACAGTTATTTTTAGATGGCTGTAATATATTACTGTCCTGGAAGCCTGAGAATATTTTCTTTTCTGGTATTGACTTGGCTTTTTACAGGAGAATAATTCTATTTCTCCATTTTGAAAAGAGAAATTACTTTTAAAACAGAGGTGTGAGTGCCTCTTGGGGAAGGGAGAAGGGAAGTAGGTGCTGAGTGTAGGAGAATTGAGTCAAGTCACCATATGCAAATGAGAATGCTTAGTTCAATCACATCTAGGTATTGCCAGTATCTTTCATTACTGTTTCTGAAGCCTTTTACTTGCCAAGTCTTCTCCACTCTTATGGGAGGAAAGGCACTCGGCATTTCACAGGATCAAGCTCAGAAATACGCAACTTCTTGTGAAATGACACTTTCCATATATGTTAGTGAAGCGAAGTGAGACTGATGTGAGTTTTATCTGTTGTCATTTGGAGAACAAAACAGTAGAAGAACATAAGCAATTCCGTAGAAAAGGCAACAATCTAAGGGAAACACTCCATTATGACAGTCCAGAAAAACAAAGCAGCATGGGTCCAGGCATGAAAGACAAGAACAGAGATCAGACTCTCCTCTCACTGCTGGAAATTTGGGTACTGGAGTTCGTGGTGGTTCAGGACAGACTTTACGCCAGTTTGAATTCAGAGTAGCGGCTAAAAAGAAGTGATAAGTGGGAACACTCGTGGCCTCTGTTTTCTAGCAATGGAAGAAAACAACAGTTTCCTGAAAGGGTGGTAGTAAGCACTAGACTTCTGAAAAATGCTTATGGGTAAAGGTATAATCTGTAAAGAGAGACTGAAGTATTTGGAAGCTCAAGTCATGTAAAGTCAATAGAAGGTGAGCAACAAAAATTTGTAAAGAACAAGCTGCAGAACCTGTGGTATAGAGCAAGATGAGAGGAGCAATAAAATAGTAATTCAAGAGAGAATCATAGAATCATAGAATCATTAAGGTTGGAAGAGACCTCCAAGATCATCGAGTCCAACCATCAACCCAACACCACCATGCCCACTAAACCATGTCCCTAAGCGCCTCATCTACACGTCTTTTAAATACTTCCAGGGATGGTGACTCAACCACTTCCCTGGGCAGCCTGGTCCAATGTTTAACCACTCTTTCAGTAAAGAAATTTTTCCTCACGTCCAATCTAAACCTCCCCTGGCGCAACTTGAGGCCGTTTCCTCTCGTCCTTTCGCCAGTTACTTGGGAGAAGAGACCGACACCCACCTCGCTACAGCCTCCTTTCAGGCAGTTGTAGAGAGCGATGAGGTCTCCCCTCAGCCTCCTTTTCTCCAGGCTAAACAACCCCAGTTCCCTCAGACGCTCCTCATAAGACTTGTGCTCCAGACCCCTCACCAGCCTCGTTGCCCTTCTCTGGACGTGCTCTAACACTTCAACGTCCTTCTTGTAGTGAGGGGCCCAAAGCTGAACACAGTATTCGAGGTGCGGCCTCACCAGTGCCGAGTACAGGGGCACGATCACTTCCCTGCTCCTGCTGGCCACACTATTTCTGATACAGGCCAGGATGCTGTAGAGAATGAGAAGATAGGAAAAAAGGTCCTCAAGAAAAGAATGGAAGAGCTAGAAAGAAGGACATACTCAATAAGTGAACTTAAAGTTCACTTTATGAAGTGAACTCACACACAAAGCTAATGTATTTAGTGTCTATTTAAATGATACATCTGCTCAAATCTCTGACATAGGCTATTCAGTACAGTGATAGAAAGCAATAGCTATATATCAAATTAGAAAAATATTGATGATTTTCCCAAATATTGAAGGTTTTTCCTCCTGCTTAGCCAAGTCTAACACTAAACTACTTATCATCATACACTTGACTGCAGAGTTCACAACTGAGACCATGTCCTGGGCTGCATGCAACATTGCTCATCTCAATAGTAACATTTTTTTTTTTCCTCCATGGCTGCTAAACCCAGTTTTCAGTTTGTCAGATAAACTTTCAATCTGGGAGTATAAAGGTTTGCTTTCTGAAAGGTCCCCCTGCCCATTCAGTTCTCACCAATTAAGAGAGTTATTCCCAACTCCTTTGCATGAACAATGAGTTTCCTTGCTTAAAAAAAGAAACTCCTCTGTACTTGAAGTTAACAATCTTACTTTCTCTTTTCATTTCAGCTAAAGGCCTTTTTTTGCATTATGACTTGCAGGAGGAACTAAAAGTAGACTAATAAGAATTAAAGCATTGAGATTAATTGAAATGCATTAGAGAAATATTACTCAGTGCAAGAGAAGAAAAATAAAATCAAGAATCATTGGTTAGTACTTGCCAGAATAATCAGTTAACAGAAGTGAGATTTTAATTAAAGTTGAGTATACTGGCTTTATTGTGCATTACAACAAAAACATTGTTTCATTAAACCATTACTAATTAAGGACTGATGCAAAATGAGAAAGGTAGGACAAAAAAGAAAACTCAGTAGCAGAGAAGAAATACTTCACATTAAACTTGGCTGCAAATTTTGCTAAAGGACAATAAAGTTGTAGCTGTTCATGTGGTGCAAAATTCTCTATTTTGTTTTCAAAGACAAAGCATCTTTCTTAAGATGTGAGTAATGTTCACAACTCCTTACTTGATGAGAACCCCCTTTCCTAAGATTTATCTTATACAACTAGAGATAGACTTTGCAATGAATGCTTCAAAGCAGACCACTCAAATTAGCTACCCAGAAACCTATTAAAAAAAGCCTCAAGAATTTCCACTCATAGTTCATGCTCAAATGATTTTTTAAATGAAGTTTTTATATTGTGTAAAATAAATAAATAAATCTATTCTAAAATGCTACTAAGTAGCTGCTAATTTGATGGTTCCCTTGAATAACCTCAATCCTACCTCACATAGCTGGGATAGTACACTGTACTACGAAACAGAATTAATGAAGCTTTGTGATTTTGATGCTATGCTTTTGAATGGTAAAAACAGTTGGAAGTGAAACCAGCCAATTTCAGAAAGGATGGAAAAAAACTCAACCATGAAATCTTGAATTCCAGTATTACCGCAAATTAAAGTGCATGAAGTTTAACAGTTGTACAGGTAAAGACACCTTTTGTAACATAAAAACATTTATTTAAGCTCTTTTTTTTTTTTTTAAGGTTGTTTGGCACTGTCTAAGCATCTAAATCTTTTAATACAATAATTCTACTTTTCCACAATTTCTTCAAATAAAATAGCTGGCTTTAGTCTGCACTGTGACTTCTGCCTGAATCTATATTGCATGTTCAGTGACTTTTTAAGGTCATTTAAAAGCAAACTCTTTAAAAGTGAAAGTAATTTCTAAAGTAAACTTTTACATAAATCAGATCTCCAAAAAGCACACTAAACCATCTCTCATTCAAAAACCCCCTCTCTTCTGCTTAGGTTTGTTCAAATGGCTATTCTGCACGTAACTCAAGTCCAGTACCAGCGACATTAAAATGAAAAGGAAGAATTACCATCGTGGCAAGGAACACAACTACAGACTGCCTCTTGTTCAATCAAACTGGAGGAAAATATGACCTCCAGTCAGCATCTGTTCTGACCAAAAGTACTTCTGCAGACAAATGCTCCCAAGCTAATTAAGGCAGACAGGTCATGACACAAAAGAAACCTTCCTTGAGAAGTTTGTGGTATCTTTCTTGAGGCAGTGTCTGACCTTCAGGAGTTCAGTAGTAAGTGGCTTCAGTTTTTGTAGCTTTTATAGCTCTTTACTTTAGCTTAGTGTTTTCCTCTTTGCCTCATCCTACTGTCAAAAATACTTGTATGAATACCAACTTTAAGATACTGATGAAGGTTTTAAAAGAAAACCTGGCATCAAAGCAAGAAGTATCTAGGAAGCATGCTTTCAGCCAAAAGCTAGGCCACTCATCAAAAGACCTGGCTTATAAAAGAGCAGCAGCTTTCATACTTGGGAGTTGGGTTTGTTCTAGGTTAAGCAACAAAACAGACTATACATTAACTGCAAGATTATGGCTTCTTTATACTGAAGTTAGCTCTTGCTTCCACGCAAAGATTCAGAAAACTCCATTATCAAGCAACATTCAACGAACTAGTTCTTGATTAGTATTTGTAGGTGTACAGTCAATAAGATCTAAGACTAAGCCTAATTTATTTCTTAATATACAGTAAGTTCTAGCAAAACAGTTCACCATATATCTTCCTTAGTGATTTCTTCTATACTTCGACAGAATCTCTGGAAAGTTAATGTATTCATAATCAACACAATACTTTTATCTTGTTATAAATTATGTTCTTGCAGTTTTAGACATCTGCAAGATGTCTCATGCAATGGCAGAGCTAGAATTGATTTGGCTTTCCAGTTATACAGAGTATTCTTTTTGAGATCTGACAATTAATAAAGTGAAACAAACTTGAAGTAAGAACAGACCACTAGTAGAATTTAAAACCAACATACATGAGCCAGAGAAAAAAGATAATTCATACATCTGACAACACTGGAAAACTGACACTCAAGTTCAGTCATGCATACATGAAATTTTTAAATTATCTGACTTTCATGGGTTGGGCATCACTGTTAAGGCCAAAACTGAAACAAAACAAAACAAAACAAAACAAAACAGCTGTATTTAATTTAAATATGCACTATATAACTATCACAGTGTAGAAAGATAATAGAGCAAAGCTGTACAACTAGGAGCCATGCAACTGTAAGCAGTTCCATCCAGCCTGTAAAATTACTAAATGCCATACTCTGTGTTCCAATTGCATCACTTGGCACTTTATGCATCTTTGAAGAGCAGTTATAAGGGTGTTCCTAAAACAGTATCTTACCCATGGGTTTGAGAAAGCTGGATAGTCTTATGATAGGGCATGGAGACGTGCCAATTTCCACTTGAAGCACAAATACTGAATTTACTGCCAATTTGGTACGCTTTGTAGTTGCTTGTGCAGCTTTCTGTATCCGGTCTACAAGTAGAAACCAGCTGCGTAATGTTTATGTCAGATTTTTGCACAGTATGCAGTAATTTTCAGAGTGCAATGTATAAGTGCCAAGTGCTACTAGCTAAGAAGTTTAATAAGTTACACAAACAATTTAAAGATTGCAGGTGTCCTTGGCACAGGTACTTTATTCTCACATATGTAATGTCTGGGGGCAAAGGAATCAAGTGAGCTGTACGTTGGAGAGCTGTGCATCATGCTCCATTGTATGGTATTAGTGTGACTTTAAAGGCCTTCTTGATTTTCAAGGCCTGATAGGTATTTTTATCCATTTAAGCCCCCAAAATAAATACTACACTGTTTTGACATATAAGTTAATAAGAAGCCTATATGTAAGCTGATTTCTGAAACCAAATATTCTTCACATCTTCAGTTATTCAGTTATGTTCATGGCAGGGCACAGAATTAATTTGGTAT
>NW_008825114.1:150923-158141 GCF_000699105.1 Pygoscelis adeliae
ATGAAGAAATTTAATGAATATGTTAACATGGGGTAGAGCAGAATAGGGACTATGCATCCATACCAGCAGACAGATGACAGGTATTCATACATCTGAGGCGGTCTGTGCTTAAAGTCACATAATTGGTGGTATGCCCCAAAAGAAATCCTTCTGCCTGCATTTTAGAATTGAGATGTTCTAAGGATAAAGTAAGTTACACGCTGGCCTGCTATTTATTTGTTTGGAAAAAACAGGCTAATATTTTTGCTAATATCAACTAAGTAGTGTATGGAAAATAGTTCTAAGACTGCCACACCATGTTAGCAGGGAATTGTTAGTCACAGATTGCTAGGAACAAGGAACTGTTAGCAGCCTACAGTAACCAAGACCAAAAGGAAATCAAGTATCAAAAATAAGGGATACTTATCCTCTACCTTCTGTGACTAAGTCAAATCCCTCATGTAGGGGACTGGAATTTTAACTGCAGCATTTCGGGTCCACAACAGAAATTTCTCTGCTTGTTCTCTAACTTTCAATCAAAGTGTTCTTTGGATAAAAAGTTATCTGAAAAATATCTACCCCAGGTGTTTTGAAATAGCTTCTTTCACAAATACAAAAGCAGTTAAAATGGGATTCAGACTTAAAAGAAAAGGACGCTTATGCTTTCCTAAAGCTACCAGTACCAGAAATTCCTGAATGCTGACTTCCCAGGCACTTAGTAGTGCATAGTTTTGTGCATATCTCACAGTAATTAAGCTAGTCATCTTTTATTGTGAACAGAGATATTATAGATCATTGTCCAAATGCTTCAAAAAGTTTTGAAACTCCAACAGTGTTGAGTATTTTCTTAACAGAATCTGAGATTTGGGAAGACTTTTGTGGTAATCTTCTAAGGAAAGCAGCATTGGTCAGTAGTCTCATTTTCAGCTGAAAATACATTTTGTTCTAAACAGTTTCCTCCTGAAATCTACCCCTTTGCTTCCTACCTCCTCCTAGCAAGTCCAAGTGTCCTAAATACTGTGAAGTCTTTCCCTTTCATGTTCACAGACTTCTATGACCAGTCTTTTATAAACTTACACTGTATTCCAATGCAAGCCTTGCTCTAAAGAATGCCAAGCAATGAGAAACTACGAGTCATGTGAGAGAGGCAGAATTTATCAGAAACAGTAAGCCTGCGCTTGCAGCATTTCCCTTGGAGCTGCAATGTGAAGTGTGTTAGCACGGAGTGTTACACACTCAGTAGATGTAAGGAGAGGTTTGATTTCTTAAACAGTTTCCATAAGGTCTGTATAGTTCCTCTTGCACACACGAACACACACATTCACCCTCTCCCCAAAAAACATTTTAGCCTTCACTTTAGCCATCTAAGAGTTTAGCTTTTAGCAATCTAGTTTGTCTTTGCTGGACACTCCAAGAACAGATTTCTGGATACTCTCACAGTTGTTTCATTCACGCTGTATAATTTTTTAGGATTTAAAAATATGCAGTTCATTTTGGTCCACTTACTTTTTAAGTGTTCTTATCTTTGCCTCTAGCAACTGATTATTTGTTTTGCGACACTGTACTGAAATATTTAGACTGCATATGTTGCAAAAACTGGGTGGGGATAAGGCCAAATAAAACTTTCTATAGATGTACTGCATAGATTCCTTGAGTCCAAACAGTGCAACTTTTTTGTCAGTTCAGAAGTCTGAGATGCAAATAGAGCAAACAAGTCTAAAAACACATAGACTTGGAGGTCTACAGATACATAGACCCATTTATGGCAACCCAAAGTACAAAAAATATACCATCTAAGTAACAGTGGCTTTTTACACTGATTAATTTGGTTGGTTGGTTGGTTGGTTGGTTGGTTGGTTGGTTGGTTGGGGTATTTTTATATATATGTAACATTTAAATACTGCTTTTAGTAAAATAAAAATTACTCAGTAATAAAGATGACAGTTATTATTTTAATACAGTACAAAAAAAGGATGTTACTGATTAGAGATAAGGGAACTTCTAAACCAAATGAGACAATGCAGGATAAAAGTGGCGTTCAGTCTGTTGGAAAGTGAGACTCCACATTAGATTTAGTTTTTCTGTTGCATCATTTCTGAGTTACAGTTCTTTAGAGAAATGTCAATGCTAAATGAGTATTTATAATTAAGACTTAGTGCCTTTGTCAGGAAAAGTCCATCAAGAGGCAAAACCCCATTATTATTTAGATTAATGCTGTTCATAAGATATAAATCAATGCATTGAAACAGTTTCCTTTTTACATTTAAGTAAAAAAAAACCCCAAACCAATAACATTCAAATTCAAGTCTGTCAAGCTATTCTTTTGCTTGTCCAAAAAACTGAAACATCAGCTAGGGGATGAGAACAAAAGTACAATATTCTCAGCCTCTTCATAAATGAATGATCAAGTATTGCTGTCTACGTATTTTCACGCACCAGTGAATTATTTGTTCAGACAAGAACATACTTTATGGATACACATTCAAACTCTTGAAGGTCTCTGGTTTTAAAAAAAATCAAGAAAGAAATACCAAGAGAAAAGCCTTTAAAATTTTCAAGGCTTCTTACGTCCTCATAAGAAAACCATAATCAGAGTATTGCATAGTATTTAACTACCTCCACCCAAAATTGCATACACCATTGGAGGAGGGAGCCTCATCCTTAAAGTCAGGCAGAAGTTAGGAAATAATTAGTTTAGGAATTAAGTCTGTATACTTCCTTAAAGCAAACAAATATTTGTGGTTTAGTTCATAATAAATAGGAGCTGTGAATAGAAGTCACAAAAATCAATGAGATATTTTACAGAAAGAGCATCTTCTAAAGTCAAAAGTATTCTTTTTCCTCTCTAGCTTCAGCATGAACAACACAGTTCCTACACTTACACATCAGTATCATTTGTCTATGCTCATTCATAAGATGAACTTCAAATGTATATTTATACATACGCGTTTAAAAAGAAAATGTGGTACCTTACCATCCTGCATTCTCCAACAAATTCCGTGCAATGGGCTGAGGAACTGAGCAGTTGTAATAACCCATGCCTATATAAGACCTCCATATCTTGTTCTTGCTTGCAATATTGTATAGAGTTTCAAGGATTTCATTTTCACCTAATTGAAAAGAAATTATGTCAGAAAACTACAGTTACATATAATGCTAACAGTTTTTAACTGAAATGCCTTGTACTCCTGTGTAAAAAAAAATGCAACATTAGTGATGCGGTTATAAACAGTAGCAGAATAAAGTGCAAACCAAGAACAGTAAAGATAAAATAATAAGCTGGCAAAATATTCCGGGAAAGTTTAAATTCTGCCAAAATTCTGGAAAATGCAACAACTGAACAATAACAAGGTTTCAACCAATGTAGAAAGAGTAGTGAGAGAAACAGCTGCAGGCAAACGGCTTATGGAGCCCTTTTTGTGCTAATGCAATGTACATTCTGGGTCTCTTGCACATGCATTAAAATATATCTAAGAAGGCACCTTTTATTAGCTAAACCTTGCAGAATCAGCACCGGATGAAGCCACAGCCATCAACAACTATTATTTAGCGTTTCTAACAGAGCCAGATTTGCACAAACTGGGCTCACACCAAGCACCCAGCAGTAATTTCTTAGTCTTAAAGAACTTCATTTTCTTGCATTTTCCCTAAATAGCTGATAAAATGGAACAGTTCTTTTAATTCAATTTTAGCATGCTTCACCAGTTTATTTAAAAGAGGTGTGAATACAGTATTTCTAGCTTAAGAAATTCCATTTAAGATTAACTTTTAAATGACTCTGCCAATCTAGTTTGAAGAGATTACAACAGAATGCTTTTTAAGTGCTCAGATGGAAAGCATTTGCACTCCCTCCCCCAACTATAGTTTAGTCTTTGGTCTTGCTTCTACATACTTCTCAGTGTCCTGGAGGCTGTGCAAAAATCACGTTCAGTCAACCTGTTCCTAGTAGTCAATGAATAATGCTACCCAACATCTGCCAAAGGGAAAGATTTACAAAATATTTTAGTACCCGAGGACGCAGAAAGATGATCAGTAGGCTGTCTAAGATTACGCAGAGAGATAGGCCTGCCCAACCTAACAGACTTGGGTGGAATTGGACACCAACGCTCCTAGGTGAGGGGCGCAGATCTTTTTTTCTCCCCCCCCCCCCGGGCCTGACCTCAGAAACTGCTGTACTGGGGCAGTTGCACCAAGTTCTGTTCATTCTGCACTGCAACTTGAAAAGCAGACTTTGGAATACAAGGCTACAAATCACCAAAGCAGAATAGCTTGGGCCCTGGATGTCTCAAAACCTGTTTTCTCCCCATAAATTACTTCAGCAAGAGAGATCGAGACAAAACAGTCAATGCTCTGGAACCTGGTGGCAAATAATTCTCTAAGTTTTGAATTAATTTCTTCTGCAGCCATAGACAAGGATGTTATAACTTTAGCTCTGATTTCACAACACATCTCTCCTCTTCCTTTTACTCAAAGTGCTACTATTGCATTGCATGTATAAAGATTAAAAAACCTTCTGGTTTTCAATTAATTTTTCCACAGTCACATTATACCTTCCATAAAGCTAATTTTTTACTGATTTTCAGTTCTCCCTTCAAAGTTCATTTCTCCCCTGCCTTTTACTCAGTGTTACTATTAGATCTAATGTATAAAGATTAATTTCTTGTTTTCAGTAAACTGCAATTTTTTCTGAAGACTCAAGAGCCATATGTTTATTATACTTGAACTCAGCAGTGTCCAGGGCAAAGTTTCTAAAGCATAGTGAGCAGCTCCACTTCACAGTACTCCTCCCACACAGTTTATTCCAGACAGACACACTTGTTTGTTTGTTTATTTTAAGTGAGAGTTTTA
Source organism: Pygoscelis adeliae (assembly GCF_000699105.1). NCBI lineage: Eukaryota > Metazoa > Chordata > Aves > Sphenisciformes > Spheniscidae > Pygoscelis > Pygoscelis adeliae. The sequence goes on from NW_008825114.1 coordinate 155,751, forward strand.
ACACTGTAGAGATCTTCCCCTACCACTTTTGAAACCAAAAGCTTGATGAAAGACAGTTTGGTGCAGTTTGAGAGGGAGAGTTGTATTCTTGCAGAATTCAAACATCAATGATTTTTTGAAAATGTTAATGAATTTGCTTGTTTAACTCCAAATGCAGTTAAAGGCAGAAATTGGCTATCATTTTACTTGCTCACTAGCCCAACATCACACACAAAAATGCATTAAGGGTGCAATTTCTGCAGTGGACACATACCACAAATACTGCACTATGTGCCAGATAGCACTTCCTTTGTTTGCCCGCCTGGATGTTTCTTCTAGAGTCATTTCTCAGCAAATACAGCTAACGACTACCACATGAAGACACTGAACTTGTGCTACAGCTCTCTGAAACAAACCAGTTTCCAAACTGATTCAAGGCACAAACAAAAAGCCTAAGCAGCTTAGGTAGCAATTAAGCTTAAGAGTAGAACAACATCCCACCTAGAAAAGCTGTGCTGATAGATCCCAACACTGAATGTATTTTTAATTATTACGTTTTTATGATCTACCTGTGAAGACAGTTACACTACTAGTTTTAATCAGGGTCATGAAATGCTGGAGGGCACACTCCCTCCACTCCTGCTTCACCTCACTTACCCGGCTCCTTTGGTCACTATGAAGGGAACAGCAGCAGTACAGCTCAAATACACATCTCCCACTTTTGGCATGCCTCCTTGAAGAGACGTGGGATGAACACTCCTTCCCCTATGCCTAACACTGCCTTGAAGTAGTTCATCACAGCGTTTCCTCAGGAAGACGGCCCACAAGGAACTGCACTCCTGAGTAACGGAAGTCAATAGCCCCTGGTTTGCCTGTACAGCCTGGCTTACCTAAGACCAAACATAAGTCCATGTAAATTTATGATGATTTAATTTTCGCGAATTCAGTGTTTGCTTTACACTGAGATGGTTCTGAATTCAAGCAAAACTGACGTAGACAAGGGTGAGGGAAATTAACACATATGTTGGGGTCCAAAGACCGGAGAGCAAGGGAATGAAACCATTCTTAAGAGCATCCCCAGCACCGACAGGAGGCACTGGAGGAGACACAGCCAGGCTCTCCACAGCGGTGTGTGGCAGGAGGGCAAGAGGCAGCGGCACAAGCTGAAACATGAGAGGCTCAGGCTGGAGATAAGGAGAAGACTTTTCCCCACGAGGACAACCCAGTGGTGGAGCTGGGTCTCCATCCTTGGGGGTTTCATGTTCTGACCGGGTGAAGCCCTGAGCAGCCCGGTCTGAGCCCACGGCTGAGCCTGCTCTGGGCAGGGACTGGGGCTCGCGGCCTCCCCAGGACCCCACCAGCCTGAACAGGAACCGGTGTCCCTGTCAGTAGCGGTATTTCCCGCTCTGTCAAGTCTAGCTTTTAACAGTGTATTCCCATAATATTATTTGTGAAAGAGTTCTAACACTTTATCGGTCACTCTGTAAATAAGTAATGCTAGTAAAAAGGCAGAAGAATGCTAACCACAAGAGCAATCTTATGTATGCTTAAAAATTCATTTTCAAATTCAAAATGAAATTGCTAAGTTTCCAGTTTGGTCAACAAGAGTGTCACCAAACCCAGAAAATTACAGACTTTTTCTGCTGTATAAAGTATATACCTTGGAGCACATGTAGTGGAAACAGTGTATTCTTGTAAATATTTATTTATTTATTTATTTAAAGCTAAAACATATGAAGACTAGGATTTTGGCAAATTTCAATACATATGGTTGAAAAAACACAGCTTGCAAGATATTGTGTTAGGTTACTGATTTTTTTTTTTTTTAAATTCTCCCCAGCAACAGGTGAAATAAAGAAGCAATATCCAAAATGGGGAAATAAAACAGAGTAAAAAAAATTGACTATGGTTAAAAAATGGTTGGAAACTGGCCATCACATTCAGCTGTTTGTTTCCAGTTTTCTAAGACAACATGGTTGAAATGCCTTTATCTTGAATTCATTTTATTTGGTGTACACCATAAATTCTTTAAGGACCTTGCTCAGCAAAAAATAAAATTGCCAGCTAAGTCACTGTAGTTGATCTTTATTCCCCTCATCAACTCATTAGATAATATGATCAAAGACAGTACCCAGAATAAAGTTCATTGATCTTGCAGTACTGCTATCTTAGAAGTGTGGAGAAAATTCACTGGGGCTCCCAGCAGTAGTTCTGTGAGGATGACTGCTACACCCACAGGTACGAAAGGCAAAAGATATCACAGAAATAGTAAGAGGGAGTGAATTATCAGATTATAAAATGATAATACTGTTATTTCTGCTAGTGTTTTTGTGGTTAGCACAGTAGATTTGCCTTGAACTTGTGAGATACCGGCAAAACAACATGGTACCGGGGGGTGGGGGTGGGGGGAGT
>NW_008825114.1:158178-163119 GCF_000699105.1 Pygoscelis adeliae
GTTTGAGTTATACAATTTAAAACTTGCAACACAAAAGGGAGGAGACTATTTGTCTGATACAATTTTCTTCACATTACATCAGGTCTTAAAAAAAAAAATCTAGCTTCCGAGATCAAGGAAACAAGATCTTCAGGACAGTTGATATAAGAAAAAGGGGATGAATTTATTTTTCTTGCTTTAGCAATTAATTCAATGTCTGTTAAAAAAAAAATCAGATTATATTGAAGCAAAAGAGTTCCAAAGCACTGTCAGACATGTAATAATGCTTCAGGACAGCACAAGAAAAGTGCCTGTTCCAGGTGCTGAGTCTGACCAGCAAGTTACCAAGAGACGGGTGGAAAGCCAACACCATCTGTGGCCCTGCCTCCTCCTCCTTTCACTCAGGCCACCTGCACTCACCCAGCCTGCCGGGGCAGGAGAGGCGACCCGAGGATGCTGCGAGGAGCGGAAAGCACGCAGGGGCTGAGAGCCAGCAACGTTCCTGCCTGTCTCCGTCCTACCCTCAAGTCCTGCTGCCTTTGGAAAGAAGAGCAGCAGCCCAAAAGTGCCATGAGGAGCAAAGTGCCACCGGTGTATGCAGATTCCTGCACCACTTGTGGCAATGCTCTGGAGGGATGACAATTACCCCTGCTATAGGCGTCCAAAGCATACAGTGTGGACTGCAGCAGCAGGGAATCTGAAATGAAAAAATCAAGTCTAAAAATCTGACTGACATTAGGAGCTGGTTGTAAACTCATCCAGAATTAATTTTCAAGCGGCATTTAAAATATTTTAAAGTAGATTTAACTGCATGCAAAGCAGTTAAATTTGAAGATACAAATATTCTTACAATACAGCTGCTTCTGAGCAATATCGCTTCTAAAAATGTTTGGACTGGAGACCCAATTAGTTTCTTACACAGATTTTATAAACTAATGTTTATAAATTCTAAAATTTGAGAATGTAACTGGGAATATTTTGGGAAAAAAAATCACGGTAGAGTTTGTAGACTCATTTTTTTAATTCAAATCCTGAACAAAAAAAAGCAGTAATATATAACATAGGTACAAAGCCTACCCATCAAATAAAGATGGACATACAACAGCAGCATTGCAGGGATAACTACAGCTTATACAGACAGCAGGTCTGCAGGGATAAAAGAAAGAGGATTACTCTTACATAAGATGATCAGTTCTTTTACTTCAAATGGGTCAATCACTACATACGTGCTAAAGCACCGTCAATACCTAAAGAAAAGCTGATTGTGAAAGTTACTTACTGTGACAGTGGGAAAAAAGCTCTGTAATACCAGCTGATCACAATTAAGTATCAAACAGATGTCTAGCCTTGTTGTAAATATTGACTGAACAGAAGTTACATCCAACATAACATTTTCCCTTAACTATAAGCTGACTGTAGAAAAGCGCCCCTTCCAGACTCAGTTGAGGTACAGGACTGCAACTTACTGTAACGGGAAATCAGACATTTAGCTGTTTCACCCCTACTGGCTTTCAGTGGCATGTTCAGGTGGTTTTACAACACTGTCAGTGCGGTCATGGCAGCAGGCACTTTTAAAATGGCTTTTTTTTTGGTCAGAAAAGGGACACAGATACTTCTGTCGTATTACATACCAAAAGAAGCAACTCATTTCAGAAACTTCTTAGCACAAGCTACATTCCTTCTCTCCTCCATCACTGACCATGTCTGTGGAAGAGATCTACCAATACTGGAACACTAAGAAATATTGAAAAAGCATTTCTAGCATAGATGCACTTGTACCAGCAAAGCTTAGCATTTACCAGAATGGCTTTTTCATTCATAGATAAGCAAAACAAATGTCCAGTTAAGGCTAGAGGCTTTCTCAATATATTAGGTCCTTCAGTGAAGTAATGAAGCTTGATTCTTCCATTGAAGAGTAGGGCTGTGCTAAAATGTCTAGGAAAGACAACACACGTACAAAAAGATTGTGCTTCTACTGCAATCAGAGGTTTTATTTATGAGCAGTGGAATATGTGATACCAATTAAAACAGCTCTTTAACATCAGCTGCATCCACAGGAGGATGGGAGGTTTTTTTACTGCTATTGCATACACACAGCCGATTGATTTTCTGTCTTTTAGACAACTTGTTACGTTACCAAGGGAAGGATCTGTAATGCAAAACAATCTTTCTTACTGCCACACCTAATAAAAATTTGAAGATATGCTTATACATCAAATGTACACACCTGAGACGAGGCCTAAAGCTATAAAAGTTAAAAAATGCCACAAATATAATTGCAGAGACCTATGATACTCACCCAGATGTACTATTTACGGTGTGTGCATGGTTTTCTTGGACTGTGTATCTAATTCTAGCTGCAAGCATTAATTTCAATGAGACTTCAGTGCAAGCTCAACTGCGTTTCCTAATACAAAGGAGTAGCTCGAGCACAGCTGATTCGTTCAGCTGCACTCTAACCTGTGGAGTCACTATGATTATATTTTTTAATTGAAATTATACAGAAAAGTGGAAGCATATATTTAAACCACTAGGAATTGCCGTATTAGAAATCTTATAAATGTTGAACAACACATTTTGAATTGCCTTGCCCTGTTCTCTCATTGCATGTGTGAGTTTGGGGCATGGTGGGAGCAAGTTTGTCTTCATACAAATAAAAAGAACATGTTTAAAATAGAATACAGTTCTCATGGCACTTTCCCAATTTCATTATTTCCCTTTAATACAAGGGATATGATAGAGAAATAATATACAGTACTCACGTAAGAAATCCCACACTGGTGATTGGAAAGACAGCGTTGCCTCTAATGGTACATTAACGAGGAAGCAAGTTTTACTCAGACTACCGTGTCCTATATACAAGATGTTCAATGTGAAGTTGCACAACTTTAAGCTGAGGCTTTTAGCCTTTCTTTTACAAGCTGTGAAGTTTTCTGCTGCCAATGCAGTAGAAAACTAGTGACAAAAATCTACACATTAAATTACAAAAGATAGTTAGTTCATCACACTGGCTGCAGAAGAAAAAGCAGCAGCGTGCAGGAAAAAGTTTCCTGTACCTCATGCAGGCATCTCTTTTGAAAACTCACTGTTGCATGCCGTGCAATGTGAGACTCTGCATCACAGTCACATTCTTTCAAAGTTTACTCTAAGGGAACAAGAGCAGCATAGCAAGTGGAGCAAAATGCCCGTGAACTAAATACACTGTTGGCTAAAGAGGTCCTGTTGCACAGTGAGAACTTGCATACAAAAGAACATCAACTAATGCACAGCCATGTAGGAGACATCCACTTCAAAATTGCTATGCAAATCAGCATGAGAACACATAAAACTGCATCAAGATTTTGACTTAGGTTGACATCACCGGTTTAGTTTTCAATAATGTACAATTATTTTAATGCCCAACTGTACTGTATCACTTTTATGTGTGTTTAGTAATGTAAAACTTCAAGAGTGTATCATATACTAAATAAAAAAAAAAAACAGAAGAAAGGTTTTTAAGAAGTAGTTACTAGTGACAATCTACATTTAACCCTTCTTACAGACCTAAAAATATAATAATCTAAAAAGTTCTTTTCTCTAAGGGTAAGTGAAAATCACTCATCAGTCAGGGAGTACATTGATTAAAGTACATTAATCATAGGAGAATATGCCAAGCAATAGTTTCAGCAGTTATACAGACAGAAGGTGGTGGTGAAATTCCACTTCTCTACTGTCCCCCCCATTTTAATAGGATGGGAAGTTACCAAAAAATAAGATACCACTGTACCAATAATATATTTTAGAAGTAGAAACTTTCAGTCAATACTGTATCCCTCCTGGCTAGAATGTGTCTTTTCAGGCTCTGGTTTTCCCGGCTGTTCATTGTGGCGCTGCCTCTCGCGCGTGATGTCATCTCGGAGTAACCAGATTGAACTGGCCGGGAACCTCACCAGAGCTGCAGGCCTGAAGTTTACACTCAAATTACAGTGCACGGATGAGCAATGAAAAAAAAGCCAGGGAGAGGGATCAAATTTTCTACAAATCAGGCAAAGGATCTCGACACAAATGTAAAGTTAATAAATGTAAAGTTAATTGACTCGGCTATCTGAATGGCCACTGAGCTCTGTTAAGTTTCAGTGGAATTGCTTAGGTAGGCGCATTTTTAAGTGTTTCTTTCACTCGTGGGATTTCCAGCATGATGTTCACAGATATCGATCAAGATCGCAGTTACGCAGGTAGAAATTTTGTGCTGTGATTACTAACTTTTAAAAACGTTAATATATAAAATCTCATCAAATCACATCAAGTTTTCTACAGCAATTTGCTGAATTATTGTAGGGCCACAATTGCTGGCTCAGATGTTTTGTATTCCTGCAGTTCACCCATCTCCCTCAATCACAGTCAAAATGCCAGCCATTAATCTACTGTGTATCCATTATATGGAGACACAGGTTTTGCATGTTATTAGAATACGCAGGTTATTACTCGGGGGGGGGGGCGGGGGGGCGGACAACAAAGAAATCCTGCAGAAACCTAAGAGCCAACAAAAGACAGCGGCCCATTGGAAGCTACAGTCCACGCTAAGGGGACGATTTTTAGCCCCACTTTTCCCTCCGTATCAGACCCTTGGGACAAAGTGAAGGCACTGTAGCACTTCAGCTCAAAAACATTTTTTCGGGCAACCCCGGTCTGCCACACACGAGAGCAAAGAAAGGCAGCCGCCGAACTACTCCACCGAGTCAGTCTGTGAAGACTGAAGTGTCGGTGATGGTTCTGCTACGCTTATTTAAGTCTCATCCTGCACTTCACTTCAGCGGGGAGATCTGTTCGTTACACGTTTCAGCGGGGACACTCGGGCGGGGGGCGTCGGCGGCACCCCAGGTCCTCCCCCGCGGGCGCTGGCGGCGGGAAGGAGCCGCGGGAAGGGCAGGCAGGGCTGGCCCGGGGGGGGCAGCGGGGGGGGCGCCCGGGGGAACCCCGGCC
>NW_008825114.1:163850-164985 GCF_000699105.1 Pygoscelis adeliae
CTCCGCAAAAGCCTCGCTCGGATGGACAAAAGGCTTCTGTGTTCTGCAGCAGAGCGTGGACTCGCTTCCGAGTTAGCAGCTTTTGGAGGAGTAATACGTGCCGCTTTCTGCAGCCGTTACCGGGGGAGGGGGCGTGCATCGGCTTCATGACTGCTTTAACTTCCGGCGATGTTAGCCTCGGGGAGCGGAGGGGTCAGCTGGAACCTACTTTTTCCTCTGTTTCAGCTCTGCATCTCTGGGGATAATATCGGCATAGTTACAAACTTCTATCTTTGTTTATACTAACGGAACAAAGTGTAGCAACATTGAGGACATGTATTTGCATCAACATTTAAATAGAGTAACCATGAAAGACAAAAATATATTCCCAAGGTATACGTCGATTTCATCTTAATTGTATCACAGATTTACTGCCTGCTTCTGAATTTAATGAGAAAACTAACCACTACTTCTGAACCGAAAAATACATTTACTTGGCACCAAAGATCACTGACTCATGCAAGCTCTTTACTTCTGTAGTAAACATGGAATTACTCCTCTGATATAATCTGAGTTATCTAAACTGCTCCATTGCGCTGGATTAGGCTCCCATAATTTATACCAGTGTGTATTTGGAGTAATGACTTAAGTCCCTGCTTTCCGAACAAGAAAGCCCCAAATCACACACTAAACTGAGATGAAGCTCACTTCGAATTGCAAAGGTGTTTGTTGCAAGGGTTTGTGATATAAATCCAATACTTACTTTAACAGATTGCTATTCAAAGATAATTATATTTTGCTTTTCTCCCCTATAATTTGCTTGTTTATAAATACGATAGTAACGTGAAGGAAATTGGAACTTTGTGTCCCGGTTTCAGCTGGGATAGAGTTAATTTTCCTCCTAGTACCTGGTATAGTGCTGTGTTTTGGATTTAGGATGAGAATAGCGTTAATATCACACTGACATTTTAGTTGTTGCTAAGCAGTGTTTATACTAAGTCAAGGACTTTTCAGCTTCCCATACTTTGCCAGCGAGGAGGTGCACAAGAAGCTGGGAGGCAGTATAGCCGGGACAGCTGACCCAAACTGGACAAAGGGATATTCCATACCTTATGATGTCATGTTGTTGTGGTTTAACCTCAGTTGGCAACTGAGC
>NW_008825114.1:165582-175158 GCF_000699105.1 Pygoscelis adeliae
GTTCAGTATATAACTTGGGGTGAGTTGGCAGGGGGGCAGCGATCGCTGCTCGGGGACTGGCTGGGTGTCGGTTGGCGGGTGGTGAGCTGTTGCATCGCTTGTTTTTCCTGGGTTTTGTTCTCTCTCTCTTTTTGTTGTTTTCCTTTTCATTAAAATTTATTGTTGTTGTTGTTATATCTTTTTTTTTTTCAATCATTAAACTGTCTTTATCTCAACCCATGGGTTTTCTTACTTTTACTCTTCTGATTCTCTCCCCCATCCCACTGGGGAGGGGAGGGTGGGCGAGTGGCTGTGTGGTGCTTGGTTGCTGGCTGGGGTTAAACCGTGACACTTTGCTATGACTTCTAACTTGAGATAATGTAACAAGAGTGAATAGAGATATTTAAAGTACTTCCAAAGCTTTTCAAAACAATTTGCAGATTTTGTCCAAATATTCTTGCAGAATTTGTCCAAACAATAAGTGTTCCTTAAAAATGTATCCCTTTTCTCTGGCAGGCATATCAGGATGATATTTCACACAAAATAAGCCATTACAGTCAGCTCACCTGAAATGGTAATTTTGATAGAATTGTTTCTACATGTTCAACAGGGGGCCAGAGTTTTATTGTTGCCTGTAGTGCTATAGGAAATGAGGTCTGGAGGGAAGACACAAACATCCCAAACATCTCAAACCATGTATTTTCTACCCACATTTTTGGCTCTTCCAGAACTAAACCCAGTTTTAATTCAATTTGAAAACTATGCTTGGGAGGAGGAAGGCTGGAGAGATGTGCCAGTGAACAAGGCAGTAGTGTCAAGGTATGCCCACTTCATTTGGAAAGCACTGCATCTGGGGTGGTTTGTTAAGCCACTCTATGGCTAAAATTTTCTCCTTCAGAAACTCATCACAGACTTCATCTTAGCATGGGCTATGTGCAACCACTGTGGCAGGGATACAAGCCTGGCTTACATGCTTGATCAGTTAGCCAGCTCTCTAGCTGCCTCCTGAAAACTAAATTATGGCCTCAACCAGAAAAATAGGAATCTTGAACAAGAGAGGTAATAGAAAATGAAGCTTTGATGTCAAATGTGAATAACACTTTGACGTCAAAGTGCTATCACTTCAACGTATGTAGCCAACAAAATCAGCTGTTTTCTGCATGTACATCAGCAGAAGGAAGGAGGTTTCCTGGAAGAGAGGGCAGGATTGCAAACCAGTGTCTTGCTATTAAAGCTATTTGCGCAAAGCTCAGAGATGCCTATGTCTTGGCCTAAAGAGCTGACATCATTCGAGTTGCTATGTAGCTGCGAGGGATGTCAGTTTTGTTAGAGAAAGCACAAAACTCGTAAGAGGAATGCCCTATGTCATTTAAATTAAAGCAACACAGTATACGTACTCTTCTTAACACTGATATTTTTTAGCTTTATTTGAATGCCACAATAAGGACAAAAATCCTGCAATCTGCCTTGACTCCAGTCGTGATATAGTTAAAAACTCTATTGCAGTTCTAATACTATAAGGTTTATGCGTGGTGTTGGAACTAGCATTCTTTGCTCCTTTTAAGACATGAACTATCACAGTAAGAAAACTGTGCTGTATTCTTTTAAGATTCACTTCAGTTCTCTCACAAAGCTGAAAGCCTATTCTGGCTTATATGCTTCTGCACCACTACGTCACAGAACATAAAGACTGGGTCAGACTACAGTGTTATCTGCAACTATGCCCTATTTCTGACACTGGCCAGTTATGGCTACCTAAGGAGTAATACAAGGCTGGGACAAAAAGATGTACAGATACCACTCTGCAGTATTTCTACAGTCAGTTAGTATCTTGGGATTTCTGCATTTAGGAGTTCTCAATGTGGTTTTTTCCCGAATTTGTTCAGCTGCCAGCTGAACCCATGTAAACTGTTAGTGGAATAAATATAACACCTTACTATTCAAGAACAGTCACTTTATAATCCTTTCTTTCTCAATCTACTATTCCTTAAAGTCATAGAAAGCACTCATAATGTTAAGGGCATCGCAACAAGTAAAACAAAACAAATTGTGCAGGTATCAGTACAGACTGACTCCAACATATGCTGACTTCTGTCCTGATGCAAGATTTTTTCTGTAGAAGTTCCTCAACAGAAAGAAAGGCTTTAGCAGTTTAAATTACCACCTCCACTGCCTTTTCTAAGAAAATTACTAGCCATCAACAGTGTTTTCAAAAGTCTCTAGCAGATCAGGTGAGGAACACCTACCAAATGGTCTTTTAATGGCCAGGCTTATTTTAAGTGTCAATCCAGATAGAGGAAACCCTCATTAACACTTACCTTTCTAATAAGGAAATAATCTTAAATGCAAGGGCATAAGAGGTGCAGGGTGTCTCTTTCAGTTTAGCTGTATCTAATTCAATACTGAAGATCATCTGAATTTCTACCGATAATAGTTTGGAGGGGGTTTTTTTATATATATATCTCTCATTTCCCACCACCGATCCTTAAATTTGTAAATGAAAACAGATTGCAAACAAATTTTTATGCACATTTTATACATATGCTTGTTATCAAATAAAATATTTTAGTACTTAGAGAATAAAAGGTAAAATATGCAGTTGTTCCTGCTTTTGGGTTTACACTGTGAACATTGCTACTTTTTCATTTGAGACATCTTTATCACAGTTTTGTCTCTTCAAGAAATGTTTAATCTGTAACATGGTTCTTCGCTTAAAATAAGATTTGAAAAGCACTATGGCTGCCAATACATAAAGAACAATACAGATGTTTGCCTAATATATGAAGCCAGGAATTACTTAATTTTATTTCTAAACTTACTATTTAAGTGAAGTAGCAATACATCATATTTCTTTCACAAGCAATTACCAATTGCTACTAGTGGGGAGAAAATTACTTCTCAGCAGTGCATCTGCATATGTCAGTATTTACTGAGTGAGGGATGAATTGCCACCTGTTTGGTTTTTTGATCTCTTTACACCAGTAAAATGTAAGACCTTCATGAATTGCATGCAATATGTACCCAGGAAACAGTTTTCATGTCCCTAAACTTACTAGAATAGTTTCATGGTATGTTCTTTCAATACCCAAACATCAGAATATGCAGTAGGATAGGCAATGTGGTGTTGAGGGCGGATAGCCAGTCAACTACATATTCCTGAATCCGTAATAGCCCTCAGGAGCTTAATGCAGCCACTGTTGCCAAAGGGCCAGGAGCCTTTTTCGCAGTCTTTACCGACTACTATTTTTTCATTGACCACAGCTGGATCATAAAATAAAATATACATTAGTACATAAGATAACACAGTTGACGTGGTGGATTTCTCATGGATGATAATTGTTTCGGTTTAGGGCTGCCATCCTCCACAAAAGACTAGATAACATTATCACACCAGATAACACAGTATCATGTTGCTTCTTTAGGAGCCATAGTCGAGCTTCCTCAGTGAGATGTTTGCTATGTAAATATCTTAATGTTAGATTAATACATATTCAAGCTTTTAAGCATATCTTCTTTAACTGTCGGTCCCTTATTTATCTGACAGTCCCTGAGTGATACAGTCTTTTATTTGTTCTGAACTCAGAAGTTTCCCTGCACCTTGATTAGATCTGACACTTCATGTAATTTCAAATCTTGTTTGTTTTCAGTTATTTGGTGAACTGGACCTACAGTGAAACTGAACTGTGCTTCCTCCCAAGGAAGTGTTTTTACTCACATACACTTCCATACCTTCAGCGTCTTCAGGGTGCAGCTTTCATTTTAGTTGTGGTGTTGGAAATAAAATCCTTAACAGATCTGTGTTCCACACCTGAGAAGTCAATAGAGCAGGCCTAGAATATTCTACAACTCCATATCATAAATTTCAAAGTATATTTCATATCTCAAAGTAATAATAATTAAATATTGGTACAACCAATTGTGTGGAATCATATGCATTTCTGCTTCAAAATGAATGTAGCAAACAAAACTATTCAGACTGTATATATTTCTTGGGTATACATATACAGATGCAGGTGGATGTATAATCTACTACCTTTCCTATTGATGTTTAAATATTCAAATATAGGTTTCTTTTTCTTATAAAATAAATTACTAGTATGATCTTTTTGACAAGGGAGAATAACACAGAGAGGTCTGATAAGGAAGTACAGGGCTGTGAAGACAGGAAGGAAAGGAGAAGGAAAAGAAAAAAATCCCTAAGACTTCAGAAGAAGAGACATGTGGAAGGTAGAAACATCTAAGTATCCTTGAATATTAACCTTGTATCAAAGTCCTTCCAACTCCATTTCTTGTGTGGGCAAATGGCTGAAGAAGGCAAGTGTCTGAAGGTTTTTAAGGTACTAGGTGTTAGTGTCGTTTCTCTGTTTCCTCTGTCAGGGAGCAGCAAGAGCCTGCTGTTCCCTCAGACCAGGTGCTCCAGGAGTAAAGGGTGACTCCAGAGCAGGCAGTGTTGTCCCTGGCAGGGTATGGTCCCACAGGGTCTGGTCACAGCAGGGTGAGCCAGGTGCTGGTAGTAGGATCCACCGACACTCCCAGCCAAGTGATGAACCAGGTCCATCCAGGGACTCAAGGCAGGAGCAAAAGGAGATGAGAACAGAGATAGGACTAGAGACAGGTTTCAGCTTGAACCCGAAGTCCATTCAGCAGACAGGGCTAGAGACAGTGGACAATGGACATCCAAGAGACCCATCCAGGAGACAAGCTAGCTACCGTGTAGGTTTGAGGTCCAGCCAGCCAGCAGGGCCAGACTAGTCTGGAGACCAGCACTCCAGCAAGACAGCTGAGGGCCTGTGGCTGAGGTGAAATGGAGACCCTGGGTTCACGGGCAGTGTGTGGGTGCCCTGGGTGAGGCTGGTCAGGGCCAGTAGGTCCTACAGGTGCACTTGGGGCCCTGACTTTCTCCTGTAACAACTGAAACAACCATGTGGGACTCTCTGTAGGCTGGCTTTGCCCACAGGCTTTTAGATTATTTTGAAAACTCCTGAATGATTCCAGTCCTCTGGCCAAAAAAGTCTCTTAACCCTTCAACACAAGTTAAACTTTTTTCCTACTCCACCTCCTTTTATGTTTGGAGTTGGGGATATCCACAGAGGAGATAAAGGGAATTAACTCCAAACATCACTGGTTTGTTCTCCATCTGCCACCTTGCTACCTCCTGCTGTGACTAACTGAACTGCCAGGCATCTCTGTGACACATGGCCAAGCAGGGCAGCTGCTGCTGCATTTCCATGGCAAACACCTCTCCTTCCTGGAAACTGTAGGATTACAATCGAGTATGTGGGTTGTTTTTTTCCTTGTTATCACTGCCATTTCTAACCAATGTATTTGTACAAATCTACTGTCAGTCCTTGCAAATGTCTACCACTGTCCTCTGTAAACCTTCCGAAGGAGAAAGCCAGGAGGATCTACATTGGATTTCTTACAAAGTCAGAATTATTTGCTGCTGAGTGGGTGATTTTCTAGTCTTTCTTTTTGTCACTTGCTCTTTTTTAACTTGGTTCAAAGGTAAGCTTGACAGACCTTGAATGCAAATTCAGTTACTTAATATTGGATACATTAAACTTTATCGTGTTATTTGTGTCCATTTGCTTTTAAATACTGAATATGGCTATATGATTAGAGCATTGCCTATGCAAATACTTTATATCAGTAGATTTTATCTATTACGAATACCTGTGTAATAGACATTGCATTGCAAGAATTTCTCTTGCCCAATCTAGTTTTATTAGGCAATAAAAAAGTTCTCTCTGGCCCAGAGAGAACAGTATACTGCTGACCCTAACAGGTGTATCATGACGACAAAGTACTGAGATATTCTTTGGGAAATAAACATCTGTCCTCTCTTATTCTTATCTAGGAGTTAAAGGTATTATGCAACAGAGTACGCAGATTTTGAAAATTCAGGAAGTCTGAAAGGTTGTTTTTCAGAAGACTCGCTTTTGTATATGCATGGGGTTTTATTTTGTTATTTTTACGTTAGAAATGGAATCATAACCTTTGTTTGTACTTCAGATAGCACACCAATACAAACTGCTGAGATGACAGCTTCAGCAAAAACTTAACTTCTCTTTCAAAAAAAAATCTCAAATCCCAGATGTCTGTCTGGATTTTCAGCTCAACAGGTGTTAATGAAACCAAACATTACCTTGAAAAACATTGAATAAAAATCCTCCACCCTTTGCAAGATCGGGTCACAGCTCCTCATCTTTCAGTGTTTTTGTCTTTTTCAGAGTTTGAACAAGATCCCTTAGCGATAGCAAATCAACTACAAAGCAATTTTCCTCTGCTCTGTTTGAGGTATAAGTTTATGAAGCCTTCTTTATAAATCACAGAAGCTCCAATAAGGACATACCTCTTTCCCCTTTGCAGCTCAAAGCAGAAGGTTTGGGAAGAATGAATCATGCAGTTCCTTACACTGCAAAGCTTCTAGGGAAGTTTCTGAGTCCTTCTCTGCTTAAAGAGGGCTGCTGCTTCCAGAGCTGTAATCATTTGTGATTTTAAGAGATTGCTTAAACCAATTCTGCAAATGAAATAAACGATTCCATCAAAACATACTTTCTATCAGGCTCTAGGTGGCCTACAATCAGTTACGGCATTTTGTTTGATCATAGTCTGACTATACCTACATATACACAGATTTGCCCATATAACTGCAGATGAAGTTTAATTTTCTGATTGAATCAATCTAAGATTTCATTATACCAATTCCAGCCTAAAGAGGGGAATGCTTTTCTTGGCTGAATAAGTTTAGCTGGCCTGCTAAAGGATCACAGAAGATGAATATTGCAGTCAGTACAAGGTAGGAAAGTAGGACTGCACAACCAGGATAGGGGAGTGAAAGAAATGGAACTGGTTCTTCTGATAACCAACCAGCAGCTGCTAAGGTTGGTTCAGCTATCTTCTTGAAGTACATTTGCAATCAATTATTTTACAAACTCCTAATGAACACAGCTATGTGAGCTCATAGACCAAGATTGAATCAGCATTGAAGAATCTGGCTCTGAAATCAAAACTGAATAAATACTTTAATGTTACATAATGTCTTAGTTAACATATAACTTAGAAAAAGCTTGAAATGTTGCAATGGCCTAGTTCTGGTATTAGATATCTTTTTGTTGCTCCTGTTAAAAAATTGGAAAGTAAAACTACCAAACATGGCTATAATATAGCTTTTAAAAGTATCAGTTCACAAACACTTACTAGAGGCTTCTTAGGACTCAACCATAACTTCTCTAAGCATCCCAGCTACAGTAAGCATGCTTTACCTTGGGATGGCATGATCTGACCATGACTTCCCACTCACTTGTGCTCCCTGAATCCCTCAGGGATTGCACATGATTTGTACAGCCATGATTCTGCAGCTCTGGCCAAAGAGCCATGCAATAATGTTGGTTCAGTGCAGTGCTGCATTAACATACTTCGCCTCTGAAGAGGACTCTTTAACATGATAATGAGCCTCAACTAATTCAGAAATTTGTTATTTAGCGCAGTATGGCGAGGCAAAATCCTGACTCAGGTGGAGAAGGAACAATGCTCAGACTTTGAGGAGCAACAGGAAAGGCAGGCTGCAGCAAGAAGCTGAAAAATGCAGCTTGGGATATCTACTTTACAGACCCCAGTTGATAGGAAATGCTGGTCACTGTCAGTGTGGTTTATGTGGAAGGAGGGTGATGGAATAAGCAGCTGGTGAGAGCAGAGATTGAGACAGGACTGACCAGTGGCAAAGTGTAAGAGAAAAGAATGAGGGGGGGTAGGAATAATAGTTAGTGTAGCACTGAGGAAAAAAAAAAAAAATCTAATAACTACCTATTTGCTAAATAAAGTATGTGTCCTAGGGAGACAACAGTGACTAAATATTCTAAAAATATATTCTAATGCATATGTCTAGAGACTAGACTAAACCTGCAAAGGAAATCCTAAATCTTCATGTCATGATTTTCAGTGTTTCATTTTGTTTGGATGTAAAATATAGCAGATAGGTCATAATCTGTAATTAAAATAGCATGGCAGTATACAATGGTGGGGGAAGCTGAGAAATGTCAGATGCTACTAACAATTCCTTTGCTGTATTTCAACATAATGATGACATGGAAAGGACCCACTATCTCATATGATTTTCCTCATTACAGCCATTCTCTCAAAGAATGACATAGCAAAATGTTAACTAATAGATGAACAGAAGCAAGAGGGAGTTGGAATTTCCATACTACTAGCATCTGAAAATGATATAGTTTCATGTAACACCTGCTTTTATAGGACACTATACCTGTTACCCATGGATTAATCTGAAATGTGTATCTTGATTTTCTAATGGACACTGTGTTAATTAAAATCAGTCTGTTAATTTATTACTGTAGTGATGAGAACATTGGAGATCACCATCGTCTAACGGTACTAATATATTAGCCTGCCTAAGTGCAAATATTTAAAATGCATCTTCTCTGTGCTTACATTTACCAATTGCAAAATGGCATTACGCAACTCAGTCTTTGGCAATCTTTTTAAAAAGCTGAAATAAATAATAGGATCAACTCACCTTTACTTTTTACTTGATTAAGGTTAACATAAACAAGAAACAGGGCGTCTGAAAATTTTGCAGAAGGGAAGAGCACCATCGCACTTCCTCGTCTGAATGACAACTGCTTTTTAAAACAGTGTGCCACCATAGTAACCTCTGCCATGTGATCATAAGGAGCTTCCAGAAACAAAACCCATGATCTTCCTTACTGCTTCAGCAGAACACTTGCCCTCTGTTGATCAACATCAACTCTAGGATATAATTAAAAGACAGAAATATGTCCGAAACAGTCTAGGCTCATTTGCAGGGAAAACACTGGGCAAAGAGCATTGACTAATACAGTCTGTACCTTCTTGCCTAAGCAATTTTTAATCAAGGTAAGCAATATGCACTGTTAAATGGGACTTAGTACTCAGAAGCTCTTAAAGTAATAAAATGCAATACTGGCAACGAAATACAAAGAAGAGATTCTTTCTGCGTCCCTGGTCATATCTCATTGTATTAACTCCTTTAGTCATATATGAAATAACCAAAGAATTAAACTCAGGTCACCCATTATTAAGAAACAGATAGCAGAACCTGAAAAATTATTATCTTCCATTTTAAATTTCTGACCATTACCAAGTAATATGTGTCATATTTCTCTAAGAACTTGTTTATAAAATAGCCTGAACATTTCAGTAATTACTAAGCAGAAAATAATAGAAGAAATGAAACAGACAATGGATGCAGAGACCTGAAATAATTGCACGGAGTTAAGAGACTTTAAAGCTGTATAATGATCTGCAAAGCAAGAGTAATTGATCTATGAAAACATAGAATCATAGAATCATTAAGGTTGGAAAAGACCTCTAAGACCATCGAGTCCAACCGTCAACCCAACACCACCATGCCCACTAAACCATGTCCCTAAGCGCCTCATCTACACGTCTTTTAAATACTGCCAGGGATGGTGACTCAACCACTTCCCTGGGCAGCCTGGTCCAATCTTCAACCATTCTTCCAGTAAAGACATTTTTCCTCACGTCCAATCTAAACCTCCCCTGGCGCAACTTGAGGCCATTTCCTCTCGTCCTATC
>NW_008825114.1:176649-190519 GCF_000699105.1 Pygoscelis adeliae
TTTGTAAAAACTTCTTTTGTTGTCTCTAACGACAGCAGCCAGGTTGCGTTCTAGCTGGGCTTTTGCCTTTCTCATTTCCTCTCTGCACGACCTAACGAGATCCCTGTACTCTCTTCTTGAGTCGCCTGCCCCTTCTTCCACAAGTGGTAAACTCTCCTTTTTTTCCTGAGTCCCAGCAAAAGCTCCCCGTTCAGCCAGGCCGGTCGTCTTCCCTGCCCATTCGTCTTACAGTGTATGGGGACAGCCTGCTCCTGCGCCTTTAAGACTTCCTTCTTGAAGATCGTCCAGCCTTCCTGGACCCCTTTGCCCTTCAGGACTGTCTCCCAAGGGACTTTCTTAACCAGCGTCCTGAACAGGCCAAAGTCCACCCTCTGGAAGTCCATGGTTGCTGGCCCCCCTTCTCACTTCACCAAGAATCGGGAATTCTACCATTTCATGGTCGCTAAGCCCAAGACGGCCTCCGACCACATGTATGAATAGTAAAATTTATGAACACAACAATTAAATGTTCAATAAAATAGATGGTTGTCCAGTGAAAAATGAGAATTTACAACAGTCTGTTTAACTAAAAAAATCTGAGAATCACAGCTGTAAGGATTCTGTTTCCTTCTAAAATAATTTTATTCATCTGAGGTTTTCGTCCCGTTCGGAAGTCAATGCAGATACATCCTTTATAAGACCATAAAACATTTCACAACTCTCCCTGGGGGTACCTTAAGCCATTTGCATAAATGTATTTGCTGCCCTATAAAATACGAAGTCAATTATTCAGTAGCAAATGATGTAAAACTGGTGTTTCTTTTTCCAGTTCTCATGAATAAGATTCTACATAATCTTTTTGCTTAAGAAAGACCCTATGGAGGCCAACATACTGTCAGTCATATGATAGTACTTAACAGAGAACTTAACATAAAACTCCTAGCAAGAAGTAAAAAGTTAATGTAAAATCTAATCTCCCTTGTGTCCCTGCCATCCCCGTCCCCCTGTGTCCATCCATCCCCACCTCAATGATCCAGTCATATTTCACTATATGCTCCTCTGCCCTGCAGAACTTGGTGAACTTGTTTTGAGAGTGGATTTAGAAGCAGAACACTGTTAGACTGCAAACTACTTTCTGTACACTTGTTACGGGTTGAATAAATCCCAACCCTCTTCAGGATCCTTGCCTTCCGATAAATCTCAGTATTCCTCTTTGCCAGTTTTAGAGGGCTTCAGGGATCTAAAGGGCCATGGAAAGGGCATTGGGATGGTCCAAGGGAGGGCTTTTGGTGGGAGTGGATCTGCCAGCTTCCTTGGTAAGTAAATATTATCAGCATGTGCTTGGGCTTGTGAAAGAACAGAATGTTAAATTTGAGTGTCACTTTGCATTGATTCAGACATATATACAAATAGGTCACAGAACTGTAATGGACACCATGCCAGTTTTAAAAATAATTATAAACAGTGTGAGGAACATTTGTTTCATAGCTGTTTTTAGAAATAACAACTGAAAAGCACTATTTCAATGCTGACCATCTTTCAAACTTGGTAAATTTTGTTCTGAAATGTGGCCAATATTTTGTGCTTTGGTTTATGCAGGACTGTTGAATGACCCCAATTTTTAGTTAAACAGATACAGAATTGGTATTTAGTAGGGGGTATAAATATTTCTATTTATTAGCAAAGTGCGTTTCTTTTACCTCTCTACTCCACAAAAATCTCTGAAAATGAAATTATTACCGTCCTATCTTCCATAGCTCAGATGCTTTTTCCAGTAACTCATATTCTATTTTAATAGTTATTTCACTCCCGTATCAATGAAAGTACAGTACACACTACCACTGCTTTTTACTTTATATGGAATAGAATATTTTTCTCTCTGTAGATAGTTACCAACATTTTTTTTCCCCCACAAATAAAAAATACGAAGCTGAGTATCTCCCTTCCCATTACGGTCTCATGTGCCAAGTGCAACATGTTTCCCATGCTTTTATACCTTTATATTCTTCTGTAATGGACATGGTTATGTTGTCCTACCTCTCTTTAGCCCTCTAGCTCAGTTAAGCAGTCCAAGGGTTGGTATTAGAGCCCAATGAAACAAAAGTGTTTCCAGCTTCTCACAACTCGAGAGAGATTGCTATCAGATATACAGTTGTCTAACTATGTAAGATCAAACCTTTTCAATTTTTTCTTAAGGGTGGCATTTTGTTCTACCAGTGATCATAACATTTGGTAAAACATATGTACCTATGAAATGGGCTTGATTATACTTTGAAGTTTGTTGAGCTTCAGATGACAAAAAATAAAAAGCCAGAGAAAGCATTAAAAATTGCCATGAGTTACAAACATGAAGGGGAAGAGGTGAAGAAATCAACTAAGCAAGAAAGGGATTTAATATTTGTACATTTCTACCCGAGATAGCAGGAAGGATACTGAAAAAATTTTTCACATCCTTCTTCCTTCTGACATAAACTCTGCCAAACAGGGAAGAAAGTTACTTGCTAGAATGGCAAACTTTCCCTGTAATTAGTGCTTTTTTGCAGGAATAGCAGATTGGTGCTCCATCCTCTAAACTCTGTTCAGGCTTGCAACCGGCAGCTACACCACATGGCAGCAGGCAGGATCCTAGAAATCAGATGATTTCAAAAACTTGCCTTCCATGCTTGAGCTGGAAAAATGAATGTATCAGTGCATTTCAGAGAGTCTAGCTTCTACAAATCATAATTATCCTTGTCTTAGTTCTTTCATTTTTTTCCCTTATATACCTCTCCTTTTTCCGCTTCTTTTGGTTTCTCAGTTCTGCTCTGCTGTCCCCATTTCCCTTTTGTTTTCTTCAGAGTTTTCTTTTAAAGCAGCTTTCCCCTTGCTCTGTTATTTCCTTTGCTTAATTACATTTGTCTTCTTTCCTCCTTCTCATAGGTAGAAACACCAGTGTGAGACCTTGCTAAGCACAACTGTGCACTCTTTATTTACATTTCATCTTCTGTTTTTATACATCTTTACATATAAACTACTTACTAGCTCCCTTTTTTATATTCTAATTCTGTGGATCAAAATAATGGCACTGATTAAGCCACCTTCTTTTCTTCAAAACCAGAGGCATGAATTTTAATGCACATGGGTCTCTACAGAAATAACTATAATCTTTTGCTTTAAAAAAAACCTCACATAATAAGCAATACCAAACAAGACTAGTTATGATTACTATCTTCCTCTTCTGCTACTTCTGGTACTAGATTTCACTAGTACTCTATTATTTGGGAAAACTAGCTTTAGTGTCCTACTGTACCATAATATTGTATTGATACATAATTCAGCATTAAATTTTAAAGTTAACTCTAAGTTATTTGTTGATAAGACATGAACAGTCTTATCTCTAGTGTTCCGGTATCTCACTGTTGTCAAGAAAGAGGAAACTTTACCTTTCTTTCTCTTTTTTCCATCTCTTCTTCTGTTCTCATTTGTGAGTTTCCTCCTCCTTCCTTGGATGATGACCCACTTCATCTCACTAATCGTGCAGGAAGCCATCTTTCTTTTTCTGGATTAGTTTTCTGCTTAGTTAATGAGTTTGATCAGCTAACAAAGGAGTCTAGTAAGTGGTGAGAGTGTCTCAAAGTGAGAGAGGGAGAAGCAGCAGCAGCAAGCTGTCAGAGCCACACACGTTACCTATTGAAATGGCAGTCTTAGTGTTAGGATTTCCATTTACTAAAAAACTTACACAGAGTAGTAGCCTAAAATGCCTGAAGTCTCTTTCAATAGTTTTGGCTGGAGTGGGGAAAATGGACTTTATTGTACAGGAGTTTTTATTTTGCCAGAGTCAGGTCCTCAATCACTTGAATTTCATTCTTTGTAAAACCATCTGTAACCTGAAAACTCTTACTTACAAGATACATGAAAACAAATATGAGTCATTCAAGAATTGTTTTTGCAGCATTCTTCCTACCCCAAAAGGAAGAGAAATATATAAGGGAGGTTCATGCCCACACACTGGAGTAGACTGTTTCACAGCTTCATAAACTGTAAACCACATGTCTTGCCATTTGCTCTCACGCTGCCAATTAGTGTAGTCTGATGACTACTGTAAATCTGATGGGTGTCCAATAGTGACACTCATGAGAGCTGGTTGCCATAGCTGTCAGACCTAACCTGTATTTCATTTCGCCTTGGAATAGGGGAACGCAGTCCCTTCTGGAAATGCTAGGATGAGGTCCTGGAATAATTTGATTAAGTCTTACGAGGTCTTACAAAGTCTACTCAATGTTACCAGTGCCTTGTCAGCGTCACATCTGTTTGTAAGCTTGCCTTCCTTTTTTTTCTTTCTCTTTTTTTTTTTTTTTTTCTGGCTTACCATGTCCTTTGTGTGGATGCGACTGCAAATAAGCAGCAATGTTGCAGGGCACAGTAACTGTTATTACGTAGGAGTGTTTACAGCAATTTGACAGAGAGGCTAAGAATGCTGGGCTTGTAGGATGTTAGGGAGGATGGGAAGCTCACAGCAGCTCATTTAATTTCTGTATAAATTCAAAGTGTATTCATATGACAAGTCTCTCAGCAAAAACACTGAAAAAGGAAGAGAAAAAAAGGTACTTCCATCTACAGCTGGATACTGTTAACAGCACTTTTTCTAAAGAATGTAGGAATTCCCAGAATGCTTCTTAAACTGGAAAGCAGAGAAGCACAGCCTACAAGTATGACAGGACTTAGCTTCCTTTTATCCAGTCGTGATTGTAGGGTGTGAGCCTCTTTTCATTAATCAGATTTCTTAAG
Source organism: Pygoscelis adeliae (assembly GCF_000699105.1). Taxonomy (NCBI): domain Eukaryota; kingdom Metazoa; phylum Chordata; class Aves; order Sphenisciformes; family Spheniscidae; genus Pygoscelis; species Pygoscelis adeliae. The sequence goes on from NW_008825114.1 coordinate 181,396, forward strand.
AGTATCTCCCATATTGTTCAGGCAGTTTAAGTCCTTTAATTTGAACAGAAATAATTCAGAAACATGCTATTTTTAAATTTATTTTTAAACTTTGTAAAAATTTTAAGAGACAAACAAATGAAAAGTGGTACTAATAAAAGGTTGCAGATGAGAACCAAGGGACAATGAGAACCACATAACCAGTGATGGCTTGAACTGATCACGGTTGAAAATGGGAGATCTCACATACTCTTCTGTTCACACCAGGTGCCTGGTGCTTTTGTGACATCTCTGTGCACTGAAAGGCCACTTCTGTGTACTGATTCAATCTCCTAATTTATCAGAAAATTATACATTTTTAAAAAATTCTCTTGATTAATAAGCTGAGTCTGTTCAGATGGGGGGGTCTAGTAAGCTCCAGAGCTGATGCAAGGTTCAGTGATAGAAGCAAGAGTGTGGGGTTGTGTGTGTGGGGTGCGCGTAAAAGAAATGCGATCTCATCTCTGTGGGAGCAAGCTGTTGGATTGACCTAAGCCGTGTTAGGAGAAATACCCTGTATTCAACACAAACACCACCCAGTGCCCACCACATTTAGGAGCAGATAGCAAAAGATGACGCTGTACACTGTGAAAAGGCTCAGCTTCTGTTTGGCTCTGCCTTTGGAATGCATAGAATGTCACATGTCATTACCAAGCCACGTTTTGGGCAGCACAGTATTTAGGTGCAGCCCAACATCAGGACTTGCATGTGTGTTTTAGTAATCTTACTGTTTTATTCCAATCGGGTTACTTCACCAGTGCTACAATTAAGTTAGGCGCACAGTTCCCTCCTCATTTTCTTGCCCCAGGTTCATACTCTTCATACTGTTAGTCTTGGGCTGAAAGAGTACTTTAGGACATTTACTGCAATACCACATACCATTTCCTACATCTGTCACCCCTACTAACATTGTTTGCTTCTCTGTCACTCACTGTTTCCTTCCCTTTTTTCTTTATACTAAATATACTGTCAAGTACATTTGAGAATCTATTTGGAGCATGCACTCTTCTGTACATGCTGTAGCTCTCTGTTGTAGCTTTAGTTCTAATATTTGTAAAGACTTTATCACTGTGTAAAATGGTGGGTAAATGTTTCCTTTTTGCTATTCTTTTTAGTATCAGCGAAGCCAATTAATTGCATGGATGTCTGTGGAACTATTCGGCTCAATGCCTTTGACTTCTAGCTGTTAAGAGCCATTCTTTATTTCTTTTGATAAAACCAAAAGAAAGTGATTGCACGGAACACATCAGAAATTGAAAAATGGGGATTAGGTGGCACCACAGCTCACAAAAGAATTAACAGACAACATTGCATGACCCAAAGCATTTCACCATCTGTACTTTGCAACACATGGAAGAGCACGCTGAAAAGATAAAAGGGACAGAAATCAAAAAGAATAAAAGGCATGTTAGCTGTGGCTCAGCTGAAAAAGAATATTGCTTGTAGCAATAGGCTCTGAGATCAAACGATGAATTTGCTTCTTTTAAAAATCAAATAAAAGGTATGAACACAGTAACACTAATTTAGCAGTGTGTGCTTTCAAAAACCTGCATAGCCAGCTGGCTTACTCTTTTTAACTGAAGTTCTAATTTGAGATTCTGGTCGCATAATTAATTCTGTGATGTCCTAAGATTTTGATCTGGTTAAAAACATTGGAAGCTATGCCAGCTGTGCAAGCCTCAATAAAATGGGTTTGTCCCAAACCTTAAAAAAAAAATATCTACATTTTTTGTTCTTGTTTGAATATTCTTCTTCACCTTGTCATTATCCTGGGATTGTTTTATGCATATAAAACTCTCAAAGCTCCGTGAAGTCACATGGGTGCTGCGGAGAAAATGGGCAGCTATTGTGCTTAAAACTTCCTCTTCTCAAAATCTCTTCTCAGAGGGTAATTTCAGAAGTAATCCAACATTTTGCCAGGATTTTTATTTATATCCATGACCGAGGGACTATCCGCTGCTTTGAATACATCTCACTGAGCAGCAAATGGGAATTTAGAGCTAAACTGGTACTCTGCCACATTTTGCACATTTGGGTGAAAAGGTAGAAATGCAGGAGAATTAAGCTGATGAAAGACTTTCATTTTTGTGGAACTTTTGACCCTTTCTTATCTTTTCTTGGATGACCTCTGGATTGGAGCCATCACTGATGTCATTCAAGTTAAAAACCTTGGACTATCGTCTCTTAAAATGTCATCATTACCCTGGACAGATGTTTGAAAGTCCCTTTATGTCTTAAAAAACAAGGCAGAAAAAAAATAAAGAACTTGCTCTTTGGAAATGTTATATGTTGATATATGTCATGTCAACATCCAGCAGATTAGTGCATATGTATTCCACCGTTGCACAATGGGGGGAAAAACAACAAAAAAACCCCAAGCTCTGCCCCCCATCCCAAATTACTGTCATTACAGAAACCTGTCCTATTGCAGTACTAAATTGGCACATGAGGGTTCATTATCTCTTTTCAGGATTGGGAGTTCACATGGGAAGGAAGAGTAATGTGACTGAAAATAAGATATGGAATGGGTATACAGAAACAGAGTAATAAAAAGCAATCAACATAAGAAGCTGAATTTTTAAAATGCTATGAGAACAGAAAGACCAGAAAAAAGATTTTCAGGAGTGTTCATATACTTTTTTAAAAACAATATTCACAATGTACCCTCCTCCTGGATGTGTTTCCCTTCATAACTTGTAAATCATATGTATCAGCCTGCAACCAGTATTTATTCCATGACCGATTTTAGTCTTTTCCCTTTAACGAAGTCACTTTGTGTGTTTTTAATAAAGTCAGAATGTACCAAGATGAGAATAATACTCTGTACATGTCAGAAACTTTACTGGTTTAATCCTTGTTTGATTCCAGTACAGCAAATGCTATTCTTCATTGTTTTACAGATAGAAAAAACAACATTAAAAAATTCAGTTAAGTGTCATGTGAAGTCAATAAGAATATTTTTTTACTTCCTCAGGTACTCTGATGTTGTAGGTATTACTATAGCACTATTAATGGGATGGATAACCAAGTCTAAGGACAACAAAGGCTACATGAAATCACATGTGAGGCCAAAAACATACTAATCTTCAAGAGTTGCTTAGTTGATACATTCCAAGATCTTCAAGGGTTCTGAATTCATGTTGCTTCTCAGAGCTGTGACAGCATCAGTGCTTTGAATTTCATTAAAATAAAATAAAATAAAAAAATCCTCATAAAGAATTGTGTAGACTTCTAAATTGAAAATGAAGCAATCAAATTATGGTGTACCAAATTAAAATCAAGTCAAAATTTATTTCAGTATTTAGTTACATTACATTAACTCTCAAAATGATCAACCTTTAAAACTTCAAATGTAAGAAGATTTATCCACTTCGCGTCCATTCTGACTGCTTACAAATCACAACTTATTTACTAAAGGATTCTGCATGTGTAAGCTGAAGTTAGCTAAAAGTTTTACTATTGAAACCGAATTATTTGATGTTTGAAACAAGATCTCAAAGGCGAAAATGAGATTTCCAGCTTTGTATTCCTTTCTTCTACAAATGCTAACCTTTTATGCCTCCCTATAAGATGCTACAATGCAGAATTCAAGTCAACAATTAGAAGTGTGGCAACTCTTGGTTAGTACAACTTGCATTCAATTTCCAGTTCCTCAAGAATTTTAAACCCAGAGCAAATTCTAGAAAATAGTATTCTGAGGCAATGCTTTGGGCTGTATACACTTGGTTAATTTTTTTCCTTTATACTTGTTCTGTGCATTGAACTGAAGGTAAAGTTATTTCAGCTAGTTCCTGTATTATCACATAAATGGGTTTTTAAGACAAAAGATGGTAGAATAAACAATGTAGGTGATGGGAACAATGTTTTTGGTTGTTTTTTTTTTTTTTAAAGAAGCTTTCTTGATTTCCACTTACGATCATGGGAGCACTAGACCTTCCTTCAGGCTGACTTTTCTTGTTAGTCAACTTGTGGCAGAGTCCAGATCCATCACATTTTGGGGCTTTCTCAACTCAAAAAAGCTCAGTTTGATGACTGTTCCCTGCATCAGGCCAGCAGATGTCTTCTTTTGATTGGAGAAAGTTGCCAAACTATTAGTTTCTGCGCTGCTTTTGGAAAAAATACAGTAGTTCATCCAAACCAGTTTATCTTCATGGTTTCAAATCACTTACAGCAATCACACAGGCTAAAATAGACTTTTAGCTCTTCCATGGTATCCTGCAGTCAGTACTTGCCCAGTTAGAGTCTAGTGTTTCCTCTCGGCTCCTCCGTTACCTTTCTTGGGCAGAGAAACACTCTTCAAGACAACAGTGAAAAAACCTCTTTCATTCCTCTGCTCAGTTAAAAAGGATAGAACGCTTTTCTGGAAGAGGGCTTTATAAAGGAATCTAATTCATTTTTCTCAGTTCAGCCCTCAAATCAGACAACTACAAAAAAGGACAGTAATGGTTAAATGCCACCTGTTTGCAGGCTCATGTCTGTCAGAGTCTGGGTGGATGCAGTGGACAGTTTACAGAGGGTAAATTTATGGTTTAAATGGAAACAGCCAGATTACTGACAGAGCCAAGCCTTACTGTCTTTCTGTTGTTGCACTCTAACCAGGTTAGTCATTCTTTGTGTGGAAGGAAAGACATGTTAACTGCTTGTGGACAAGACAAACAGAAGATAAAGACTGCCACCTATTGTGTCCTGAAATAAAACACAGTTTCTGCATATAGCAAAAGAGCACACTGGCAATCCAGGGCAGAACTTTCTCTTCTAGGGGCTGTTTAATGCACTAAAATAGAGTTCTTTCCTTCTGGCTGTCCTGAGTTCAGTGCTCCAGCCACCTCTGTCACTTTCCCAATAAAAAGATTTTGGTTCCCCTAACATACAACTTTCTAACTAAGTGGGATGTCTTGACTCTATGCCTAATTTATAAATTGAAAATTTTCCTTTCCTATATTTCAGTGAATATTGGCATCAACAAATCAAATTCATAGCAGGTATAAAGTACTGGGGGAGCTATTTAATTACAAGATGTATTTGCATCCTTTTTAGGGTAAGCTTACATACATTAATTCTTTTATTTATTTACAGTGAAGGGAAAGAAAAAGTTCTGCATTCTTTGTCCTTGTTTGAATATTCATCTTCACCTTGTCATTACCCTGGGATTGTCTTTTATGCATATAAAACTCTCAAAGGTCAGTGAAGTCACATGGGTGCTGCAGAGAAAATGGGCAGATATTGTGAAAATTTTGACCTAGAACACTATTAAAAATAGGTCAGACAACTAACTGTACTGAAAGGAACACAACTTCACTGACACAGAGGGGAGACAAGGTGACCTGATTATATGCTGTTAATTTTTCATCCCTTTTGCACTATAGTACCATCAAGATTCTTGACCATCTGTCCAGTACTAGTAGAAATTAGCATTACATTTTTCATAAAACTGACAGCAAGAACACGACCAAAGAAAAATCTAGTGTCACTGAATAATGCAATGTTATTTAAATTTGCTCTTAGATACTAATGAACCTTTGACTGCTCTGCAACTGAGCTGAACTGGCTGGGAGACCAGAACTTGGGCCTCTGAGACTTGACGTTTGAGTAGACATGCAATGCACTGTTCCGGCACTATTGCCCTGCAGAGCCCACGGGCATCCTTTAACCAATATGGCATAGCCTCTCTATTTTATCCTGACAATTTTTGAGGGAAAAAAGCTATTGGCTGAAAGGAACGTTGTCTGGATAGGTAAGCTTTTTAATGAAAGTGATCAATATTAAATACAGTAAGGTTTCCTCTACATTTAATATACAATGTCAAGAATAAATATAATAATAAAAATAAATATTCACATAAATGTGAATTCTCAGCTCAGAAGTTGTAATTATGATTATCTAGTCTGGCCTTTGTAACAGGTGCAGAGATATTCTGAGAATTTCTACATCAAGCCAATAACTTCTGCCCGAGTTGGAGCACTCAGAATACTTTTGGTCTGGATATAACCACATTAACGGAAGGAGGCTACCTACTGACTATATCCCTGGGTAAACTAACTCCCTGTTTGTACTGTAACTGTTTTTACTGTACATCATTCCCAGTTTAAATATGCCTAACTTCATCTTCTTGTCACTGAAATGTTTAACAGCTACAAAGTTCCGTAAGTGAATGAATTTCCAGGACACTAAGAGATATAAGCTTACATATTGCTATCAACATTTTAAAGATGAATACATGATGGCAAAGATGTAAAATTGACAAAAGATACATAGTTAAAAAAAAAAGTTGTTTCCTCCGTAGTCTACACAACATATATTATGTTACACTGCTAAACTGCACACTATTAATTAAACACACAGGCTAGAGAAGGTTTCAGTCAGGATTACATTCGAACAGCCAGCACTCACGTCCCGATTTATAACTCAATGCAGTATAACAGAAATTGCAGCAACCTGCACAGCCTAGACAATAACAGCAGGAACATGACAAAATCTGTCTCATTGCCAACAGCTTCTCTGCCTTGGGCTAGCTGCGCTTTGCTTCTGGTGTTTGCTGCCATCTCGTGTGTTTTAAGCAGTATTGCACTGGAATTCTACAAGAGAACTTTTTCTGCCTCAAAAGCGACCTTACTTTAGATAGCTATGCTACTGTCATGTTAAGCAAACTTGTTGCTGAAAATTCTGAAAAGATTTCTTAGTATTATTGCTACACAATATGGAAGTAACCTACATTCAAACCCAAAAATGATATATTCTGCACCAATTTGTGTGAAATATCATGCTGTGTCCAGTTTTCAGCTCCCCAGTATATGAAAGACATTGACATACTGAAACAAGTCCAGTGGAAGGCCAAAAGATTGTCAGGGGCTGGAGGATGCGACACATGAGGAGTGGCTGAGGGAGCTGGGTTTGTTCAGCCTTAACAGGACAAGTTTCAGGGTGATCTTACTGCTGTCTACCATTACCTAGTGGGAGGGCATAGAAAAGACGGAGCCTCCTTGGGAACACACAGTGATAGGACAAGACAAACATATAAACCGCAATACAGGAAATTCAGATTCAGTAAAAAGTTTTCACCATGAGTGGTACAACACTGAAACAGGAACTGAGAGGTGTCGTGGAAGACAAACTGGTAACTTACTTAAACAGACATCAACTACTCGAACAGGAGTGGCTTCTGACCTCTGCCAAGGGGGGTGAGAGAAGATACTTACACTATCGTACAGCAGAAAGGCCATTGTTTGGTCAGAAACTTATGCTCTCTAGATATTGCATCAGCAACTTAAAACAAAGGCGAGGGAACTTACAGGTTACATCCTTTTTCCTTAGTGGCTGCGGTCACGTGACCAGGGTTTTTGTTACAAGCCAACACTAACCTAAAAGCGTAGCCCAAAACATGAAAGGCGGGAAGAAAGTGCAGAAAAGCTTACTTAAATGTCAGTGAGAAAAAAATTCTTTATGCCAGCTAGAGCATGTCAGCAAATTCACAGGTGTTTTGAGATGAACCCCCTAAATTAAAGAAGGTGACCAGTGAGTACTGAAAGCACTGTGCCAGTGCAGTTTAATAAAGCTAAAATATTGATCTATTGACCATGCACAGCTACGTAACTGTTCTGAAGAAGGCCAGTGTCCTTCCTTCCATCTAGCAAGACAGAGGTGCTATGCTACTGGCTTTGAAAAATGATGTCAAGGTATAGTCTTCCATAGCAGCAGCATGACGAGGGTTAATGTTCTCAGACTACCCACCTGCACCCTCAGTCTATCACTTGGGAGCGCTGAGCCAGTGGCACTGAGGGGTGTATGCTTTGGCAGTACTCTAACACCCTCCAGGCACCTAATGACCTCACAGAGACTTGTGACCTGAAAGAAGACCAGATGAGGAGAGGTGCTGCCACAATACTTCAAAGAGTCACTGCTACACTTTCTCTTCAACAGGTACTCAGCATGAATCTTAGAGATCATACTCAAAAACAATCCTAAGTCATCAATCTTTTGCACTTTATAACTGAATTGAAAACAAACTGAATGAGAAACTGCATTCAACTGCACCGTTTCCCCGTAAGCATTAAATAAACATTTTCTTCATCCCCCAAAGGCTAAAGGCTTGAGGAAGAAGGCAGCTGACTTCCTTTGTTTCTCCTACTTATATTCAGTGAAACAAAATTTGTTAGGCAGGTAAGGATGACTCATTTTAGACATTGCTGGACATAGTGGTGCCATACAGAGAGATTTACAGATACAGTTGCACGAGTTTTCTTGGGACTGAAGACATAGTATACACAATTCTACTATCATTTAATGTATAGTACTGTGTCCAAATGACAAAACAACATGAAAGTCTCTGAGCACAGCAAAGTTATAGCATTAGATATGTTCCTTTAAAAAAAAAAAATCCTGTATTTTCAGGTGCCATTAGTACTGAAAAAAGTCTTTAGCACTTAAAGATAAATTCAAGTGTAAAGGCTTGAAGAAGCACATCTAAAAAGGACTTGTCCTTTAGTTATCTTTTGGTCATTTTTCACTACTTTCTTGAACATAGCAACCAGAAGCTAAAATGAAAGATAGAGACTACTGATTAATGAGAAAAATCAATGCATATCACACAGTTAAAAGAAAGACTGATTTATTTCAGCAGCAACCTGAACAATCAAAATTACACTGTACCATGGCACTTTAGAAAGTAAATGCACGACATACAGCACTGTGGAGCTTAGTCACTAAAAGCAACATTAAAGGTTTGGAAACATTACTTTCATATAGCAGTACTGACTGATAAGGAACATGACAGTGTAAAGGAGATTAGGGTAACGAAGTCGACCTAGCGGCTTGCCCTGACAGATCCACCATTTCTACGGACCAGAAAGGTCTCGCCTGTCACGTATCGTTGAGGTTAACAGACCGACTTTGTTGGCAAGCTTAGGGCTTGTGCTTCCCTCACGCGTTTCTCGGTAGGTGCCGCGGCCGGTGGAAGGCAGCGCCAGCTCTCCGTTCAAGAGCACACATCGCTCAGGGGCGGCTGGGACAACAGAAGCAGGGCCACAGAACCAACAGAGCATGCACGGCCGGAGAGCCGCGGGGGAGGGACCTACACCTCTCTTTCCCCACCTCCCGCCACGTCCAGCTC
>NW_008825114.1:191556-209302 GCF_000699105.1 Pygoscelis adeliae
CGGGGTGTGAAGAAGTGCAGGGCGGCGGGGGACGGGGTGAGGAAACGAAACCGGCAGGTGTCGGCAAAATAGGTCTCGTGTTCCCGTTAGCGGCCAGCGATTCTGGGTTAGGGCGGTCGGTGGAAGCTCACCGAGAGATCAGGCGGTTTCCCCGGGTGTTGAAAGTGGGTGGGCAGCGTTACCTTTCTCCGTCTCTGTCTGGGCTTCGATGAAATTCTGTGGACGTTCCAAACAACCTCTTTTTCTTACAAAGTACAGCCGCGTTGATACAGCTCGTTCGTTTCTGCATGTCGTTGAGGCGTTCCTGGAAGTTAACGGTTGTAAAGTGTTAGACTTTAAAGCTGTCTTCTGACTGAAATACTCAGTTAAGCGCCGGTTCCACGTCAGTCTATCTGTGGTGATAGTGCTCCGCGCTTTCAGAGCCAGTTTCGGGATCAGGGCTTTATGCCATGTTAACGGTCTTCTATTAATGAGCTTCCTCCCTTCTGCAGTTGATTTTAACTGGCAATCGGAAATGAGAAGTGTATACAAAATATTTTTTCTGCTAGGTTAACAGTGTTAGGAAAAATACTAGATGTCTGTGTGTTTTTTGAAGATTTATGCTAGCTCAGAACGTAAACAGCATTTACTTTTTCTATTATTAAACGGCAGGTTTATGATTCTTTGCACTCTTTTCTGAGACATTAGCAACAGCAGCCACAGAAGTTACCCCGTGGCTACTAAACCAGCAGTTTTTAAGCTGAAACGCTTTCCACGAGAAAGAAACTTACTGGCAGCCTAATGCAGGGTATTTTTTATCACCCTACAGTGTTTTTTTGTTCACATTCTTAATGAACCAAGAATGTGAAAATGACTGTGGTATAAAATTTGTCTTGGGTTTTACCCTTATTTTTGCCTGAACTGGGATAACTAGCTGGTGGTATTGCTGCACAGAAGTACCTTCCAAACACCAGACAATGGAAAACACAAGCATGATTTGCTTTTCAGTACTTGAAATGAGGGTAAACTTGAACCACTGCCAGTCATGCTTATCTTACTCCCAGCTTCAGTTTGGAGTGGTGCTGATGTTATTGATTGCTGGCAACTGATGGTTTTCTTTTAGCTAAGTGCAGATACAGATGCATGTAAGAGCAATTTCCTTTCTAGGCACTGACCCAGGAAACAATATGTCTCGTCCAAATAGGTGGACATGATTAAATAGCCATTGGGGTCAGAGTTAGAGCCAATGTATATGAGGGAAAAACCTTTAGCCAATGTTTGTTTAAAAAAAAAAATCTATTTGGTCTCTGATTTTTTTTTTTTAATGGTAAATGTGATGAAAAAAAAAATCAAGTCCTGTAATTTTTAGTCCTTAATTATTGATGGATAATGAGTCCAGAATTTTGTATCTCTTGGCCTGATTTCTAAATAAATCAGGTAGATGGTTCTGCACCAAATCTCAATGCACAATTACCACAGTAATGCATTCAAATCAGAAAATTATGTTGTCAGGCGCTAATTATTAGAATCTTCCTAAGCTATTATGAACAAGCACAGTAATTATTAAAAAAAATTGGTGATTTCATACCTAAATTCATTTAAAAATATTGGATTGAGTAGATTTTGGACTTTCTCAGTTTAAACAGCTCTTGATTGTTCTACTTAGTTCTGCAGTTAATTCACTTTGAAATTTTCAGTTTTTCTATAGGTGTCTTTTGCTGGGATATGTTTCATCAGCATGATGCTGAACAGCATGTGAATGGGGTATATGGTAGTGTCAGTTTTGGTCAAATTTGTTTTATGAAGGTGGTATTTTTATCCTACTACCCTGCAACATAAATTAAAGAAACCCTAATACATTTTGAGACGCATTTTTAGTATACACGGAGCTTCAGAGAGAGTATGTTTTACTGTAATTCTGCTAATGCAGGATATTTTCAAGTTCTCTAAATGATCACATGAATGGTTCAAAAGATGATGTTCTAAAATGTTAAGATTTTAATACTTATCTAGTAAAAAATCTCCATAGTCACTTGATAGCTTAATATTTCATATCTCAAAATGAACAAGTGATGTGTTGAGTTCTTTTGATTTTCATTTCGGTTCGTAGACTGACTCATAAGGTATTTTGAAGAAATGCAGTATTTTATACTTGGAAGATAGTAAATATTGTGTAATCAAATCACATAATGAAGGTGTTCATGACACTTTGTTGATCCAAAGTCCAGAGTGTGTTATAAACTCTTATTGTAGTTTTGGTATATAAAGAGTTAGGGTTTCTTAGATGGCATTGTATATCATAAGTCATTCTGTTGTAGGCTTGCATTTTGTTCCAACTTTATTTCACCTGTTTAAAATTGTGGAGTTATGCATAGCGGGTAAGTTGTTAACTTTGTCCGCGTGAGTAGTCCTACTACTGAGTTATGCAAGCACCCATTTTTATCCTTAATTCTGTTTACATCTAACATTTGCAGGACGGTATACTTAGGACAGTACACCCTAAAAACTGAGGGCAATATATGTAAAAAACAGATAAGAAAAATTGTCAGGACTTTTAATTTACAGTGTTAAAATTGCAAGAGTTAAAATTCAAAACACATCTTCTTGTGAAGACTGAATATTGAAAAAATTTCAGTGTCTAATCAGCTTCACTTTCTGATTCTCAGACGTGACAGGATACTTTATTGACTGTTGCAGATATTATAGGGGAGTTTCACAAACATTATGCATTCCAGTTCCTTTGTGACATTTCTGCCTGTAAAATGTAGAATCACTCGATTGAGGCTGTTGTGATTTAGCTCAGTAGACCTATGATTTCATGCTGGGTTTTGTCTAATGAAATTAAAATGCTAGTTATTAGCGGGTAGCTTGTCTCTAAGAAGACCTAGATAAGTACTCCTATTCAAAATAGATGCTGTATGACAAAAATGACTGTGCTGGGTCAGGTTTTGTTTCATTTTCACAGTTTATTTCTTTGCTTAAAACATAATTTATAAGTTGCTAAAATGGTAAATGGCTTTGGAGCTGGATAAATTGTTTATAATCATAAACTGTTTTGAAAAAAGAGGGCAATTTTGATTTAAAACTAAAATTAAAATCTGGGAAGTGTGTAGAAGTCTGTAAACTGAGCTATGAATAAAGGTGTAGAAATAAAAGACTTTAAGAAACTCCCTAAGTTTTAGGAATCAAACTCTTCATGTTTGGGTTTGATTTCAGATGGAAGTATTCGGAGTATTTGATTTGAATAAATGAGGCAAATATTTCGAAACTGAGATCAGTAAAAATATCTAAAATTTGGAAAAATATTAGGTAATACTAGAGGAAAAACCTTTTCTTAACTGATTTGTAGCCTTCAGGGTTGTAGATATGGCTTATGTTTGAGTTGGTGAAACTTCCAAGCTCACAATGTTCTTTTATTGTCCCTGTGGAAATCTCTTCCGGATTTATTGAGATACAAATCTTTGCAGGTTCCTGCTGTACAAATGTTAGCTATATAGTTTACTTTTCATTGAACTTTTTGCATCACAAAGTGATATGACATGCTAGAGCTGCAAGTTCAACAGAGGCACAATGTTGATTGTTTCTTCTTGCTCCTTTGGTCTGTTACAATACTGTGGATTAGAGCCATGTGGTCCCAGATACCAGTCTGTGAGTTCATTTTAAGTGGTCTGCCTCTGGTATTAAATGGTATGCCATTTCAGTGGCCTGTGATCAGTTTGGAGTGAGAAGGCTTTTGGTCACGCGAGCTGAGCAAATGATGCTTTCTCCGCTGCTGTGAGCATTCTAGCAGACCACAGAAGCTCAGTATGACTATACTGTCATGTGGTTCACTTTAGTGTGCATACTTTCAGTCATAACAGCAGAAAGACAAGACATGCATGACACTTCCCTGGCTGCTAGGTATTGGGTCTGTGGTAATTTAGATCAAGGTGTGAGGGCAGGGGAATTGCATGATGGCTTTGAATTACAGAATCTTTTATGAGAGGCGAAATGCTCGCTGTGAAGGTTAATAGTAGCTAGACCTTATCACACGTGCAGAAATATAGCTTCAGGTGTACCGTAAGCAGCTTTAAGGGGGAAAAGTACATCTTTCTGTTTCTCAGGTTATAGAGACTCACTTACAGTTTATTTTGTCCTGTCCTTGTGCTGCATCTGATAAAGGATTTGCCATATAATGGTGACTTGTGAAAAATATCGCTGTTACTATAGCATATCCCTGAAAAGAATATGTGTGTTTTGATGTTAGAGAGTTTTGAAATCCAGGGTACAAGGGTATCTTTTGGGAGGAGATCTGTAAAGGCAGTTAATAATGTGCTATATAGTTAGGGAGTTTTTTTGAGAAATGCATATTGGCAGAAGTGGCAGAATTGTTCAGAAGTGCTTAATCAGGAGGCAGTTCACATCCACCACCTGCTATTTGTATCCCCAGCAATATTATAGGCTTCATTAGCAATGAGTGTTTTTGTGAACTTTTAGGTGCTTGTAAATTAGCTTTTCAAAAACTGAGATCTAGGCCAAACTGCTTTCTGGTCTCTGTGAGGATGACACCCAAATTTAAGAATGTTGTTACACCATTGTGTGATTTCATGGTTTACTTGCATCTTGAATAGTGCTTACAGCTTTGGTACCCCTTTCCCCTGACTAAAAGTAATTTTCTGTAACTGGTAAAGATCCAGAAATAGGATGCAATGGTGATCAGAAGTATGGAATAGATCTTCTGTGAGGAGACTAGGAGTCTTCAGCTTAGAAAAGACATGACTGTGGGAAACCGTGATAACGATCTGTAAGTCACGTGTGGTCTGAAGGTAAATATGAGCAGATAGATGACTGTTCCCAGTGTGCACATGAGATGTCAGATGAAACTAAAATGTGAAATATTCAAAACGTACAGGAGATCTATCACTTAGCAGATTGTTGATTGTGGAATGCTTTGTCATGAGATGTTCTGGATATTAAAGGCCTACAAAGGTTCAAAATCATGGGCAAAAAAATCCATCAAAGTCCACAAAATGCAATAATATCCTCTTTGTCTAAGGATTCCTTGATCTGTACATTGCTGAAGGCTGAGATGGTATTCCGGAAAAGTATCATTACAAGCTATGCCTACACTTACTTTTTTCTAGATACCTGCTGTTAGCAACTGTGGAAACTTGGTAGGTCTGACTTGCTGTTGCTGAAGGCTGTTAAATGCTGCTTCCAGCTAGGAGTATGGGCTTCATACCTGTGTTTTCATTAAAAAGAAAGTAAAAACTCTTGAAACATGGGTTGCAAATAAAACAATTTCCCCCCCCCCCTTCTTGCCTTTTGTCCCAAATCAATTATTTCAAGATGTTTTTTCATGCTGTGAGTCTGGTGTGGGAGAGGAATGTCTATGGAATGAATTCAGGTAATTTTTAATTTCAGTATTTATGGGTTCAAAATAGGTGATTTTTATATTTTTGGAAATAATTGCTGTAAGGGTAGTACCAAGACATAGAAATGCAAGCTTGCAGTGAAGTTTGTCAAACTACTTAGAGCTTTATACTCAAATTGATATGGTTTTAGGAGCTTCAGAATATGGTTACCAATCTAGATTCCTGGTTTCTTAAGTTTTTATAATTGATTGAATACTTTAATACTCCTAACATTTTTAAACTTAATTGATTCTTCCTGATGACTGCTGAATGTCTGATGAATACATGCCTAACCATGAGATTTGGCTTATAAATGCCTCATATCACAAATACAAACCATTGTGGTCTATACATTTATTTTAACAATTAATATGATCAAATAACATAAATAACAGATTTGGAATTCCTGATAAATAGGATCTTTTTCTAAGCCAGGTACATAAAGTAGGCAATAGTCAAGTTTTGTCAATAAAGTGTTTTTATTGAACGATTCCTAAAAAATGGTGGCTAGTACTTTATAATGTGAATGCTCTGTCTTGTTTTTTAAATTGAAAACTTTTGTGTCTGACAGCTGTTTTCAAATAGATTATTTTGTATTTTCTTTCAGATCAGCCTCAACAAAATGCTGTGGCTTTTTGTGTATGCCTTTCATGGGACAAGTTTATTTTCTTGTTCTTAGTTATTTGAAAAAATTTTCTCAGGATGAATTAATTCTTCCTCAAACATTTGTTGTCACATAATGTGGGTGAAAATTCGCAAGAAAAGAAAAAGAGAGTGTTTTAACTAATTTATCTATGAGAAGTGATGACCTTCAAAGATTTGTTCTTTTTTCTTCCTGTCTTCCTTCATTTTCTCATTTACTGGAGCTTGCTTTATGTAATTTGTTTAATTTGGGTTGTTGAGTAAAGGTTGTGGACATTGATAGTTTATATATTGAACACACAGAAATAATAAAATAATCTGATCTTCCAAAATATGAATGCACTTATTTTATGATGCAAGTATGGCACAAATGGCCTACAATTATTCAGTGCTTTTCCATGTTAACTAATCGTTTTGTGTGTAGCAGAGCAGATACAGCTGGCTGCGTTTTTTCTCCTTTCTTGTTCAGCAGTGCTTTCAGTACAGGGGCCAAAGTGGGCACCATTTGGCAGTCAAGAGATGCCTCCCACAAAGCATATTTGGAAGAACAATTGTATCAAGTCTTGTGCAGTTTAAAGCCAGAAAGTTTTGGTTCCCTGCTGGTGAGGGGTGGAACTCAAAGTACTGGTTAGTTCATTTTACACTAGAAGCAAAAAGAAGTGGATAGTCTTCAGAGGATATCTGACAGCTTAGTATTAAGGCAGAGAGAGAATACTGTAATACCGAAAGTTGATTTCATGTAGTGAAGACTGCAGGTTTTTGTGCATTTTAACCAACTGCAAATTAACACAAGCTGTTTTTATGCTGTGTTTCATTCTGTTTTAATAGAGTATTTTCTACTTGTGTGAATCAGTGCCACGCTTATAATTTGATTAAACACAATTGCTAGTTTGGATTTCTATATTAGGTATCAAATAAATGAAACTTGGAAGATGTTTTCCAATTCTGGGGATAATATATTGTGTTCTTGTGAGGGTGTGGAGGATTCTTCATGGAAGAATGGTGTTTAACAGATAACTCTTCCACCACTAAATTATATTTAGTATCCTGACAGCTTTAACAGTATGGTAAGGTGTAGGTATTACAAAAAGCGGTCCACTGTTTTGACAGGAGGGACTGGAAATTGTAGCTGCCTGGTACTAATTTGGGTAGTTGAGATTCAGTTGGCTGCGGTGGGGTATAGAGGTCCTTTCCTTTTCTTAGGATATAGAAGAAACAATCCTGTAGATTCTGCACTTACCAAACAGTCATGGATAATAGAGTGCGTGATCAAGCATGTAATATGATACACTTCTGTTCTGTATATGTAGGTAATTAACTCTTCCCATATCTGGCTGTAGTTACTAATGTCAAAGCATGCAGAAGTTACTCTTTTCTTTCTTCTTCTCTTTTCTGTTTTTTTTCTTTTGCTTTGGCAGCCCCTGAGAAGTTTGTTGTAGTCTTCTATCACCTTTTTTGTTCTGGTAGTTTATGTACATATCAAAGTATCAAGTTTGTTATGTTTATACAAGCTATGCAGTTTAAATATTACAGGATTTGTTTAAAAAACACTTCCTCCTGTCATCATAACTGGTGAAATGTGTTTGCATCTTGGATTATGTAAATACTGGTAGCATTAATGAGATTTCATCTTGCTGTGAGTATATGAGCTTTTCTAGTGTTGTACTTTGACATTTTGAATTAAATTCATTCATTAGGTTTCTCAGGCTGCATACTGACATAGATGTGGATGATTAAACTTTGCTGACCTCATGTTTACGCTTCTGTAGTATTAAGATGAATGTAGCATTAATATACTCCTGGCTGATGATCTGAAGGTCTTTTGACAAGGCCTGACAATGGCTATAAACTTTTTAAAAGGAGAATAAAATTCTTTAACCCAGCTATTGGCTCTTTAGCTGGCAACTTTGGACAAGTTACATGCTTGCATTTTATCTAAATTTTGTGCTGTTTAATCAGATGTGTTTCAAGACACAGGCAAACTACTTGGTCACCAAGAAATTCAAGCTTTATGGGCAGGCTTTGCAGCTTATTTGATCAGGCTCATAGCTTGAGCTAGTTTGACTAAAGCTTTCCCATGATTAGCTAAAAAGCTTCTTTCTTTCAGTGTTATGCAAAGTACTAATGCATGCTAATTTGACTGGAGTATGTCTTCTCATTTATTCACATTATCATCTGCTTTTCTAGATAGTTATGGGCAACCTTGTCAACATGCAGTACTGTCTTGCAAGGGAGACAGAAAATGGCTGATTACAATGTTGATATTAGGGATTTAAAATAACTGTAAAAAATCCCTGCATATATATTACTTGTCTTTCTATTTTATAATGTGCAGCCTAAGTGGACATACTGCACTTGTTTCTATAACTTTGTATTTACTAATGTCTTGCACATTTTCATTGTGTAGCAGTAAATAAAAGCTCTGGAAGTTTTATGTATCAGCTTGCACAGCTCTGTAATATCACAAAATAGGTAGTTATGTATACACCGAAGTGGAATGATTAAGACAGTGATAGTATGATTGCAGTGTGGATTTTACTTTAGAATGGCATCTTAGTAGTTATGTTCTTGTCTGCGAAAGAACCTCTGAAGGCCCCTTAGCTCTTATACTGGACTATATTTTATGCTCTCTTGCTTTAATGATTTGGTAGGGTAAACTGAACTTTTGCATGTGAGAGAAAGAGCAAAAGTAGGAGTTGGTGGGAGAAAGTATGTAGGACTCTTGAATTCCACAAAGCTCTTGAGAGAATTACATAGTGTGTAGAAGTTAATAGAATTGAGTTGGAAGGCCAGCATTTTCCGGTTGGTTTGTAGCATAGCTTTGTTTTTTGTGGTAAGTTTAAACCATGTAACTTAGTACTGGTGCTTACTGTTTTAGATTGACATTTGTAATGAACGTTACTGCAATAATAAAATTGTGAAATGAATTTAAGAAGTCTCAACTGATAGATGATAGCTATAAAGGTGTTAAATTATGAAGAAATCATAAAATGAATAGTATTGTCTGATAAGAAGTATATGGACTTCTAGCGTAGCAAGTACTGCATAGCCCTTACGATCTGCCTCCTAAACTATGGAGGTTACATAGTAGAATCTGCTCAAGGAGTGTTTTTACAAACATTGTGCTTTTCAAAGAGCTGTTTTACCCAGTAAGTTAATGAGAAGCTGTCTTTTACTGAGGAAGAAGGGTAACACAGGAGCATGGATTGGACTCTATTTCCCCCAAAAGTAACAGAGCTGGCTGGTCTGTGTGGTCATTGGATAGGGACCTGGATGGATGAAATTAACTAATGTCTTCATTGTGGCTAAGTGCTAGGGTATATTCAGTTCATTTGGTAATTACATGTTTGTTTGGTACATTGCTGTTTTTAAAGCAGCTAAGGTATTAAAACTGATATGTTTTGGTGAGATGTCTTCATTGAGAGGAATTTTTATCGTACTAATTTATGTGATAATTAGTTTGTTGTGCCTGTGGCTTGAAATCAGACACTGGCCAAAATCATCCTGCAGCTTTTCTCATAGCTGAACGAGTTGGATATAGCTTTTTCTTGTCTCCTTACCCCTTTTCATAAGGAATGTAGGAAATCAGTTATCTTTCAGACTTACACCCCTTCACCTTAGACAAATTTAATTCCAAAACTTATTGAAGACAGAGTCTCAGGTTTGTAGGAACACGTACAGGCACTGTGCTTGCTTATGTTTTGTGCCCATAGACAAAACTAGGGTAAGAAAGTTGACATTAGATTTCCTTTTGAAACTGGTTTTCTATATGAATGGTTTAATTTAATATGTTTACATAGAAACTGATTAAGCTAACTGGTAAATCAATTTATATAAATGCTTTTGGAAATGGGCTTCATCTGTGATGTAGTAGAAGGTGATGTAGGTGATGTCTGGCACTGTGCATGTGTATGAGGTGGCAGAATTAATACTAATTTGTAATTGTAACTTTGGCTTTATGCGTTTAGCTGCGCAGCTGCAGTGTTTAACTTATAGCAGTAGGTAGGAATAGCTCAGAATGAGAGAGTTGTGGAGGTTGGAAGGGACCTCTGAAGATTGTCCGGTCCAATCTCCTTGCACAAAGCAAGCTCAGCTGCAATGGATTGCTCAGGCAGTGTCGAACTGGCTTTTGAATATCTCCAAGGATGGACACACCACAACCTCTCTGGGCAACCTGTTCCAGTATTCGATCGCCCTCGTGCTGAGTTTTTTACTATGTTTAAGCAGAATTTCCTGTATTTTGGTATGTGCCCGTTGCCACTTATACTGTCACTGGGCACCACTGGGAAGAGTCTGGCTCTGTCATCTTTATATCCACACAAGGATAAGAGCACAGAATCTCAGACTCACTGAGATTGGAAGGACCTCTTGAGAACATGTAGCCCAGTCCCACCGCTCAAGGAGGGTCAGCTAAAGCAGGTTGGATCAGTGCTGTGTCCAGTTGGGCTTTGAGTATCTCCAAGGATGGAGACTCCGCAACCTCTCTGAGCTACCTCTTCCAGTGTTTACCCACCCTCACAGTGAGAAAGTGTTTCCTGATGTTCAGATGGAATTTCCTGTGTTTCAGTTTGTGCCCATTGCCATTTGTCTTGTCACTGGGCACGACTGAAAAAAGCCTGTCTCCCTCTTCTTTGCTCCATCCCATTAAGTGTTCATACACATAGGTAAGAGCCTTCTCTTCTCTACGCTGAACCATCCCAGCTCTTTCAGCCTTCCTTCATGAGAGAGATGCTCCAGTTCCTTCACCATCCTAGTGGCCTTTTACTGGACTGTCTTCCAGTAGCTCCGTATATCTCTTGTACTGGGGATGCCGGAAGAGGACACAGTACTCCAGGTTTGGCCTCACCAGTGCTGAATAAAAGGGGAGGATCACCTCCCTTGATCTGCTGGCATCATTCCTCCTGATGCAGCCCAGGACACTGTTAGCCACCTTTGCTGCATGGACACATTGCTGGCTTGTGTTGAACTTCATGTTGCCCAAAACCCCCAAAGGCCTTTTCTGCAAAGCTGCTTTCCAGCCTGCCAGCCCCCATCATGTACCTCATATGCCTGGGGTTGTTCCTCACTGGGTGCATGGTTTGGTACTTCCCCTTGTTGAGCTTCATGAGGTTCCTGTCAGCCCATTTCTCCAGCCTGTCAAGGTCCCTCTGAATGGCAGAACAACCCTCTGGTGTATCAGCTGATCCTCCCAGTTTTGTATTGTCTACAAATATTGCATTGAATTAAGCAGAAATAATTGCTCTGATTGGGCTTAGATAAGATTACGCCTGAAAGATGTTGAAGTAGTGAGACAACAATTCAGTTATTGGTTAACTGAACATAATTCCAACTATTGGTTGTTGCAGCAAGCCCCACCACATCCACCCCCCACCCCTGTTAAAGTTAGTGCTTTAGGAATGCTTGATTTGGTTTGGGAGCGCTGGACTTGGTACTAGGCAGATAAGTGGATAAAACACACTTCTGAGAAGTTCCTCTCTATCCACTAAAGGAAAGAATATTAGTGATGTACAAGATAAGTTCATAAGTGGATGCTGAAGTAATTTGCTTTAAAAAAACCCCAACAAACCCATAAGCAAAGAATGAAGTAACTTCTCTCCCTCCCCCTCCTTTCCCTCTCCCTCCCTCCCCCCCTCTGCAAAGCCCCCCAAAACTGCACTGACAATATTGGAGAATACTGGAAGAGTTGAGGGAACATACATGTTAACCTGTATGCTATGATGGAATAACTACTGACTGCTGGGTATCTTGCATACAGTCAGTGGAATGGATTGAAAGGTGTAAAATGATGAATAATGAAGGACTTAATTTTTTTTCCCAGTGAAAAAATAGCAGAGAGTTTGGTTTTTGGAGGTGGGGTATGTGTATGTGTGTGTATGTGTATTTCACTGATGTATATACTTACTTAATACATCTAAAGGTGAAAGCCTAAAAGCTGATTTTGTCCAGAGAAAACAAATACCCTGTTTGATTATATTTCCGGCATCAGTTTACTGTTGGAGAAGCATTATAAATAGTAAATACTGTCTATTGCACTTTGCAATGAAGGAAAGCATAGATTCACCTTTGGTCATAAATCCAAGTTTCATTTTCCTGGGACTGGTCATAGTAGCAAGATTTATACATGGAACTTTAATGGATGGGAATAAATGAAGGATGCATTATATACAAGCCAGCTGTTTACTACTGAGGGAAGTTATCCCATTTGTGCATGTTGTGGTGTGTTTGCCTATATCGACTTGATAATTGAAATGCAAAGATAGCCCCAAATTAAAGTGGTACTGATCTTCAGAATGGGAGAGTTGCAGAAATCTAGTTCATTTCAGTTCAAACAGGGATGGAAAGTAGTGTAGGGAGGGGAATGGGATGTTACTGAAGGTGGGAGTGTGGAAAAAGAAATCTAATTAAGTGCTAAGAATGGAGAGTGGTGTGCTGGGTGAAGTGGGGAAGTAAAATGAGAGGAAAAATAAGGGCACAAAAAGCAGACTAAGTGTTGAAATACCAGTAGGAGAGTGAAACATGGAAAGACGTAATGGCATCTTCCACTTCAGCTTTCTTGTGCAGTGATTCATACCCAGCTAGAAGGGACATGAAGCTGGTGAAATTAGTGGCTAATACACTGACATATAAGCAAAACTTACGGTGACAGTGTGTGGCATAAAAAAACATGGTTGCATGCATTTTGCAGATGGATAAAATGAGGAATGAGCTAAATTATATGCTCAGTAAAGCAAAATCATTTTTAGTGATTTAGTCACAGTTGAGTTATTTGTATTCTGGGATGAGCTTTTTTGTAAGATGAAGGAAGAATTTTGTGAACAATAGATGGCACATGGTGATGTATAGTTGGAAATCGCAACACCTGCTGAAGCTAAAATATATGTCAGTTGCCTAAAGATCAGTCCTTTCATGGGTACTGTATCTTGCTATGAAACTGAAATATGACTTTGTTTTTAGTCATCCTCAATGTAGAAATGGAAATGAGAGGAAATGCTGATTGTCTTTATGTGTATCACTTGCATGCTTTGTTTCTGTTGAGGAGGTTTCAGAAAATGATGGGTAATACAGTCCTGTTGTTAAACTGCTGGTGTGAGAGTTAGGAAATCCAGGTGCTCTTTCTCTATGTTTGCACTGTAAGCGGGAAGTGAGTAATCAGTTTTCTCCATGTACTAAATGGGAATAGTGATATTTTATCAAATGTGTAGCTTTGTTACTCCAGATTATGCCTGTGTAACGTAAATCTCTAGACAAATGCAGCAACCTGCAGATGGATCAACACAGGAAGATGCTAGTATGATGTTAAAGGTTATCTTGAGAAAATGTGCCATAAAAACAGAGGTAGCGACTGGACTGTATAAATGTCACTCATGATAGTGTTTGTGCTGGGTAACGGCTGAGTATTCTTAAAGGAGTAAGGAGAAAAAGCAAACATTTGTTTTGTGCCTTTTATGCTGTCATAAGCAGAGGATTTTGGAGCTTTTTTCCTGTTTGAAACATGTATGTCGAATCTCAGAATTTGTTTTACAGATTATTCTCTTCAGTGTATGTTATTTTTTTTTCTTTTTTTTTTTTTTTTGTTTCTAAAGCTGGGTTGGAAGTGAACCACAATGGCTGCTGTCATCTCAGATAGTCCTCCAAACCCAAGCTGCAAAATCATGACTTTTAGGCCTTCGATGGATGAATTCAGGGAGTTCAACAAATACTTAGCGTACATGGAATCACAAGGTGCTCATAGGGCTGGAGTTGCAAAGGTAAACATCTATAATGTAGAAGGAAAATTGTTCCCAATACCCGTTTTCCCTATATTTGTATTTTGCTGATTACAAAACTGACCTTTTTAGTATTTAACATTTTTTCCAAATGATTTTCAATGAATAGACACTGATCTGTTATTGTTTTAAGAAAGAGCTTTTTGGTATCTTTTATGTTTCATGCAAACTAATGAAGATGATGTATACTGTTTTCTCTGTCAATTGTTTCCATGTTTACAATAGCAAAAGAGGATCTCTTCTTAAGGCAGATTTAAACTAGTTTTGGGCAAATCAGAGCAAAATAGGGAGTTCATAGTATAAATTGGAAAGTCCTGATCTACCAGATGTTGAACACGGCTTTTAGGGTTGTGTATAACTTTACTGGAGCAAATAATCCCACTACAGTCAACGGGTGTATGCATGAAGATAGTGAGGCACTGTTTGAATGGAAATAATTTTCTTTTTAATGGTGATCGTGTTATCTTTTTGTTAATGAGAATTGGAGGTACACTAACTACCATTGCTTTGCCCTTTGAACAATGGTATATCCAGGATCTTACAGCAGGTGTTCCTCCCCTAACGGAGGGTGACTGTCAGAGATTAAGTCTGATGTAATTTAGTGTTACATCATGTAAGTATTTGTGCTGTATCTGTTTTGTCACTTTTCAAACCAGCAGGACACAGTGCAGGTCTAGAAATCCTAGCTTAGTTATTGTAAGTAGTCAGTGGGAATTGCCATCTTCATCACTGGGTTTTTTGAGCTAATGTTGCAAAGTCAAGACATGTAAAAATTGAGAGAAGAGAAACAAAATCTGCAATTCTTTGTTTCCCCCTGCCCATTCCCTCTTCCCTGCTTCCTGTAAAACAAAGCAAAACTGAACCCCTCACACTTTGAAAACCTTGTAATTTATTTGCTTTTTGATTTCTGAGGGTGAAGCACTTATAGGTCATATTTTCAAACTCTTCTCTGTAAACAGGAGTAGAAATGTGATAAATAGACAACAGAGGAAAGCCTGAGCCGAATTTTTCACATATTCAGCTGCTTTATGGAAGCTATTCGTTTGTGTGGGGATGGACTATTGCAGTCCTCTCATTTTGAACAGTAAACTTAACAGCAAATTCATCATAGAGACATCTGTTGCTCAACAGATCTACATCGTTAACATGTATGTGAGCAGGAGATTCTAGCTATGTATCATTCTGTGGATTATGTACATGGACTCAACATTAAAAAAATAATCTTATTTTCATATTGTTTATATAAATATCTTTATTTCAACTGTTGATAGTTTCTAATCCTGTTTCATGGGGATCTAGCCAAAGAAATGGAAAATGCCTTATGACCAGCCACTGAGATGATACTAATCTTCTTTTTCAGTTTGTTTATTTATATATAATGTGCTTGCTTTCTTTGGTATGTTGTGTATAAAACAAAGACAGGTATGCATAAATTGTACTCCTTGCTTTCTCTGGCTGTATGAGGAAGCTATTATATGAGCCAGGATTAGCGTGTAATATGTTTGGGAAAAAAAAAAACCCAAAAAGTGAACTAGTTTTGTTTAAAAGGAAGAATATTTGTGATACGCTTTTTATCATGGCTATGTCTGTCCTAGACTGCAACTAATCTTTTCATTCGATAGTATTCAAAACCAGAAGCTTCTTAATTTGGTGGGGGGGAAGTACCTTATATTTAATTTTCCTTTAAAAACTGGGTATCTGTTTACCTCTGACAATTCTCAGGAGGTGTATCATCAAATACGATACTATAATCCTTAAAAAGCCTATGCAAACTTCTGTTCTTATTTCTGAGATGTTCATAATAAATAAGAGCTTCAGTTACTCTCCATCAGTTTTTTTTGTGCTGCTTCTCTTCTGTCAGGGATTTAAGCAGCTGGGAACGCTGGCCAGTGGCTTCCTGATAAATGGTGCTAAGTACTCCTCTGAGGCTACTTAAGATTAACTGTTGGACTAAAATACGTCATGGTTTGAGCCCAGTGTACTAGTCGTTTGTGTGTGTGAACTTTAGGATAACTGGAAAAGGAGACTTTTTCATCTCTTGGCATTCTTGGTTGCAAAATTTCAGCCAGTAGGAAGTGTAAAAAGATAATGAATTTGTCTTATTGGAAATAGTCTTCAGATTTTTTTTGAGACATGAATATGGCTTTAGTTGTTGTTCTGTTTCGGTTCCTTATCTTGATTCTGGTTCTAGTTCCTTTCCTGCCAGCCAGCAATTAAACCTCCGTGTGCAGCCAGTGTAGGAGAAAAGGACATTGAGGATGTCCTGAGGAGAGCAACGGACATAGTAACATTAGGAAAGAATATGAAACAGTTTTGCCTTTATTGTATAATTTAAGATTTCTGCAATATTGCTGTCATCTTCATATCCTTACTCCTAGTGTTGTTCCCCTCCTTCTCCCCCTCTCCCTCTCCTTCCTCCTCCCTCCCTCCCTCTCTCACTGTCACTCTTTAAGGAGATATCTTCGTGAAGATTCTGGATAGACATAATTTTCTGCCTTAACCAAGCATGAGCTTAATTCTTACATATATGAAATGTGTATGATCTGAATATTCACTTGTTACTGAAAGGCAAAGATGACATAATATCAATAAAATACGCTGTCATTTTAAAAAGAGTGGCACTTAATATGTAAACTTTGTTTCCTGTAAACATTGTTTTGAAGTTGAAACACCTTAAAGGATCATTGTAATGGGCCAAAGTAGTAGTTCTCTTTTTGGGTTAGGCACATGAATATGTGAAACTTACTTCTTTAAAATATCAGATGCAACAGTGATATCTATCAGATGTTTCGGTATTTTAAAGAGTATAATGCAGATGTTGGCTGTGGAATGGATGCTGGCTTGTACTGTATTTAACTTACTTGAACACTAATCTAGTCAAAAATCAATCTGTAAAATGGTGATCATGGTACCAGAACAGAGGTTAGGCTGTAGTCTTTTCATCTTCACCATGGTGTAATGCTGCAAGGTGTAGATTAGAATCCCATAAGTGAGTTGAAAATGAGTGGGGAGTCCATTCTAGTAATTTAAGTGACAATCAAAGTACTTCAGAGATATGACAGCTTTCAGGGTTAGTATGAGAAGTGGATAGTAAATTTTAGATGCATATCCCTAGTTAACACTGTTTAAACCTGTATTAATTTTTAAATTTTCAAGCAACATTTTATTTTGTTTTTAAATGTAATTAAATACAAATTGAAACCACTTTCTTTCCTGATGCGATCCTGAGCTGCTGTCCTTAAGGATGAATCTTTCAGTGTTGCTGCCATATCAAACTACAGCTATTTATTTTGTAGTGTTACCTGGACTATACAATTTTTTTGAAAACAGGAAATAATATTTTGTTCTGGCTCTCTCATTAACATAATGAGATCCCCCAGGGGATCAGGCCCAGCCAGCACGGGTTCATGAGAGGCAGGTCCTGCTTGACCAACCTGATCTCCTTCTATGACCAGGTGACCCGCTTAGTGGATGAGGGAAAGGCTGTGGATGTGGTCTACCTGGACTTCAGTAAGGCCTTTGACACCGTCTCCCACAGCATTCTCCTAGAGAAGCTGGCGGCTCACGGCTTAGACAGGTGTACTCTGCGCTGGGTCAAAAACTGGCTGGATGGCCGGGCCCAGAGAGTTGTGGTAAATGGAGTTCAATCCAGTTGGCGGCCGGTCACAAGCGGTGTTCCCCAGGGCTCAGTATTGGGGCCAGTTCTGTTTAATATCTTTATCAATGATCTGGATGAGGGGATCGAGTGCACCCTCAGTAAGTTTGCAGACGACACCAAGTTGGGCGGCAGTGTTGATCTGCTCGAGGGTAGGAAGGCTCTGCAGAGGGACCTGGACAGGCTGGATCGATGGGCCCAGGCCAACTGTATGAGCTTCAACAAGGCCAAGTGCCGGGTCCTGCACTTTGGCCACAACAACCCCATGCAGCGCTACAGGCTTGGGGAAGAGTGGCTGGAAAGCTGCCTGG
>NW_008825114.1:209937-224024 GCF_000699105.1 Pygoscelis adeliae
GTGGTTGAGTCAACATTCCTGGAAGTATTTAAAAGACGTGTAGATGAGGCGCTTAGGGACATGGTTTAGTGGGCATGGTGGTGTTGGGTTGATGGTTGGACTTGATGATCTTGGAGGTCTCTTCCAACCTTAATGATTCTATGATTCTATGATTCTATAATGTCTCAATGAGATGATTATTAGATCTCATTATCAAGTAGTAGGAATGGGAAATTTGGCTATAAATTACTGTTCTCTCAAATTGTACACATACATGCAATTAAGAGAAACTAGAAATTAGCAGAGTCTTAAAAATTATTCCAAGATTTGATTTACAGAGGTTGTCGCTACTCTCATAGCACTTGTAGTTTCATACTGTTTCTGTTGAAGTCACTAAAACGGAACATACTTGATAGGGCAGAATTTGGCCATGTAGTCAGGGATTTGTGATATTTTGCATAGTATAATTTGGCTTGTTTGAAGTTAATATCCCTTTGCTTACATGATTGAAAATGTGTGTCTCCCCATTTTTTGGCCATACACCTAGGATTTAATTCCCATTCCATGTCTCTTATTTCAAAACCATTTGGGAAGCTCTTCTCCATGTACAGATTGTTAAGATGTGATAGTCCCAGGAGCACAAAAGATATTTTTATATATCTGTGTTTATATGCATGTGGGATATCTGCTGACCGGGGTTTACAGAACACCTGGGGAATAATGTCTATGATACAAGAAAGCATAACAAAACCTTTTAAAAATGATTAATTACATTTGTCATGTTTCAGGTGTACTGTGACTGAGGAAGGGTCCTTCTAACCATACTGTGTAGGTCTGCTTTCCCCTTCTTTTGCTTGATACTAGAATAGCAGTTAAAGCATCTTTAGCTGTTTTCAGCCTGTCGGTTAGTTGCTACATATTACACAGTTGTCTAGAGACTTTTTATATTCTGATTTTCACTATTTTTTGATATATCTCAAAAAAATTATATGTATATATAAAAAAATAAACCAACTAAGTATTTTTAAAACAAATCTTATCAAGTCAATAATACATAGTGCAAAAGTTTAAGGGACATTTTCTCAGTTTTGGAAATTGGATTTAAAATAACAAGAATAAATTTTGTTTTTCCTGTTTTGATAGTAATATAAAATGAACTTAGGACCTAATATGTGTTAAATCTAGGATCATTCATACTCAAGTATGAATGCAAAGAGAATAAAGACTACCAGAGGAGCTATATGCATATGCAGAAACAGTAATTTAACCTCTAAACAGAGGTCATAAGCAGAGTAGACATACCCAACACTTCAGGTTAAATGTGAAAGTGTAAGGGGAGAAGACCTCTTACGTGTGTGGAAGAATGTGTGTATGGGAACGGGGATAAAATGGGATAAAAATGGGATAAAATGACTGTAAGTCTTGCACATATTTTGGGGGGGGGGCAGTGCAGGGAATAAAATGTTAAAAAAAAAGAAAAAAAAATATTCCTAATACTATGCCTGAAGCAAATGATTATGGTACTAGACAAACAACATTAAACCATTTCCAGAGCAGATAATATGCTGTGGCATCCCTGGAGCAAATTGGCTAAACAATTTCTATCAGGCTTTTGAAAGTCTGGAATGAGCTTTAGGCATAGATAATGTATTTTAGTCTTACTGTAACAGAGGATCCTATACTTAAAAAGGAAAATAAGGAATGAAAGCAGTAGAACAAATGAAAAACAAGACACGCTGATAGATTAGTTGCTCTTTACTTGAATAAGAAGTGTTTTGGAGACTCAAACTGCATTTATATAGAGCAAAATAGTTAAATTAATTTGCAGTCACATTGGCAAGTAGAAAAGTGATTTTTGGAACATGATACTGAAAATAGATGTTGGCAAGTACAAGAAAAACAATTTTCAGAAGATTTGGGGCAGAATTAGCTACATAGAAATAGTAGCCAGTGCCATTCAGAATCAAATGTAGAACAGGAGATTACCAGCATATGAAAGGGGATTTAACAGAAATTTATGTGTTGCTAGCACTCTGAAATAACCTCAGTTGTACTAATGTGCAGCCTTCATGGAAGAGACTGAATGGTATAACTAAGACATCCCTATCTAAAACTGAATATATATCATGCTAAATAGCACTAGACAGTGTTAATATGCTTAGGATATTTGTTAATATCTATTTTTTTAATATATATATATATAAATATATAAATGAGAAAGAATTGCCTTAGGTTTTTCCTTTTTTATATTTGAGGATTGAACAGCTTGGCTGATGAATTCGATCTAGGTTGCTTCCTAACTTGCCTGACTTTGAAGAGGTTATTTTTACTAAAGGGAATGTGAAGAGGCTTCAGTGGGACAGGTCAGCGGTAAAAACTCAAGGGACCTAGTCATTATTTCCAACTCTGATACTGACTAGCTGTGTGTTGCTTTGGACATGATATTTTAACATCTCCAGTCCTTGCCCTGACCTTTGTTAGAAAATGCAAATTCTTTGGGGCAGGGACTCTATTTTTATTTTCTTTTAAAATGATGTTTAGCATATCAATCCCCACAGAATTCACTTCTCTAACCAGTACTCTAGTTACAACAATAATAAACATGTTCCAGTGAGCTGGAAGGGGATATTTTGAACCTGTATTCGCAAAAATATTTTTATTGTTTAAAACACACTGACCTTGATTAAAGAAGATAATGCAAATTTTGCTTTTCAGTATTCATATATTGGAGCCAAACCTACAAGTTCATGCTTAATAATCATGAAAATGGAAATCTCTGTGCACATATTTGATTTCTATGCATATATTCCGAATGCATGACTTCTCTGCTTCCAAACCAACATTTTGTATTTTGTTGATGTACATATAATTTAAGATTTGTGTGAAAGAAATAACTAGGAATCGCAAGATGATTCGAGTATTTTTTTTTCTCTAAAAGCAAACAACACTGAAACTTGCTAAGTAGTCCCTGTACAACTGAAGTCCCATGGCAGCTGAGAAGGAAAAAAGGAAAAGAGGGAGTTGCATCTGTGTAAAAACTGGATAAAAACGCCTGTTTATGTTTAAAATAAAAACATTAGGTATGGAAGTATGTTACTATCTGATAACTTTTCTTCAGCTTGATGTTTCTGTTTTAGTGTGTGCTTGCTAGCATGAATGGTCTTGATCGGATTTCTTTGAGGGATGGACTATTTGAGTACATTAGCATTACAGTTTGCCCATTGGTGATTGTTTCCCAAAGGTAGCAAATGATCTCAGGATCTGTCTGTATTATTTTTTAGATTTTTTACTTTCTCAGAGTGATGTAATAGCAAGATCTCTAATGGACAATATTGTGTGGAATCCTGCAGTGCTTCTTAGAGGAACAGCCTAGCTAGGCTAGTGTAAAGGCTACCTCTAAGATGTGAATTAATTATTCAAGTAACGTAATTTGTACGTGGTAGATGCATGTTTATGAAAGTCATCCTACTTTGTTGTATGTTACTTTAAAAGTTTCGAAGCCAGTGCTTGTGAAAATTTGATTTGAGCACCACAGAAAAGAATGAATATAATGAGTGGATCAAAGAACATATCATTGGGCCTTTGGGCAAGTAAAAGTTCAAAACCAAAACAAAAATATATATTAAAAATGTCTGTTGCTGTGTTTTAAAACTGTTGCAATTTCAAATTTCAAGAGTTTTCTGTTTTCAGGTAAAATAATGCATGCAAGGAATGTTCAAAATTACACAGCCTGCTAAAGAACACTGGCGTGACTACAGTTGTCTTTGAAATTCCTCATGACTTTATTGCTAACACTTTAGAATCTGCTGAGGACTTTTCTTAGACTTTGGGCAATTCTGTGGTATTTGAAATAAAAGTGTTAATTTACAATTGGTTAATCTGCATATAGCTTTAATCTTTAATTATGAGGTTTAAATCATGTTAATATAAAAACTAGTATATCTAAATTAGTGCAAAATCTTACTCTAATAGGGTTGTACTCTGCAGTTTTATGGGGAGTAAGTTAAACGGACTAAAATCTAAAGCTCTCTAAAATAGCTGTAATTTTTTCATTTTTCAGTAAGAAATAAAGTTATTCGTACTGTTCACACCAAATAACATTTGGACAGGGGACTGTCAATCTTTTGTATGAATCTTTTTTTTTTTTTTTTAAATTGAGGATAACTATTTTATGTCATGGAGTACAAAGTGTTTGTGAATTATAAGGCTTTCTGATTATAAAATATTTGTCTGTTCTGTTATTATACATGTGTATGTTTGCATAGTTGCACATGATTGAATTGCTGTAGATTAGTGAGTTGCTGCTTGTGAACTGAGGTAATACTATGCCCATTTTGAATTGGTTTCTGCATTATCTATGAGCACTTACATGGTCAGTTAGTTATTGTGAAACAGCCAGTAAGCAAGCGTTCATTTGATCATGTGGGCATAATTGACTTTTGATTTTTTTCTAGAATGTTTTGAATTGGTATTGCAACTGTTGATGTCCTGTTATTTATTTCTGAATTTAAAGGTTGTCCCACCGAAGGAGTGGAAGCCAAGAAAACATTATAATGATATTGAAGATTTGGTGATTCCTGCTCCAATTCAGCAGATGGTCACTGGCCAGTCAGGGCTCTTCACACAGTATAACATTCAGAAAAAGCCAATGACAGTGAAGGAGTTCAAGCAGCTGGCCAACAGTGACAAGTATGTATATACTTTGTCTTGCTTAGGAAGACAAATATTTATTTGTTCCCATATTGTGGTTTCTTTGAATTGTGCTAGGCAGCTGGTGATTTTTTCACTTACTCAGTAGAGGTTTTCCTGTCTACTCAGTTGTGGAAGGGTACCACAATATGAATCTTGTTTGTGTTTCTGTTGTTGAAAGCATCTGGTGCCATGGCAGCAAGAAAGCATCTGAAAAACTTGAGTCATGATGCTTTCTGTCTACCTTTTTTTCTTTCTATTCTAATAAATGCTTATGTTGAAAATAATGAAGATGATACAGGCTTATATCTGAGTTTTATTTTGAGTATACTTATTAATGTTTAATATTTAATTCTTTTTTTTGGCGTAGATACTGGAATGGCCTATCATTATGTAATTCTGAAAAAAACCCAACATCTTTTTTAACTCGCCCAGAAGTTTTTGCATTAATCTAAGAGAACTCAACTGCACCTAGAGAATTTCTATGTTCTGGTTATGGCAAGGTGGATATTAAGGGAGGGGGAAAAAAGTCGATGAAGGGCTAGGCACTATACTAAGAAGTTTCAAATTGGTGGGCATTCCAAGAAGAGGGAAATGATGGAAGGAATTCTTCCCCATTCCTTTTGGCCACCTAAAAAGAATAAATTCTACTTCACTATTTCCTCAAAACTGACTGGAAATAGTTTCTGGAAGGTGAATCAAAGGATCCTAGAGAGAAAAGATACTTGAATATAATGAAGGAAGGCAACACTGCCCTAGTTTGAAGGAAAGTTTCTCTCATAAGTTAATTTAAGAAATTAAGAGGTAAGAAGAGAAGCTGTTAGCAAGATCAGGGAAAACTAGGACATGAAAAGCTTTTAAAGAGGCTCCTCAGCAAATGTTCCATAATATCCATGCCTTTGTAAAAGTGCAAAACTGATCTCCTTTTTTCAATTAAAAAGGATCGGTATGTTTCTGCCTGTATATTAAGTTGTGAAGAATTGAGGTTATCACACTTACAATTTTCTTCCTCTGGTAAGTGGGAATGGGAACCTATTTTGTAGTTCTGAAAATTATTTGTTCAGTAACTGTTAGAGGGGAGAATATAATAAAAAACCTGTATGGTATCTGATGTAATTTTCTATGGTACCTGTTCATATATGTTGAAAAGTTTACGTTTGATTAACCCATGATAAAATGAGAAACACTGATTTCTTAAAATAGTTTGACGATGCAAAAATACTGTGAAGGTGTTAATATGTATCATGATGTTAGTTAAGTTTACTATATTCTTTATCATGGAAGATATTTTGGAAGTGTTTCTGATTTCAGGTTCCATGTTTTTTACTGAAATCACTTTACAACTTCATTTCATAGGTAAAGTTAAGAACAGTTAGGAGGGCTTCTTATCTATTACTAGCTGTAGGTCTTTCTTAAATATTCATCACTGCTCTGGAGAAAATGTGTCATATAACCTCCTATGACACTCTTAATGCAGTCTATATTTCTTAAACTATTAAGTAGCTGAGAGGCCCTGTTCTCCCCTAAAAATAATTTTATTCCTTAATGAAGAAGATTTTGCTGTTAAAGACTCTTTTTCTTGAGTATTGTGATGTTACCCGTTTTTTTTGGGAAAGAGAGGAGGGCCATGAACATCTAAAATCATAGTTGCCTTTGAAAGGATTGTGTGTGCTCAGTCTAATGCATTTTTGCATTAGACGTTTATTTGTTTAGGCATTTCGCAATTCACCATTCACCGTTGAACCAAGGTGCTTCTCCACCTTGACCTCTGGGAAATATAGGCATGCCTGCATCCTGTAATCAAGATACTTGTGTTATGGTAACTGAGTATATGTATCCATACTACTCAGTGCCAAGCAGAAATACAGCCTGATTTCTGGAGCCATATCATGAGAAATAATTGAAACAACTCCATTGCTGTGAATGCTTTGGTTAAGATGTGTTTTGCTAACTTGCTTGTCTCTGTTCTGTGTTATCACACGATGTAAATGTACCTGGTCTACTTAATTCTTGTATGTTTGGATTTTCTTTCCAGTGGTTCAAGTGCAGTAAGTTGTCAGTGCTAATGTGAAACTTTACTTCTCAGAGTTGTGGTAATTGGGGAGCAAGTTTTCTTTTCTGCAGACCTAAATATATGAGAACAGAGGCCTGACAAAGGATCCTGAGGCAAAAGCTATTGATGGATGTTTTCTATGGTAGTGTGCTTGTGTTGTGTCCCCCCAAGATTTTACATGAGGTTTGAGTAACCTTCCAAAAGTATATACGTAAGTATATTTATGCATATAAAAGTATGGTGCCCTGTGCTGCAGTAAAGGAGTCAAAAGAAAAATTCCCTTAAATATTTTTTTTCACTGCACAATAGAATTTTTGGTATCAACTGTTTGCAACATTACATCTTTTCTCAAAAGGTTGGAAGGAAGAAGAGAAGAAAGTACTGTTTTTGCCTGGCAGGGCTGCTACTTGGCATGATTAGTATATCTGAGTTGTTCTGAGACAGGCTTGTGCAGGACCTACCTCTGTGTCTTTGCAGAGCTGGTAGTGAGGCAGGAAAATAACAAATACTTGTCAATTAAGTGGCTTTTCTGTGTGTGTCTTTTTTACGGAAGAGAAACAAAAGGGAGAGCCTCAGCCTGAGGACAGTAAGTAGATGTGTGCTGTTTAGTTTCTGGAGACTGAAGAAAATGTTGTATGGGTAGGTGTATGACTTCAGTTACTGTAGCTGTCAGGTAGGAGGTTACATGCTATGGTGAATCATGAAACTAAGAATTCAGGACAACTAATAATTCCTCTATTTCAGTGAATTTGAAATAAAGTGATCTCTTAGAATTCAGTTTGCAGGATCAGAAGCATAGTCCATTGTCAAGGTGGTTGTTGAAAGACTATGCTGAACCTTTTGCCTACCTCTTCCTCTGCAGATACTGCACCCCAAGATACATAGATTATGAAGATCTGGAACGTAAATACTGGAAGAACTTGACTTTTGTGGCACCAATTTATGGAGCAGATATCAATGGGAGCATTTATGATGAAGTATGCATAGCTTTTTATGAAGTTTATCTCTTCCAGCCCTCTTTCAAAGGGTACTATACTTAGAGGGTACATTCTTGCTTTGTGAGTGAGAATCTGTCTTTCTTTCAAAATCTTTGTGTTACTCACTTCAAAGACTCCAAGCAAGGCTGAAAGTAACTCTACCTCTGCGAGAGTCAGACAGTTCTGTCCTTAGACAGTAGGATACTTCTACTCTTCCTGATCATAAGACTCTTCCCTTTCTTCACTTTGAACTCTCCAGAACTTTGAGATTCGTTTCTATTTATTTATTTGTTTATTAACATTTCAGTATGCATGTTATCTGTGTACCTCTGTCGAAATTTAGTGATATTTTAAATAACTTTTACGTTAAAAGATGAAATACTTTATTTCTCTCTCTTTCACTGAGGAAGATTGATAGCTGTACTTTATACATGCTTGGAATGCCTGCAGTTTCCTGGAAATGTGCTTACAATTACTGTGTACCTCTGAATTAAAATAGATGAAATGGAAACTTCCTAAGGAAATGGTTTTTGCTGGTTACTTGCCAAGATCTCCATGGATAAAAAAGGACTCTTAACACAGATCTCATTATCCAAAGAATTACAGAATATCCGTTGATATCAATTAGGCTATGTAAGTAGCTGTAGGAAATAGATTTTGAAAGGATTATTTAAGTAATGAGACTAACAGGAGAAATGCTATCATTTCAAAAAAGATTTGAGGATTTAAAAAATACAGGGTATACTTTTCTCCAAAAGAATCTACTGTGTGTGGAGTTCTTGAGTTATTTCATGTTCTATGTAACTTCCTCTTCCAATCATTAAAAAAAAAAAAAAAAAGAAGTAGCATTTCCCAGTGGCAGATGGTCTGACACTCTGCTAATGTTTCATATTTCGTCACAGAAGACAAATTACTTGAAGACTCTGTCCAAAGATAAATACAATCAGCCAATATGGCTTAAGGCAATTCAATTTTTGCACTAGGTTATGTGATCTTTGAAAGATAGCTATAAATGTCCCATGGTCTATTGTTTAGAGAAAGCAGCAAGTCCAAATTCTACTGTGTGTCCAAATAGCTGTATAAAAATGATTTAGAAAATAATTGAAGATTCTGATTTGGGGTGTTTTGGTGAGGAGACATTCTAGATGGCTGTTGCTTTGTGGAGACCAAAATGGGGCACAGGAAAGCAGTGTTTCTTTCAAGAAATAGAAGCTTGCCCTTTATCTTCTCTGATATATTTTTTTTTTTCTTTAATGTTGGCAGATAATGCCTTCTGGTGTCGCTTTTTACAAATGTACACTTCGTTTTGATTGTGTTTTCTTTGGTCTTAAGTATCTTAAGGTTACTGTTGCATGAGCAACGTTTCCAAAGAAAAGAGAACACAGAAGTATCCGATTTTGAAGTGCTCGCTGGTCAAAGAGAAGGTCAGAGATTGCCTTCTCATGGAATTACTCTCTCATGGATGGGCAGGCTGAGGAAGTGAGGTCAAAAAAGCAAAGGGTGAAGTGAGAAGAGCAGTGTTCAGCAATCCTAACTCAGATGTCAGGTGCATAGGAAGAGGAGACAAAGCACTGAAAGTTGCAGGGAGTGGGGAATAAAGGAGTGGGAAAGAAAACAGTAATAGGTAGAATAAAAAAAGCCTTAATGGCTGTGATTAAATGGGCATTATTTAAAAATAAGTAACAAAGGAGAAATGTTAGTGAAGTGAATAGACACTGAGGAAAGAGTGTGAACAGACTGAGCAGTTAATGTGACAGCCATGTCACGGTGTACAGCCCAGTGGGGTTTAGAGGAAAAGAAGGAAAATACCCTGATACCAAACTGTTGGTGAGAAAGTTATGGATGCCACTGCTCAAAGTATTTTTTTTTGCCGAAGTTAATTTTTGGCCAGCAGATGGTGTATTTGCGCAACTAATACTTTTCATGTTTTCACTTGAAGATAGTGCTAAGAAAGGATCTTTTTAATTCTGTTTTGAATTAGAGGTTGTTCTTATGTCTTCATTCAGTTTACTTCAGGATTGTCATTATTCGGGGAAAGGAGATGAATACAAGTAGCTGATGTTTTGGGCAACACACAGCATAAAGGGGGTGGTGGGATTAATTTGTCATAACAGCTTATTTGCGATAAACAAAGCCAAATGCTTACTTTTTATGAAATGCATTTTATAGAAAACAGTGTGTTACAGATGTTGCATTTAATACAGAAAGGTAAATATCTGGCAGAATTCCAAGTAGAAGAACACCAGGATCTTTGTGACTGTGCGGTATATACGTGTACTTGGGCCATCAAAATTATCAAGAAATGCTTCTGTATGCAAGTCCTTATTCTTTAGTTTAAAAGTTTACTAATCATGTTTTCTTTTCCACATGGTGACGTTCAATTTTACATTGAGACATCTGTATCTGAAGCATGGTGAAGCCTTGATTTTTACTATTTAGAATATTTAAGAAACAATATTGTTATTTGTGGAATCCAGCACCTTGCTGGCATTGTGCCAGAGAGATCATAGATCTTGTAGTATTCTTTGCTTTTCTTAGATCAGAGGATGACAGATTCTGAGGGGTTTGGAAGATGGGGCAAAGTTATAAAGCCTGTGTTATATGGAACAGCAAAACAAAACAAAAGGAACATGAACGAAGTTATAAATACATGCTTTGAAATTTGACAACTACCATCAATGATTCAAAGTTTACCCTTGTGATATTTGGATTATTCCAGAATCTCTGTTGTGTATTTATAGAATCATAGAATTGTTTAGGTTGGAAAAGACCTTTAAGATCATAAAGTCCAACTGTTAACCTAGCACTGCCAAGTCCACCACTAAACCATGTCCCTAAGCACCATATCTACACATCTTTTTAAATACCTCCAGGGTTGGTGACTCAACCACTTCCCGGGGCAGCCTCTTCCAATGCCTGACAACCCTTTCGGTGAAGGAATTTCTCCTAATATCCAGTCTAAACCTCCCCTGGTGCAACTTGAGGCCATTTCCTCTCGTCCTTTCGCCAGTTACCTGGGAGAAGAGACTGACACCCACCTCGGTACAACCTCCTTTCAGGTAGTTGTAGAGAGTGATAACGTCTCCCCTCAGCCTCCTTTTCTCCAGACTAAACAACCCCAGTTCCCTCAGACGCTCCTCGTAAGACTTGTGCTCCAGACCCCTCACCAGCCTCGTTGCCCTTCTCTGGACACGCTCCAGTACCTCAATGTCCTTCTTGTAGTGAGGGGCCCAAAACTGAACACAGTATTCGAGGTGCGGCCTCACCAGTGCCGAGTACAGGGGCACGATCACTTCCCTACTCCTGCTGGCCACACTATTTCTGATACAGGCCAGGATGCCATTGGCCTTCTTGGCCGCCTGGGCACACTGCCGGCTCATGTTCAGCCGGCTGTCAACCAGCACCCCCAGGTCCTTTTCCGGCAGGCAGCTTTCCAGCCACTCTTCCCCAAGCCTGTAGCGTTGCGTGGGGTTGTTGTTACGGTTATTTGGCAGTTTTGAACACAAATTAAATCTTTATGAATGAGGAAATAACCAACGAGAACAAGTGTTCTGTATGCTGTATAGAGCTTTATAGAAAATAAATATAAAATAGTTGAATGTTTGCTTGAAATATTATTGTGTTGTATGCATTTTACTTGCTGTTACATTTAATTACAGTGCTTTGTAGGAGAATGACTAGGTGACTCAAGAAAAAGCATTGCAACTAAGGAACAGATTGTGAGGATCATTATGTATGTTAAGATTATAAACATTATTAGGTACATGTTCAAGGTTCTGTCTTTTTGTTGCTATAAGGTTATCTGGACTTGAGTGAAAATTAATATTCCTGAAAGAGTTTATAATGCCAATAATAAAGGGGCAGTCTCACTAGCTGCAGTTCTTAAACTGATTCATGAATTGATTATGAACACCTAAGAGGTATGATGGTTTAGGAAATTTAATTGAGAAGTGATTATTTATTTTTTATTATGTTATTTCAAGAGAGCTGCCTGCCTTGTGAGTTAGCATGAACGTAATGCCAACTTGAGCCAGCTTAGACTGTGAATGACTAGCCTGTGAAACAGTTGCAAAAAGTTACTGTTCCTGTCAGAAAGGGGAAGGGAGAGAGTTATTTTGTTTCTGATATCATAACATTATTAACTTTTTATTAACTTATCTGGCAATTGTACCTGTGAGTAAATTGAAGAGTGTGATTCACATACTTTTTCTGTACAGCCTCTGTTCTGGTGAACTACTGTTAGGCCTTCCACTTCCATGCCACTCCCAACTGTTGTTTAAATCAAACCACCAATCACTGAGGCCACAAATTAAGTTGTTTCCTAGTTGTATGAGATACAAGGAGCTCAAATTAACTTCTAATGTTTCCTGTTTTTTTTTTTAAATTTTTTTTGTTATTAATTTGAATTTGTATTTGTATGGACAGATGGGGAAGATGTATGAATACATCAGTCCTACATGGACTGATCTAGCAACTAGGGGGAAAAAAAATCTTCCTTGTTTCAAAAGAAGTTCCAAAGAAAAGTGACTGATTTGATGTTTATAACGGGTCATAAAACACATCTGACTTCAGTGCTGTCAATGGAGTCTGCTATTCAGTAGAGAAAAGCCAAGGTTTGGAAGAAGCACATGTAAGTATTATCTTGCCTCTCTCTCTCCACTCTTCTTCAGCTCCTGTCTTGAAGATAGCACTTTACTTCCCTTTTCCTGCTCTTAGTTCTGTTCCTCCTGATAAGACAATTCCTAATGCTTACCTTCTCCCATGTCTAAGCTGTGGGGAGCATGTTTGATTAGTAATACAAGAGTGGTTGATTCAGTGGAGTTTGTAGGCTAACGGTTATTTTTGCTAAATTGTAGGTACATCTCTAATGTAATATTAACTCTAGCAACAGATGTACTCAGGTTTCCTGCTGTATCCCTTGACAGAGCAGCTAATTTAATTTTAAAGCAGCACCTTGACATGGTATGTAGAGTTTGGATTTGACCATGAAATAAGTTAAGGATGGCATCTGAGTTGTAGCTTAACCTAAGGCTGCAGGAGAGCAGCAAGCATAAGCAATCCAAGAGTCTCTGGAGAGCATCAGTGACAACTTCCTGACCAAAGTTGTCTGCTGGACCTCGGTACTCACCAACAAGGAAGGACTGGTTGCAGAAGTGAAGGTCGAAGGCAGCCTTGGCTGTAGTGACCTTGAGGTGGTGGGGTTCAGGATCTTAAGAGGACATGTCAAGACAGAAAGCAGGACCACAATCCCAGCTTTCAGGGGAGCAGACTTTGGCTTCTTCAGTGATCTGCTTGGAAGAATCCCATGGGATAAAGCCCTGGTGGGAAGAAGGGCCCAAGAA
This sequence comes from Pygoscelis adeliae, assembly GCF_000699105.1. Lineage (NCBI taxonomy): Eukaryota > Metazoa > Chordata > Aves > Sphenisciformes > Spheniscidae > Pygoscelis > Pygoscelis adeliae. The sequence continues at coordinate 222,978 of NW_008825114.1, forward strand.
AGCTGGTTGGTATTCACCTCCTCTATGCTCAAGAGTGGTCCATCCTAATGAGCAGGAGCTTGGGCAAAAATGCCAGGGGTCTGCATGGATGAGCTTCTGACAAAACTCAAGCATAAAGAGGAAATACACACGAGGTAGAAGTAGGGACATGTAACCTGGGAGGAACATAAAGACACTGTCCAGGTATGCAGAAATGCAATTGGGAACGTCAAAGCCTACCTGGAACTGAATCTGAGAGATGTCAAAGGCAACAAGAAGGACTTCTATAAATGTATCCCAGGGATCAATACTCCCCCTGCTGGGGGGGAGAAGGTAGAGAATTCAGGAGTAAAGTTAAGCCCAGGAAGAAGGGAGGGGTGGGGGGAACATGTTTTAAGATTTCGATTTTATTTCTCATTATCCAACTCTGATTTGATTGGTAATAAATAAAATCAATTTTTCCCCAAGTCAAGTCTGTTTTGCCTATGACTGTAATTGTTGAGTGATCTCCCTGTCCTTATCTCAATCCATGAGCTCTCATTATATTTTCTCTTCCCTGTCCAGCTGAGGAGGGGAGTGACAGAGCGGTTTTGGTGCACACCTGGCATCCAGCCAGGGTCAACCCACCACAAGTATGTACAGGATATTACTGGGTAGCTTACTGAAGGGACATGGACTGATTATTATTTTTTTAAATGTAGAAAGTTCTGCATGTTTTGGCACATGATTATGTGACCTGCATAGTGGATGAGGGAAAGGCTGTGGATGTTGTCTACCTAGACTTTAGTAAAGACTTTGACACTGTTTCCCAGACCATTCTCCTGGAGAAACTGGCTGCTCATGGCTTGGATGCATGTACTCTTTGCTGGGTAAAAAACTGGCTGGATGGCCGAGCCCAAAGAGTTGTGGTGAATGGAGTTAAACCCAGTTGACGGCCAGTCACAAGTGGTGTTCCCCAGGGCTCAGTATTGGGGCCAGTTCTGTTTAATATCTTCATCAATGATCTGGACGAGGGGATTGAGTGCGCCCTCAGTAAGTATGCAGACGACACCAAGTTGGGCGGGAGTG
>NW_008825114.1:224178-227557 GCF_000699105.1 Pygoscelis adeliae
AGGTGGCCAAGAAGGCCAATGGCATCCTGGCCTGTATCAGAAATAGTGTGGCCAGCAGGAGTAGGGAAGTGATTGTGCCCCCGTACTCGGCACTGGTGAGGCTGCACCTTGAATACTGTGTTCAGTTTTGGGCCCCTCACTACAAGAAGGATGTTGAGGTGTTAGAGCGTGTCCAGAGAAGGGCAATGAAGCTGGTGAAGGGTCTGGAGAACAAGTCTTATGAGGAGCGTCTGAGGGAACTGGGGTTGTTTAGTCTGGAGAAAAGAAGGCTGAGGGGAGACCTCATTGCTCTCTACAACTACCTGAAAGGAGGTTGTAGCGAGGTGGGTGTCAGTCTCTTCTCCCAAGTAACTGGCGATAGGACGAGAGGAAATGGCCTCAAGTTGCGCCAGGGGAGTTTAGACTGGATATTAGGAGAAATTTCTTCACGGGAATGGTTGTCAAGCATTGGAAGAGGCTGCCCAGGGAAGTGGTTGAGTCTCCAACCCTGGAGGTATTTAAAAAGATGTGTAGATGTGGTGCTTAGGGACATGGTTTAGTGGTGGACTTGGCAGTGGTAGGTTAACAGTTGGACTGTATGATCTTAAAGGTCTTTTCCAACCTAAATGATTCTATGTGAGATGTCCTTTTTCTATGATCTCCTCATAGTTGAGATCAACGTGAGCATTCCTTCACTTAACGTGTTTGGTTGTAGCGTGCATTTCCAAGGAGAATCTACTTGCTTCTGTTTTTTTTTCCACCCTTCAAAAGGGTGCTGCAAAGCAATGGTTATATCAAAAAAGATCCTGAGAAGAAAAAAAGATCAAATGAGGGAGATTGTTAGTATTTCCTAATCTGTGTGTTTATGGTGCAGAGGTTCTGTTCATAGCATTTTTTTGTCTGTATTTCATGCACTTTGAAGAAGCAATAAAGACGTGGCAGGTTTTTTATTATATTCATTGGTGTGAGTGAGTGCGAGTGTGGAGAGAGGAGTGGGGTGACCAGGCAGAAATTTTTCTGTGTGTTTCTACCACTCCTTTCCACTCTGTCTCTTGATTAGTATTTTTACTGTTCTGTATTATTTGAGCTGTTACAGTCCGTCATAGGGGCTTTTTAATCCTAGTTGTAGAACAGATGTCTCGTTTACCAGGTTAATATTGAAATGAATTCATGACATAATCACAGGAAAAACTAAACACTGAAAAAGCATTGTGTGTATTAATGTATACATACAGAAACATGTTCGTAAAAATAGAATACATCACATGGCTGATTTTTTTTTAAGTAAATCGCAAAGGATAGTATGTCACTATTGTAAGTACTTTAAAAAAAGGAAATGAATAAAAAATAATTTCATTTGGAGCCTATTTGATTTTTATCTGCAAAGAGGTCACTGCTTACAACCTTGAGCTTCACTTTTTACCAATATACTGAAAGCTACATTTTTGTTTGTGTCTTTGAGAAAAGAACGGGTCAGGTCCTTCTAAACCGTGCAAGTGTTCAGATGCTTGAGAGCTGCTTGTGAAGTGTCCCATTTTATCTCCACATTGCATTAAAAGGTGGTTCAAAGGCTGTTAAAAGAGTCATAAAAACTCTTGATAGTGATTTACAGTAAGTTTGAATCATCTACAAAATTAGTGAAGATTGGAGTAGTGGTCTTCTGTATAAACTACTATGTACCTTACAATATTTCTCTTAAGAAATACAAGGTAAGTCCAATGTGCATAGCAACAACCATAGATGGTAAGATGTTGCAAGCCTGTATTTCTTTGTTATAGTAAAGAAAGAAAAATATGTTATTTTTCAGCTTTTTTCCTGATGTTGGATTGTGTGGTACAGTTGTCAGAGATGACAGGTACTCTTTAAAGCGTTTGCCATGAAAAATGTGGATAAATTAGAAATACTTTCTTTACACATTCCTGTGAAATTATTATAATATTCTGATATTATTGTGATATTCTGAGCAGCATAAATATTTGATATTTTCCTAACATTGAATAGATTATAATGTCTAAATGGGTTTTTGTATTTGTAAGAAACTACCAGCTACACCTCATGGTCAAGTAATATGTGTACTGGTGTTCTAATAATGGTTATTAAATATAGCATAACCTGCTAAGATGTACTTTAATTTTGAGAAGTATTGTTATGTATTGACCTGTTAATAGCTCTTTTACAGCTCCTGTGATCTTTTCAGCATGCATTGCAATTGTGAAGTTTAAAAACAGTTATTTAATTATTGTAAAAGTTAGAATCGATATTTTACTTAAAAATTCATGTAAGCATTTTACTTAATGTTTTGGAATATTAAAAAAGATATATCTGTGAGGGAAAGTAACAGCTTTAATAATAATTTCTAATAATTACTTGTAACAATCAAGGCATAAATATAAAACTGATTTATTGGGGTTTTTTTAAGTTCAAAGAATGTAGGAAGAGTTCAATTGAATCAGTGTGATTTCAACGTTTCAGCCAGTTTCCTGTTGAGCTAAGACTACTTGTCCAGAATAGTCTTTAGGAAATGGAAGTAGTTCATGCATCTTGAGTGTAGAGGTTGTGGATTGTGTATTTGGTATGTTTAGTATTTTGAAGCAAACTTTTTCTCCTAGGATTGTTCTTCATCGGAGGATTTGCTTTTGTTTTAGGGGCAAACCACTAGTAGTTTGCTTGGTGACTAGTTGTGACTTGACTTAACAGAGGGTGAAAAGATGAGATGTGGTGTAAAAAAAAAAAAAAAAAGATAATTTATTCTCTTAATAATCACTTAATTCTTAGTAAGAAAAGAGTAAGACTTCGGGATGTTATGCTTGCTAAAAGCTTACATGGATTAAAGAAGGTGACTGGATGAATAAGTTGGTAAAAAGCCCATGGGGTACTGTTAAGTAGAAGGCTAACACCTCTGCCTGGAGAAACCTTCAATCTGCAAATTGCTGCAGGCTGGAAGGGTATTCTGGGGAAGTACTGCTTTGCTTACACTGTTTCTTGTCTGCTTTTGGCCACTCTCAGAAAGAGTGCACTGCCTAGATTAACAGTTGATTTATCTGGTGTATTTATTGTTGTCTTCTAACCCTGTCTGTGTCTCTGTGCCTACATGGTTGTGTCATTGCTCTTATTTTGCTGTATTAATCTGTTTCTCCAAATTAGAATCATAGAATCATTAAGGTTGGAAAAGACCTCTAAGATCATTGAGTCCAACCGTCAACCCAACACCACCATGCCCACTAAACCATGTCCCTTAGTGCCGCATCTACACGTCTTTTAAACTCTTCCAGGGATGGTGACTCAACCACTTCCCTGGGCAGCCTCTTCCAATGCTTAACCACTCTTTCAGTAAAGAAATTTTTCCTCACGTCCAATCTAAACCTCCCCTGGCGCAACTTGAGGCCGTTTCCTCTCGTCC
>NW_008825114.1:227707-235013 GCF_000699105.1 Pygoscelis adeliae
CTCAATGTCCTTCTTGTAGTGAGGGGCCCAAAACTGAACACAGCATTCGAGGTGCGGCCTCACCAGTGCCGAGTACAGGGGCACGATCACTTCCCTACTCCTGCTGGCCACACTATTTCTGATACAGGCCAGGATGCCATTGGCCTTGCATGATTTGTGAACAAAGATAAAGTTTATGTGATTTTAAAAAAATAAAATATGTGAATTAATTTGAGGAACAATTAGTTAAAATTGTTTCTTCAAACAAATTTTATATTTTACAGCTCTATTACCTTGCTGGTGATTATGATTTTTAAATTTGAAAGGTGCAGATTTTACCAGCATCTACTATTTGAGTTCATATTGGTGTTTAGTTTTTTTTCTTTGATAATGTTCATCATATTAAATTTTTTTTTTTTTTTAATTTTTTAATTTTCAATTTTTTTTTTTTTTAAAATTTTTAAATTTCAAGTCCCTTTGTCACACAAATGCATCAAAGCCAAAGCTTCCATTTTAAAAAAAGAACTAAAATTGCTACCTGGAACAAACTCATTCTGTAGAAGTCCTTTACTCCTTTGTACATGTCCCAGATAGCTTACAGATAGTTTTTCTTACTAAGTGAAATAGTCATAGCAGGCAGTCAGAAGTGCTTGTTCAATGAGAAGGTTGAACTGCATACAGAAGTTACCATCTTGTATATCACTTCTAGTTGCTGCATACATAACATGCTTGACATAAAATCTCAAAAAACAAGGAAATGAAAACAGAGTATTAAATGTTCCTTGCTTCTTGCTTTAACCTGTATTCTTACTTTACCACCTGCCCAACTATTGGATGTCACCATGTTTCTTGGTCTTAATCAGCTGCATCAGGACTGCAGTCTGCCATCAATTTGTTCCCCAAATTTGAGTAAGATTACCGGAACTGTACAGAGTTCAGTGATGGGGGGTATGGAGCAGGTCATGGTTAAGGGCATGTTTAGGGGCTGTCTTCGCAATAAGGAAACTTGCCTGAATTTAATTTGTAATAGTTTTGATTATATTTCTTGTTTTTCTGACTGCTTAAGCACAAGCTAATGTCTTCCCTGGAGGTGCTAATAATTGCTGTTATAATGAAGTCTAATCTCTTTCTCTTCAGTTTTGTAGCTTTGATCTTGGTTATACTGACTCTTACATGCTCTGTTACCTGAAATTAGAATTGCACTTTGTGGGTGAATCTGAAATACAACAAAAACTACATGCATGGCTTTCTGAATGGCTTTTAATATACAAATTTTATAGGCAGTAATGTAAGGAAACAGCTGGAATCCCATTAAATCAATAGATTTCTTCTGTGGTATATTTCTTATGCAGTACATCATTATGGTTAGAAATACCTCAGAAGTGATGTAATGGTTTTAGTTTTTATACTTTTCAGAGAAATGGTAAGTTTATGCATGTAAATTAAATTTTTTAATCATTTTTCATACTGTTTAGTATTACTTTGTAAGTAATTAAAAAGCATACGTAGGCCCAGTGAAACTTAGTGGCTTCCAGCTATCAACTCATCAAAGATTTTGTCTGCAGCTATTATTTCTATTGTGTATGGTGTTTCAATGCATGTTAGATATGATGTTTTAAGTGTTAAGCAGATATGAACTTATGTTCTGTGCTCTGAACATCTCAGACTTAGAACCTGATCTAAATCTTACTAAGGTTAAGAGAATTCTTCTTCGGGTAACTTCGACTGTCTTCTAAAGTGCTTACAAATTTGTATTAATCTACAGTCTTTTGAAGGGCTAGATCAGGTGTGTATCTTTTGACTGTGACTATTATATAAAATTGCATTACTTTATAAATTTATTAATACATTTATTATGTATCTTTTTCAGGGTATTGAGGAATGGAATATTGCCCATCTTAATACAATATTGGATGTTGTAGAAGAAGACTGTGGAATTTCTATTGAGGGTGTAAATACGCCATATCTATATTTTGGCATGTGGAAAACAACATTTGCATGGCACACTGAAGACATGGATCTCTACAGTATTAATTATCTCCATTTTGGGGAGCCAAAGTCATGGCAAGTTTAAATTTTTATGAAAGATGATTTCATTTATCTGTTTGATTCAGCTGACTAAAGCGAACAGACAGGGTACAATTGCTTCACAGTGATAAGCTTTACTGGAAAGCTAAGACAGTAGTCTTTTTTTTTAAGCAGAGAATGCTATGAAATATGTGAGATTTATGATGTAAAGAACATCGCAGTAATGCATTCTTTTGTTTTAAAGGAAAAGACTAATAAGTACATAAGGCTTATCTGAGTTCAACAGAAAGAGATTATAATGATTCAATATGAGAAGTTTAATGAGTTGGGAACCCCAAAACTATTTGAGGGAACTTGTGTAAGGCCTCTTTGAAATCAGTTGCTTTGGTTCAGTTGTCCTTTGGGACTGCCTAACATGTTTTGTGTTAAACACGCATTTAATTGCTTTTCTGAATCAGAGTCATATTCTCTACTGGTAACTCAGTAGGCCCAGTAGGAGATAAGATTTAGTGTTAAAGGTACTTCCTAAATTGGAAGCTTCTGCTGTCCTTTCTCCATAATCTTAGATTTTTGATTCAACAGCCTTGAGAGAGATAAGTAGGTTTAATGTTATACATATAGATAGTGGTATATGTGTATTTTGAAATATATGAGAAAAATGTTTTCCTTTATCAAAAGTCTTATTTTTTTCAAAATACCTGTGAAGGGAACATAAAATCTTTAGAAAGATATATAAAAGATATGTTATGCTTAGTTTGGTTCTGGCAGTTTGTAGTCATCCAAACTTAGATGGAAAATTTTGTAGCTGGTAATTCCATAAAACATTATTGGTTATTCTTATAACCATGCAAAAGACAAAGACCTATGCAATATCATGTATTTAAACTGAGAAGGTGGTAAATTGGTCAGCTGCTGGTTCTTAGGTCATTGCTTTATGTTTACCTGCTTTTCTTGTATAGTGGATCTATTGCATTTAGACAGAGAAGGTAAACACCACCTATTGTCATAATGCAAGTCTATGTTTTGAATTGATTAATGATATATATATTTTTTTTTTAAATTGCTGCTTTGATAAAATTAGGCATACTAAGAAAGTCTTCTCAGCCATAAGAATGATATCTTTATTAAAAATGGATATAAAGATGATAGGTAATTCCAAAATGTTCTAAGATGATAGGACAAATTTAACTAAAACAATGATTGCATGAAAATTATTTTGGATTCTTAGGAATTTTAAAAGTGCTATTTAAAGAAAACCTCACTGCATATTGTAAAAATCCAAGTAGTAGAGACATTTACTTAAACCCTGAAGTCCTTAGACACAATGGATAGAAGCTAAGAAAACTTTTTAAAGTGTTTTGAAGGAGGTATGAGTTGATAGTACGATAAATGCTTTTCTAGTTTACAGATACTTATTTACACTTCCGAATGAACAAAATCATTAAACACTGACCTCTTCATCTTCTGAAGAAATAGCAGTGTATATGACTTCATTTACTGGACCACATTGGCCCATGTTGTTAAGAAATGCAGTGCTAAATAAAGTTGAATGAAAGACAGTTAAAGATTTATTTATTGTTACACATGTGCTTTTACTGGAGGAATGCTGCAATAATTTATGCTAATGCTCTTCCTATATCAGTAAAATGTATCTTGTGTTAAGGTGATATTAGTACAATATTTTCTTCAAAAAAAGTGGAGGCTGAGTTGAATCTTGGGATACAGATAATAAAGATCTTGTCTGCTCTTAAAAAATTTAAACTGAGTTGACAAGTGCTTCCTTAGTGAAACCAAATACCCTGGGATGTACAGTAGTAATACATATTTTTTAATTTTACTGGGTATACATGTAGTTCTTCAAGACAGCCACACTGGTTTTATGGAGAATTGAAAAATACTTTATTAAAAAGCATGATAGGCAGCGTGTTTTCTCTGAATTGTGAGAAGACAACCACTTCCACCTGAAAGCCCCAATGAGAACTTGTAGGCAGCAGCTAAATCTGACTGCTGTGGCAGCCTTTATGGAATTTGAAGCTTTCTCCAGTGTTTAGGCATAGATTAACTTTCATTTCTTCTTACACTCTGCAGTTTCAAGAGGTACGCAAAGAAGTTTATAGTTTATATTAAGTATACTGATTTCTCCACTGACTGCCTTATATGAAACACAGGGGAAAAGTGTGTCTGATAATCATTTGCAAAATCAGGACTATGGCTGTTTGTGTGTCTATGTGTGTATATATTTGTGTAATACATATGTTTGCTTTATAGATTTTTTTTGCTTGCAAAAAAGAGCTAAAGAGAGGAAATAATTTGAAGGACAAAAAAGAATTAAGAAGACTTAGAAACTCTGAAACAGAACAATATGAGGGGAGAAGAGAGTGGGATATGGTGAGGAAAGATTTGCTGGAAAGGGGGATAAAGTCTACTAAAATTACGTGCTATGAGGCAGAATTTTTACTGCAACTTTTCCCTTGCATTTTTTTCTGAGGGGAAAGAAGTCTTGAAGATGGTACCTCAGTTTACAGTTTCATAGAAAAAAAGGTCTTATTAGCAAGAAGAAACATTGGTGTGATTGATGATTTACTTAATTTAGTAATTCAGTTTGTCCTTGATATGTTTCATAATGGTAACTGTGAACTGCTTATTAGTATTAAAAATTTCTTCACTCTGCCATTTGTTGTTAAATATTTTCTTCTATTATAATTATTATTTCAGGGATATAGGCCCTGACTAAACAGAATTTATTTTTGTTTTGTGTAATAATTTGAGAAATTTTGTCATGTTGTTGAAGTATTGAACTGCTCTTGGAAAAAAATGCCTAGCATAAAACAGATTTTTGTTAATAGTACAAATGTTTGACTATTAGTATGTGTATTAGATCCATGGGTAAAATATAGATAATGCTTCAATTTACATTATAAATTTATAAATTAAAAAAATCTGAATAAGGTATTTACATTTTGGAAAATAATTCTGGGTTTATTAAGTATCTGAAAGCAGTGCTTACTCTTTGTGCTGTTTACCAGACTCATGAAAAACAGCGGTGTTGATAGGAATTTTTTGAAGTGATCTTCTTGAAGAATATTAATAATGAAAATGTGAAAGTGTTTATTAAGCAGGCCCAAAGTAATTATTTTCATGGCACTGTGCATATTTCAAATATAATAATAATTGGACTAATTTATTCTTTTTTATTTTAGAGAAAAAGAGTAAAGATATGTGGAGAGTATACTTACTATTTAACTTTAGAAAGTAATATTTTTAAAAATTGTGCTCATTATGTTCACCTTTTATATCTGATGGTGGATGTCTGAATTCCTTCTGCATAAAGAATCAGAGTTTTTACTTTCTGTTGAAAGGGGCGCAGTGTAAGCTTGCAGTATATTACAAACATAATTTATGTATCAATTTGTGATGTTTTCTGTGACATTCCATCTGGTCTTCGCTTCCTAGCTCTTCTGAAGACTGGAAATGACAAGAAACAATACATTATGTTAAAAAACCTTCCTGTTTAATAATGTATTTCATAAATCACAAAATGCCTTGCAGGGTTGGTCAGTCATAAAATAAAAAGGAATATATACTACAGAAAGAGAAGATGGTTCCATCTTTGTGATAATGTCAAGAAAAAGAGACCAGACTGTTGGAGAGAGAATGCTCAGACAGCCAAAATTAGATGGTTTAGGAGAGTGAGACTGGACCTGGCAGTTTATTTAGGTTGTAAGAGGAGTAAGGTGAAATGGATCTATGGTGATATTCAAAATAAAGCAGGTGATTTAGGTCAGGAATTCTTTTCAGGAGTTCAGTGGGTACAGGATGGTGAGAAATCTGGTCTCCAGATTGCCTAAAATTTTTGCCATGGGCAAATTCAGTGTTACTTCTTGATCCTATTTTTATGGATTTGCCAGTGTAGAATGTGTACCAATACCTGTTCATCTTCTTTTATGAAGTGGAAAAATGAGGGAAGATCAATAGTTACACGGTAGGCGTTGTGGAAGTTTTTAAAACGTGATTTCATGTGAAGGTTTTCAGATTTTGAATCCCAGTAGCAAAGGAAATAGTAAGGGGGTTATGAGTATGGTGGGATAAAAACGGGTAGTGTTCTGATACTAGTATTAGACAAAATTACAGGCAAAAATGGTGAAAGAGGGAAAGCATACTCAGACTGACGCTAACATTGTACAATTTGAGAACAAATATAACAATAAAGTAAATGGGTTAAAAGAGACTTGGCTAGGTCCTGACAGGGTCTTCTGGGGTAGCATTAATAGGACTTTCAGTGTGATCAGCAGCTGACAAAAAATGGCCAAAATTTGGCCAGGTGATGCAGAGTTCAGCATGAGTGGAAGAGTCTTGCTACCTTTGCACAAGTTATGCATACCATTGACGGAACTGACATGTTTCCTAGTTATGTTCTATGTCTAGGAAAAATAACAGATACAGAAAATAACAGTGAATTGCAGACTTTTAGTGTGAAAAGTGGGATTAATGTCTGAAACTTCCATGAGAGGTGGAGAGGCAGTTATGCTCAAATTAGAAGGGGAGAGGATTAGCCACACTTCTTGCTGAAAATTATCAGAGAAGTTAGAAACTAAAAATATTAGGAGTCACAGAGATGACTAGACTCAGAATAGGGTTTCTAATTGTAAAAAGGTAGCTATAATCAAACAGTGTAGTGGTTTGAATCACCAATTTTACTTCCATCTATAGTCATTATGATACTATGCATGTGAGTGGATTAAGTGGATTCAAATTCAGTTTCAAATTTATCTACTGCCTACACTTATGAAATTCTACAGTACTGAATAACCAATTAACCTGTTGCACAAAAAACAATACAAGTGACACAACAATCCAACCCACTTCTTTTATTTGGAAGGTGCAATTTTTAAAATGCAGCATTGAAGAGTAGGGTCTGTGAAGTCACAAGAAAGGCAGAAAAGATAATACTGACTAAATGTAGTTAAATACATGGAATTTTCTGTGTTATGCTTTATATGCATTATATTGATGATGTTATCTGTCAGTCAAGATGGACTTCTATTCTGCAATATCTTTGGCTATGAGATAGAATAAACTTAATTTTTGATATTCTCAAAAAACCCCCACCCAAGAAACCAAAGCCATATACTTATGTTCTTTGTTTAGAATATTGATAGATCTTGGGACTTGAATGGTTTTCTTTTGGCTCCCTTGTTACTAACAGTGGATAATGTGAATGCATGTATTGTAACAGTATCATATATTTCAGTGCTTCTGATATAATCTATATAGATTTTTTTTTTCCCTTCCTTGATGC
>NW_008825114.1:235115-255220 GCF_000699105.1 Pygoscelis adeliae
GGTTGGGTTGTGAATTATCTGTGCAGGCTTTCCTTTGAAGAAGTTTCATGCTTACTTAAATCTTGCTTTTCATTAAAGCCCAATGTCTACCATCTCTGCAGATGTTATCTGCGGGGTGTTTCCAACCATATGGGATACTTCCCTGAGAACTGCTAAACTTTTCTGGATTGTCAGGACTCTTTCAATTTTTAACTTTTCTAACAAGAATTAGCAGTATGGATTAGCATAAGAGGATTCTTATGCGAAATATAAGAAGTCTATAGACAAAGTAAGGGGAGAGGTGTTTTGCAGTCCTTAAGGGCAAATCATTAATTATTTGGGCAAACAAACATTTTTTGAGCTGATTGTTACTTGTTTATAGTTGTTGACTTAATGAATTTTTCTGTAAAAGTTATGTTCTGATACATGGTCTGGGGTTGTAATCTGTGGTATAGGGAGATTATAGCGAAGATGCAGCCAAACTCTTCTCAGTGATGCACTGACATAACAAGGGAAAGGTAGCAATAATCACAACTTGCAACAGGTGACATTTCAGTTTGATAGAAGGAAAAAATAATTCACAATGACATTGTAACAGGTTGCTTAGGGAGGCTGCTGAGTTTTCAGCTTTGGAAGTTTTCAAAGCTTGACTATATGTTGCCCTGTGCAAACTAATCTAACTTTGAAGTTATCCATATGTTGATCAGGAGATCAGAGTAGATGATGTTTAGGTCCCTTCCAGCCTAAACTTTTCTATCATTCTGTGATACTGAATTTTAAAGAAGATGGTGCTCACAGTTACTTTGCTAATGTATGGGGTGACTTGATAACCAATTCTGAATCAAGTCTTTACTTTTCTGCAGAATTCTAAACCTGCGTGTAAAGTGCTTGCAATTCATTTGCAACCATTTGTGCTGCTAGTTCTGTCTAGTTTCTATCTACTTACATGTTTTTAGCCAATATTTTTCTTAATCTGCATTCTGAGAAATATAAAGCCCTTGGAAATACAGGATTAGAGAAAAAGAGGACCTTCTCTCCCCCCCATTCACAAAACAGGTGCAGCAACAAAGAAAGCAGCAGTCTGATAAATAGCTTTCAACTCTCACTTTGAAGGTCCGGAAGAAGCTACGTTTTTCTCTTTGACCAGAAGTTTTTTGCACTGCTACAGTTGATAGCAGCCATTTAGGTATTGGAATAAAGTTATCAGTTTATTTTGTATAAGCTATAACTGTACAATATATGTGACCAATTATTTTCTAACTCTGCAGTGTGTAAGTTAGAAAAGGAAGTTTTCAAAATCTAATGACCAGTCTCCTGAACTACCTTGTCTGCTGATCTGTGGTTTTTAATGTTTTTAGCGATGGAAGGAACAGACTACTTCATATTTCAGCTTTGTAGTTCCAGTAGAGCTACCATAGTAATGAATCTGTAGTACTAAATGTAACTTCTTTGGCTCTGATGTCTAGAACAATGTTATTCATGTGGCACAGATTGGTATAATTACTTCCTGAGGCATAGATAGAAAGATCACTATAAAATTTAAGAAATATGACTAAATCTTTATACTCCTATTGATTATTCTAGTAAAGTTGTGTTATAACTGTGTAGTTTTTTGTGTTCTTTAATACATTTTACTGTGCAAGCTCGATGACTTTGTGATTTTTACATTCATTCATACCTTTAAATTTATTTTCATTTTATTAAAATTTTAAGGTTATTAAATCTATTAATAACTTTAAATGCTTTGCAGGTCAAAAAAGCGCATCTGTTTAAGTTTAACTTCTTAAGCTGCTTTACCTTATCTGTGTTGTGGACAAATCAAATTGTATTTGGTGTCTTTTTTTTTTTTTTTTTTTTTTTTCCCCTTTTTAATCATCCTGGACATTAGAGGAATGCAAGACAGGTGTCGTGGACACCTCTTTCTAACACAGTTTCCCTGAGTGAGGAGTTTGATTTAATTTCCATCTTGAATATGTGCTTAAACCAGGATTTTCATGTTGAAACAAACTTGGTGATAGAAGCTTTTTGTAGTGTTAGAATGGGTGCTGACGGTTGAAGAATGCTTAATTTTAGTGCTTAGTTTGTATAGGTCTTGGTGAAAACGTTGGAAACTGAAGCAATGCTGCTTCAAACTGCATTAGTAAGAATGTTGGCTAAGGTTTTCTGATTTTTTTTTTTTTTTTTAATTTGTTTAAACACTACTAAATGCTAAGTGGGTATTAGTCATGGCCAACATACAGTCATGTTTCTCTGTTTAATTAAAGGCAGAATAGAGAGAATCATAAGTACACATCAAGTCTATGCAGTGGATTGAAGAGAAATGAAAGACCTACTTCAGATACAGATGAAAAATAGGATCACTGTATTTTTAGCTACAATAGTAGATTATGTAGCGTGCTTTTAAAAATTATATGTACAATTTTGTTTCAGAAAGCAAGCTGTAATACTTAATGTTATGCTGCACTTAATTTTTCTAAATAAGTATTCTTATATCAATATCTTAAAACCAAGACAGTATAATTTTTTAACTTGAAGTTAGAAGGAGTTAGAGAAGCTTCAATGCTAAATTATTAAAGCTTGGATTCAATTAATCCATTAAAAAATTTATAATGATTTTCAATGGATTATTGCCAATCAACGTTCATAATAATGTGAAAATATTTTAAACACATACAATTGCATTTGTTTATTTTTATTAACATTATAGTTTAGGTGATTTACTTCTACTGTGAAGCTATTGCAGGAGTTCTGATTGGTTTGTGACATGTTTTCTGGCTACTTGGAGATTTTTCTTGATAAAGCCCAGGAGAACATCTCAGAGTGGAGCAAAAAACCAGATGATCATTTCTTCCCTGATCTTACAGGGATTTTACTATTAAAAATGTACAGATATTTGTTGCATTATTCTTGAAGGACTTGGTAGCTCTGGGCTGAAAGTGTTTTGTTTCAATCCCAACTTTGTTAGAAGGTTTGGTTGCTTCTACTGTGAAAATTCTCATATCTCCTTTTTTTTTTTTTTTAATTTATTTTTATTCCTGGCCTTGTAGAAATTACAGCTGATCAATTTGATGTTGTGGTGCTGCTTTGTTTTTTATTACGTTGTAGATCCTGAAGAAGGTATCATGAAGCAATGCTAGAATTGCTTAAATAATATGTTCATTATTATAAATTGAGAAGCAACTGCAGATGAATAGGGTATCTGTTCTATGAAAACCTGGCTCAGCAAAGAGCCTTAAAGTAATGAACTGTGATACCATGCTTAACTTCTAGGCTGCTCATCCTGGAAAGTATTTCAGAACCCTGAATTAAGCTCTGAGGTTCTGCATGCTGTAGGTGGGTGAAACTAGATGCTTCATAATGGAGTTGGAGCAAACATGTTGAATGGAGAACTGTCAAATCTAGCCAGTAAGCAAGTCTAAAAAGAGGGTAATATTTGAAATTTTTATGCATGTTAATGTCACAAATGGGCCCAGGAGCACTATTAAAAATCTGTAATCCCAAATTATATACAATGATTTTACCAGTAACTGAACTAAAATGGGCTTTTCCAACTTGAAATTGGAAAGCTTGACTTTTTAACACTTGCAGTACATGGGTATGTGAAAGAGACAAAGATGATTGAATTAAAAAAAAAATCAATTTAAAGCCTAACTCTTTAAAACTCAGCTACTGTAATAATATTTACCCTGGAACTACATTTATGTAATGATATTTCTGATCAAGATTTGTTTTGGGATTTTTTCCTTGTCGTCTCAATCTCATTTTGATATCTGTATAGAAATTTAACTTTTTTAATTAGCTTTTTGGATATCCAAGAGCTTTGAGCAGTTTGTTTTTCATGACCTACACTCGTTATCAAAAGAATCAAATGGTTATACCTTATACCGTAACCAGGGAAAGGGTAACAAATGTACGACAAGTCATGCCCTGGCATTGTTTCAAAATATTTGTTGTCAGTTCATATTAAGTGTTTTTAGTCCAGTTTCCCATAAGCGCTTTTATGTAGTAGAATTATTTTATGTTGTCTAATGTTTCTGCAACAGTCTTTCAAATGGAAATCTGAAAAAGCTGATATTGCTGTGGAGATGCAGTATTAGTTTGCCTTATGTCTTCTGAAATGTCTATTAGTTATTTCTCCTTCTGAAGCCTGTAATTTTATTCTATGTCTTCTTTTGAATTAAGCAGTTTCATCTGTGGTCGAGATGCTTTTTTTTAATATCTTCAAGTGAGTTGTACTAAAGATTCCATTTTCCACTTAAAGGAAAATAAAAGGAGAGGATGCATTTTTTTAGGTGTGTTGTTATATGGATGCATCTCTGTGCAAGACGCAACTGAACTTGAGTAAAATCCATATTTTTTTTTCCCTGTACTGTATTCTCTTTCTTTGCCATGCAAGGTAAAACTTGTATTTTACTATAATGGACTAGCAGTTGTTGTTGAAAAAATAAATTCATTCTCGTAGAACAGAAATTGTAAAGGTAACAGTAACTCAAAGGTTATTAAGATTTTGCATCTGATTATCAAATCAAATCAAATAGTAACCAAAGTAGTTACTAAAATTAAGCAGGTTGTGAATTGCTATTTTCAGCCAAGTTCCCAGAACATTGTTTTTTCATTTCACAAAGTCAGCTATTGTAATTGTTACCAACCATGTTTTCTGAGCTAGACGAGACTGAGTGATCACAGCTACTAGACTACTGTCTGTTTTTGCCTCTGCTGGGGATTTGAAGAATATAGGTAGAACAGGGAGCTTGCATTGCCACTAGTTCACGAATAAACAGTGGATGTTATTGCCTAAGACTGAGATTTTATTTACCACAAAAAAAAAAAAAGAGGCAGAGAAGTTGTTAGCTTATTTAAAGTACACTGAGAAATTGTGTAGAAGAATTAATCTTGAAAACTTATATATAAATGTTTCAGAAACACAAATTAATGGCTTAGATTTAATATATATTACTTATTTGTAGTTATCTTGTTATCCAGTAGTACTTGTAACTGCATTAGTAACTGTAGTTATCCAGTACCCTTGATTTGCTGAATTAATATGTATTTCAGAATATCTTTTTGAACAATACTTGACAAATGTAGGTACCATAATTTTTTGTCTTTGTATTATGACTCTAGCAATGAACAGTGACTCTTCAGCTTTTATGTGTCTTTTCAAAATTTTTAACAAGTATGTCTTCCTGAACTAATAAAATGTAGTTAGTTAGCATCAACATTTCCCTTTTTACTTGTTCTTCCCTTTTTATCTGTTTCTTTGCTTGTTTTCCAAGAAACATTCTCTTTTCCTCTTAGTGATTTAGCATTTAATGTCCATTACATTTACTTTTAAAGAGGGCCAGACTTGGCCTTAGGATATGAGAAGTCAAACAAATGTTAGTGGCTCTTTGGTAATGTAGCTAAAAGGAAGCTGGACACAAGATGAGGAAAAATATTTTTCTAAAAGCTTTAACTCTGCTGAAGTTCTCATATGAGCTAACTATTGAGACTGAGTGAATACTTTTTTCTCTTAGAGATCTGAGTTTGGGAATTTTTTTATTTAACGTTCTGTACAGTAGACCAAGGATCTAGTAAGATTCATGTCACTAATTTGACTATCCAAGGCAGGTGCATGTGTGTTCGAAAAGCTTGGTTTTCTAATAAATTGTGCTAGGAACCAACCCTGAAGGGCCTGGAGAGTGACTTTGGGGCTCCTGATATCTGATACTACAAGGATGGTCCCCTTTCCTTGGTCCTTTTCTTAGCTGTGAGAAAAGAGCAATGGCAACAGTAGGACGAAATAACATATTGAGGAGCAGATGTTGCCACAGACTTCAAATGAAGACAATGATGAAAAGCACCAACTTGCATTGACTGAATTATTGCTTGGTAATTTTAGATTAGCTGAATAAATAGCTATAGCCCAGTTAAATCGTGTTCTGTCTTATCTTTCCGAGAGACTTACTGAGAGTTCAGTTGTCCAGGTTTGCATTTTTGTAATATTGATAAATACTTACATGTTTACATGTACAAATGGAAGCATGTGGCTGCATATTATCATAAAAATGTAGTAACGTACTTTTGGAAGAGTAACTTTTTAGGAAGAATACCAGTCCAATTAGAGACTGGTAAAACAAAGAAAAGCCTCTAGTTTGTTTTTTTGTTAGGCATGAACACTATCTGTTAATGTTTTACGTTATGGAGTTGTGTATTTAATGACATACAGTACAGTATATGATGGTATACGTAGCATTTGTCTCCACTGGCGTTTGAAAGATGCAAATACATAGTTTAGATTACTATGTATACATGCTGATGCTTGTGTAATACGGAGTGGAGAACAGGCACAAACACTTTGGAAGTACAAGTGAAGAGAAACAATCAATTTTTGTAAGACTGAAATTCTGATTAAAACCACAAACACTGAGCAAAGTCAAGCTGAAAGTCTCTTTTTGTTTAATACCATTTGAAGTGGGTTGTCAGTAGGCATGAGTTTTGCTACAGTTCAACTTAGAGCACTGACTTCTGTGGTGGAAGGGTCTTGCTTCTATGCAGCAGTTTCAGTTGTAATAGAGTAAAATTGTGTATGTGCAAATGAGAGCTTGAAATAAGGGGATGTTTATTTCTTATGCAAAATGAGGGGCTAGGGTCCTTTTCTTGTTTTTCTGAGTGAGTTATCGGGGAGATGAATGAAATCTGTGTTCACAGTGTAGTCAAAGAAAAAAGCTGTATGTTGACTTACTCCAAATCCACATTTTCAAACTATGTTGTACAGCTGAATATGCATTTTCTCCTTTTCTGAACCATATTTTTTTATAGAGGAGAATCAATCCAATGCTGTTGCAACTTTAAACTGAAACAAAAGCCTATTATATCACATATTGAAGCAGTTAAAGTAATAATAAAGCCTAATTAATACATACAGTATATCTATGAAGTGCAGTAAATATGTGAATAAAAAAGTGTTCAGAAAAGCAGAATGAAATTACAGCTTTTCAATAATCTTCACTTTTTTAGCTGTAATAAACATGAAAATAACATGAAGTTAATTCCAGTTCTTTTATATTGTTACTGACTTGTTGCAGATAGCATATGGAATCTTTAAAAAAATAATTTATTGTAAGAACAGAGTGATTCCAAGATATGTACAATTCTTTAATTTAAAGAAAGTGTATTTCTTAAATAATTTTTTTAACTCTAATCGTAATGATTTTACAAAGACAAGTAACCCTTTTATTCCACAGAATTGGCTATAGGAAAAAATAGAGATGTTTAATGCTCATATTTTTCTGTTGAACTCGTGTCTTGTGAAGCACAGTAAAATTCAAAGAAATTAAACCTGTATAAATTAGACTTATTTTATGTTTTTTTGTTTCCTTTGGAAAATGGAAGTATATCTGTCTTTTTTAACTTGAGTGGTATAATCATATCAAATACTGTCAATATGCTTGATTAAAACTACATATTATAATGTTTAAACTAGGAATAAGCTAAAATGTTTTCTCAAGAAAACCTCTCTGTATTTTTTCCTCAGAAATTGGTATATTTTTCCCGTATAATTTTTCAGTCTTTAATCTTTTTGGCTTCTGTATTTTTAATTATTTATCATATGTGAATCATGGCTTGTCTAGTAATTATGGTTTTAAGCATTTCATCCCTCTCTTTATGTGAATTTTAGGTATGCTATTCCTCCAGAGCATGGGAAACGGCTTGAAAGGCTAGCTCAAGGTAATATTTTCAATATTTCCATATGTAAGATATTTGAAGGACAAACCTCCAGCAAAGTGAAAAACAGTGTCCTCGACTCACCTACTGTGTTTTATTACTTAATGTTGTGTGACTTTTATCTGTCTACGGTATGATAGCAAACAAGAAACACTTTCTAGTACTTTGAGCAATTCTTAAGAAACAACAATTTTTTTTTCTCTTAAAACTTTATTTTGTACTGGCATTTTTAGCTTGGTGAAGCTTATGAAAATGAGGTTTAGTATTTTGTTGTTCATTAGATTTTCATTGCTAGCATCTTTGTCTCCTCCGTGCCCTTGCTCTTTCTTGTCATAGCTTCTTTCATCAGTAACTTTTGAATCTTAACTTCTTAGCCAAATTTGATACAAAGAGAAATATTGAAGGCGGCGGAGTCTCCAGAAGTTTCATGAAAGTTAATGGCTGGGTAGAGGATGGAAACCTGGTTAGTACCTCTGGGAAGGGGGAAGCAGACAAAATGTACCGATGCTAAATCTTACTTGGTAGCATCTTGCTGGCCAGTGAGCAGGCATATAAAACCACTTTAGCCAAAGCATGTACGGGCCTTTGCCCTCCAGAGGTGTGAGGGAGGTCTGTTGAGAAGGAGCAGAGGATATTGTTGTAGGGTTGAGATCTGAGGGGTAAAAATCACTGGTCTATAGGAAAATTCTTCTCACACACAGTAATTTGTTTTATTTTCAATAACACTACACCTCTTTTTATTTCTAGGTTAAGAGTGCAACTTATGAACACAGGAATAATTAGGCCTGTTTCTTGGCCTGGCAGCCCATGTTTTATAGCCTGCTATTAACCATAGTATATAAGGAATGCTATTGAAAGTTGATAATTAGATATTGTGTATCGGGACCAAATTCTGAGACTTTTTGTACATTTTCTTATCCAATTTATGCGCGTATAGGTGCATGACTGTTTTTCTGAGCTATTTTTAAACTGTGGCTGAGAACAGTAAGATGGCATGTATCACTGAGATGAAAGTAAAGACTGGTGAACTTGCAGTCTTAAAAAAGACATCTCAGAAAGACAGATTTCAGCCTGGATAATTATATTTACTATTCCTAAATTTTCCCATCTTTTCAGTTAAGAAAGTTGTCACTTACTTTTTTTGCTTTCCAGATTCTCTTTCCAACTTGCAAAGTATAGAACTCTTCATACACTTACCTTGAAGCTTTTAGTTTTCACTGGTAAACAAGTTGATACATGTTGTAGACTTGTACACTACAAGTGTATCAACTTGTACACTACAACATGTATAGTTGAAATCTGTCTTCTGAAATCTGAAATCAGGGCAAGTGACACTGACTTATGATAGGATCATTCAATAATTATTTTTAAGATTTACAGGAAATGAGCAAGGAGTAAAAGGAATAGAGAATTGGAAGAGGTTCAGAGAGGGACACTAGGACTGGTGAAAATTTGCCTTTTTGTTTTAATAATTGTTAGTAAGCTCTAACCTTCCAGTCTGAAAGAATGTCAAATAAAGGGAAAGGGGCATGATAAAGAGCTGTGATGACTGGCATGGAAAAGGTGACTAAAGAGTGATTGCTCGCTGGGTCTTCCAGTACAGCTAGAGACTCTGAATGAAGAGCCTCAGAAGGTTCAAAACAGAAGGAGAAGGTTCCTTTCACAGTATGAACTCCTCACTGTCCATGGTGGATTCAGGGGGAGACTGGACAATACTGGCAAAGAAATCTGTTAGAGGAGCATAGGAACCGCATCTGGCTTTGGAAGCCTTGGAGCAGCAACTCGTTGGTACTAGATTACTCAGAGGAAGCAAAGATTTCATGCTGTATTTAAACATTTCTCTGTACATCCCCTTTTGACGGTTGCTCGGAACAAGATCTTTGGGTGGATAGACTTTTGATTTGATGTGGTATGGCTGCTCTGCATTTATTGTTGATTTCATACTGATTGATTATAGTTGCGCGGTGTTTTAAAACTGTTCAGGTTTAAATGTTCTGTAAGGAGTGTGTATTGAAACTTTTTTTTTTTTTGAGAGTGAGGGAGGAGACTGGGCAGTTTCAGCACTTTCAGCAACACTTGTTCACTCGTTTCTAAAAACTAAGTGGCCTTGAGGTATGGCATTGTTCGCTGCAGGCTAAAAAAAACCTTCAGATTTTTCTTTGACATACCCTAATTTCCCCAGATACTGGAGTAACCTATACAAATTCAGGAAGTAGATAACTTTTGGAAATACATGCTTTGCTACATGAGAGCTTTTGACGTCATTTAGCATAAACTTACATAGTTTAAGAAAGTATTATGTTAGAAAACTGTGGCCCGGAGGTGCTCAGGCCTCTTATTGCTGATAATCGTGGCCTAATACATACAGTAAGAGGAGTGGAACATAAAGCACAGGGACAAGTGGAAATCTTCAAAACCACTGTTTGTCAGAAGCCAATAGGTTATACTGTGTCTAAATGTCTGAATGCCAGAGTCAGAATTGGACAATAGGCTAAATGGGACTTAGGACTTCAGTCTCACCCAGCGTAACAGTTCTTAGGTCCAGAACTGCTGGAAGAAGGTAGGACAGAAAGGGATCAGGCTTCAGGGCTTTTCTACAGCTGGGAACAGGAACCCAGTTCCTTGATCCTTACTGATTGCTATATTTAAAGAAGTTGCCCAGGCATGTCACTCAGCCTTGGTCGGTGCACATCTGCATGGAAGTAAGTTGTCTACGACTGCTATTAATTATACGTTAGTACAAGTTATAAAGATCTGTGTGGTGAATGGAAAACTACTTTCCTCGATGAATCATATGTAATGATCGAAACTTAATTATTTTTATTTCAGAACCGTGTTTTGAATAGTAAATAGCAAATAAAATATAGAATCAGATACTGAACAGTGAAGATAAGATTTCAAATAGTTGTTTATTCCTTTACATTCCGTGAATGAAACTGGATTTCTGTAGAAAAACTACATACCCATACAGAGATTTTTATTGTAACAGCAATATAAGACAAGTGAGTTAGTTTCACGGACAACCCTCTCTGACATTTCCTAAGTTTTTAGTATTTGACTTTAATGTCTTCTGTGATGTTTTTCTGTGAGTAGGTTGTTTTCATGATATTTTTGGTCCAGCTAATAGCTTAGAATGGAATGTAGAAGATGACGCTGTAGTTCTTAAGAATAAAGATGATGGACTTTATGCTCAATTTGACTTACACATTCAAATTTTTTTTTTTTTTTTGCGAAACCACCATTTCTGATTATTTCCATGCTGTGGAGGTTAAGACCTCTGTGATCTTCTACTTTGCAACTACTGACTGCTAAAATACAGTCCGAGTTTTACAGTAAGGTATCTTAAAAAAGTTGAAAGTGTAAAGTAAGCTGCATGGCTGCAAGTAGCTTAATAATAAACATTAATAAAACATAGTGTAAATGAGACCTTCATATTTAATTACATGTGTACTGAAAATGTTTTTAATCATATTTTTGCATGAGTGCAACATCTGAAGAAAAAAAATGTAGTTTATTCAAGAAGGTTAGCTCTGATGACCAGATGCTTACCAAATTAATCGCATGCTCCTAAATAATTAGAATAATAAAATAATGCATTAAATGTGACAGGTTGTCTGAGTCAAGGCAGCAGTTGATACATAAAATTAAAGGAAGGCTAGAATATTTTCCATTATCTTGTCTGCACATCACAATTACCACACATGCCTTTTGTGCATGAATGCTTTCATTTTTGCTTTCCATTGAAATCTTGATTGACTGTGGCACCTACAGATACTTTATCTGAAAGACATTAGACTTGCATCTAATAAAGACAACAGTTTGATTTTGCCCTTCAGCTGCTTTCTCATTTATGTAGGTTTTTTTCAATTTTATGTAGACATAAATGTAATAAAAATCTCAAGTGAGCAGTTAACTGCAATTTTTATACTTGTTGTTATGTTAATCTGTAATACCATGGTATTCTTAAGGATTTTTTGTTTCACAAAATGGGTTAGAAAATAAAGAGAATAGAAGCAGAGTGGCAAATCAGAAGTGACAGTTTGAAGGATTTTCAAGATCTTTTAATAGATCGTTTAATTGCAGAAACTGTTTTAGAGAGGAGATGATATCTATCTGTGGTGTTAAAGAAACAATATATTAAACTTTATTTTCAAGTATGTAGGGGTGTTATAAAAAGCTTTGTATGGTGTACGGTATTAATTAATTCATTTCATGCAGAAGTCATTACCTCTTATGTATGAAAACAGGTATAAATAGTTGTTGAAATGAAATGATGTAGAACTTGCCTAACTTCTAAGGGTCTTGAACCTGAAAGCTTGTGCAGTTGAAGAATTGAACTTTGTCTCAATTGATAGTTACGTGAGTCACGTTAGGAAAGTCACATCTAAGAGATAATAAACTTAAGGCTGTAACATACTCATCTGGGCATAACAACACTCATATTTCACAGCACTTGCTGCTTTTGTGGCTTTTGTACTCTGTGCTTTATATAGCATACAAATTGCCACTGCTTCTTTGTGAGGATTGTTGTCATGCAAACTCATCCTCCTAATTTCTTTATGTGCAATACAAAAAGTTAAATCAAATTGGTTCAAATCTCTGCAAATTAATTTAAATAAATTATATGAAGTTTGTATTTATACCTATCAAAGTAAAATCTAAAAATATAATGACTAGAAAACTCAGTCCTCCTTTCATCTTTGTCTGTGTTCCAAGAGTACTGATCAGTGAATTATGATTAATATTTTGTATGTTCTAAGTCCTTTAAATGAAGAGCTACAGAAGTAAAAAATAACCCTTTGAGCTTAATTGCGTTAATTTGGATTATTTTTACTTACATTAAAGTTAAATTACACTGAAGATATTTGCAGTTTAGGGTGTTCTCTTTCTTATATTGTAGGTTTTATATTTTGATATTTTGATATTTTATATTTTCAATTAATATTAATAAACTAGAAATACAGCACCTTTACTGTAAAATTTCAGGTGAAGACTTGAGTATGGAAGTGTAGAAAAAGGTAGGAAGTCTAGCCTCATTCATTGACTGGTCAGAATTTGATTTGAAAGTTCCCTAAGAATATGATTTTATGTGTGTGTGCTTAAATAATGACTTTATTATTGGCCAAATTGTGATATCCTTGATCATACAAGGTAATATATAGCTAGTCACCCTGTTCAAGTCAATGGAGTTGTAGAATTACTCTTTTGGGAGTAGTATTGTAATTTGTCTGTGTATGAATGTAGCTGAACAATTTAATTGAAAACAGTATGGACACATTCTTAGTACCATAGATAAGCATTCCAAATATCTTGAAAAGGGTAAGCAACCGAGGAGTGGAACCCAATCCACTTCAGTTTGTGTGAGTGATAGTTGTGATGTGATGTCATCTGATATGAGCCATGTGTGACATGTAGGAACAATACTCTCAGGGTGAAAAAAATGAGCCTTCCAGATAGCAATGCTCACTGTCCCTCAATAATTTATAGAGTTGAACTTATTTTAAAATACGTTCTTTATCCGTGAACCATTTATGTATGCTTTAAAGGCTCTCAGTGCAGCAATGTCCTGTGTGTGGGAATCCTGTCTTCCTCAGACACAGATAGGAATCTGCTTAGTGCCCACTGCTCCCAGCTTCCCCCAAAGATGAGAAGGCTTTGACTTGTATCTAGAGTATGGATCATAAAACCAGAAATTGCATGGAAGTGTCATTGTCTTGTATTGAGGTGGAGTAGTGTTGACAAAGGGTGTGTCTTCACCAGCCCAGTGATAACACTGTAACTCAAGAAGTAGTTTTATTTTGTTAGTACAAATAGGATTGGTTACCTTGTGTAAGATTGTCTTATTTTGGGCTATGTTATCTGTCAGAATATGTATGTAGTCTTCTGAGAGCATGTTTTGATTGTTAACACAGTTTGAAGCCTATGTTTTCACATATTCTTTGCTATTGTTGCTTGTGTTAACTAGATAAGGTTTTTAAAAAGCCTGAGTGGGACTTTCAGTTTGGTGGATAAATGTACTCTACCTGTAGTTTATGTGCTCATACCCAAACATTTGGCCACCAAGTGCTGAATCACATACTTGTAGACTGTTCTAATTCTGCTCTAGGTGTTGAGAATGTCAGTGTTTCTTTAAATCATGGATGGGGGAATTTTCAACTGGACGGTCTTTTCTCATGGATGTCAATCAATGAGTAACCTAATTCTGTTTTACCCTGATCTTTGATTATTGCTCATCGTCTCCTATGAAGTAATTGTTTTGAATTGTCATTTTGTGTTCCATGTAATCATTTCCAAGAAGATAAGTAGGGTACAGATGGCTAAATACAAGTATTGAGAAGAGGTGTGGAAGAGGTCTTCCACATTTCAAGAGACCATCCAAGAAACTGGGGTTGCATGCAAATTCCCACAAAATACCTGCATTTGTAGAACTGATGTAAAGTTACTGGATTAGTGTTAGTGGATTAAATTAAGATTTCATGTGTCTCATAAAAGCATGAATGTACTACAGAACTTGAATGGTAGTTACATTTTAGATACATTTCAGTATTTTTTCTTTTGCATGTGGGATTTCAATAGATATCCAGGATTAACTGGTAATCCTGTAAATTGGTAATTTTAACGTCAGCTTGGTATTTGAGAATGGTTCTGGTGTGTTGCAGGCATGTCTTGAATTGGCCTGCATTTAATGTATTTGTAAGGGTCTTGTGATGTTTCTAATGCCGTGTCCTCTATTCAGCGTGCTGTTAGGTATTTTTCACATCTGCTAACTGATTCTCCCATAGTGATTTTCTTTCCTGAACGAAAAGCTTGTGTGACCTTAACGTTTAGCCTGGGCAGAACAAAAGACCTTCTGATAAACTGAGTCTTGTAATGAGGAAATACTACCTTCCTTTCTTCCCTTGTTCACTGAAGGGGAGTGCTTTTGAGAAAATGAGTTGAATGAACAGGAAAATGTGGATGTGTGTAAGTGTAGACTTCGACAGAGTCAAAAGATATTTTATAGCGGTACAGAATGCGTAGGCTGCACCTTGATTTCACTGTGAGGGCTCTGTAACCACAGCAAAGGTTCTCCTGTAAATTTCTCTTAATGGATTTTAAGCAGGTTGTGTTCTGCTGTTCTGTGTTGTTCGCAACTTCCTTAAAATTCAGCAACAAGCTTGCCTTCTGGTTGGAGTTGTCACAACTATTCCTGATCTCTTGGAGCTGTAGTGGTACAACTTAAGTTTTGGATATCTGCCCATCGTTCGCTTTTTATCATCATATATATTGAGCTAATAAAGCGTATTGCAGTAGCAGAATTTGATACAAAATTTGTTTTCTCAGGGAAAACAACTCAGTCAATCTCTCCCTGCTTTTAGAAATTAAGGTTTTTGCTACTTTTCATACCAGTTATTTCCTCAGTCTCAAGTATCACTTTCAATCAGTTTTTCCAGAGTATGTTCCAGTATATTTCTATTATTATGCTGCTCAGGACTGAGATTTCTTGAAGCTCATGAGCTGTAGATTCCAAGATATGATTGTTATTATTATGTTATAGGCATTAAATGTGCCAAATAGTTGAAATTTATTTGCTGGAGCCCACTAATTGTGGGCTAGTTTCTTTTAACTGTCTTTTAGTTGGTGAAGCCAAACATATGATAAAACTGTACGTACCAAGTACTACTTCTTGAAACCTACATTATAACATTATTTGCAATTCCAAAAGAAAGTAAAGAATTCTGTGCCTGTTGGTAGGGAAAAAAAAGAAAGAATGATAAATTGGAATAAAATCTGATTGCAGGGCATCTTGGCAGAGTTCCTAGTACATTGATTAGCACAAGTGTACATTACACCTTTGCTGCTTAAGTGCTGCTTAACCTTATATCTGAGAAATTAGAAAAAAATTGTTCTCCCAGGACTGGGGAGTGTGCTAGAAAAGAATGTACACAGAATATAACAATTATAATGTGATCACCTTAAAATTGTTCTGGAATTGTAGGGTGGTTAATGGACTTAAATACAAGATTCATCAGAGAGAAGAAGTCAAATCTGACATTACAGAGAAGGCTGTATGTTATAGCAAATTGTTGAGATTTTGTCTTTTTTTTCTCAAGTCATTAAAAATATTTAGATGGTTAATTGTTTGAAAGAGATTCTTTTCTTTCATAATTGACTAGTGAGCATGTTGCTCCAAGAATGAAACTGCTTCTGTGAATGACAAACTAACATTTACACGAGAGGGATACAACAACTTGTGCAAACACAGTAAAGAGATGACAGAAAGCCCTTTTACTAGTTAAATGTCCTGTGGCTAATTTTGTGTCCACTGAGCAATGTTTTTTTTATATAATTTGTCTAGTCATATTTGTTAATTATTTTCCTGTATTTTTCTTGGGTGACCTCTTCTTACTGCTTTCATACAATTACCAGGCTTTTCCAGCAAAACAGCTACAATTCAGTTTGGAGAATAATTGAATAGTGTTCTTGGTTAATACATTGATTGTTGACAAACTTTTACACCTTGGATAGTTCTAGGTAATCTATGACTCTCTATCTCTCTCAAAGATCTTTTGTGTTCTTCAGGCATAAAATATAATTTTATGCATAAATGAATCAAAAGTATTTTTTCTGAATCAATATTCATGAAGGAGACATCTTCATCATGAAGAGCTGGCATTGTATCTTCTCCACTGTCAAGCTGCTATGCAAGATAATTGGTAAAATACACCTTTTTTTTTTTTTTTTTTTTTTAAATACTGTTTGCAACACTTTAATTTCTGTCCATGTTTCTCAGGTAGATCTCCTGCATAACAGAATAGGATTATGTATGTTTTCCTGGTACCCAGAAAAAAAGTCATCCTTTTTAAATGGCTTTATATTTTAATTTTCTTATCATATGAATTTTACGTAGGTTTGTAATACAAATGCAGACAATTTTGGAGAATCCTTTTTTACCCAATGTCATTATCATAGACTTTTTTTTTTTACAGTAGTCAGGCTAATTCATATTGCAGTAGTTCAAAAACTTAGAATTCATCTTTTCCTCCTACATGTTTTAAGAGAGGGCTGTGATGAAACTGTATGCCTAGCAGTGAGAACTTACTCTTAGAGTCTAAGACAAGGAGCCAGCGCTTCTTGTTTCAACTTCTTGTTTGCTAGATATTTTTCTTATGGAACTGTTAAGAGTGAACTGCTTTATGCCTCAGTTCTGTTTTCTGAAAATTAAGATTTAAAACAATTACTTTTTAAATAACTTTTTTTAGCAGTAGCCTGCCAATCTTTGTGAAATCTCTGAAATCGCTTGAGAATAAATGACATAAAATACAGTAAACTGTTGATGTTAAGAAGTCTTGGTAACATTGAAAAATATACTCCACAGAAGAAAGCAAAATAAATAAATAAAGTTGAACTTCACAGGAAGGGATTACTTTCAAATGTTATGTCCTTCATGCAGTGAAATTACGTATTATCCAGGACTGCTAAGCATATAGATTGCAGTCACTCATAGTACATCTCATGGTGATTCTTGCTAATAGTCTGGTAGAAATACTAAAAAGACTGTAAAGGTAAATAATAATAATAATAATTATTATTTTTATAATAATAAAGATAATAAAGACTTTCTCATCTTTGCTGGTTAGTGAGTAAATTGTTCCCCTTTGTCAACCTTCTGCTGAGGTTAGTGCTGTAACTTTGTGATGTGACTTCTGTGATGTTGCATTATAACACAGTCAAAAGTATTCCTCTTGGCTCCAACAAAAGACACATGTTCATCTCAGAGCAAGTAATACACCTGTACTTAAGTGGAAGAGGGATTGAGAGCAAGTATTCAGAGAAAGTAGGTGGTTAGATGGCTCTCATTATACTCCTTCCATTTTTCAATCTGATGTTTTCAGGAGCTTCTTGCTTTCATTAACTACTATGCCTTTCTTTTCCTTTGTTTTATTGTTTGTAGGAGTTGTGTTTTCAGTTTTTGAGAGTGTTACCTTCTTTCTAGAATGGAGTCTGAAAGGAGGTCAGGAAGTACTAAACTAGTGATGTTCTAGAAACTGTCCCCCTCTTTCTCCTTCTCATCTTCTCCCATTTTCCTTGTATCATAGTGGTTTCTTATCACAATATAGTTAGGTTGAAGGGAAAAGAGCCTGATGTTTTCATTTCAGAGATGGAAGGATTGGGTAGCTCATTTGGACTGTAGCTGAGGTGCTGTTCACACCCTGGTTAGAGGGTCAGATACCAGAGTTTAATAACACTGAAACCTTGTCTTTAATTTTTCACTTTTCCCCTCATTCATTTGTCTCCATGTTCTCATCAGCTGGGTTATATAATTATTTAATGAACTAAGCAGGGTCTATGGAGTGGGTACGTAAATAATCATGAAAGTTGGAACATGGAAAGCAATCCTTGTTCACAGAAATCAAGACAAGATATAAAGAAGCAAAAATACCCCACCTGTTTTTAGTTGTACCAGATATCTCTGTGAAAGTAGCCATACATTCTAGCCTTTTGTAGATAGAAAGTTGTGTTTGTTTACTGTATAGATGGTCTGCAAGTGCTAGATAAACCCTAGTCCTTGTGAAATCATTCTAAATTTATATATTACAATTGATTTTCATGTGTGCAGGGGTTGCAGAATGAACGTTAATGTAAAAAAAAAAACAAAACCCAACAATAAAATATTTCTGTAAAGGGTAAGAAAAGTATGCCTAAATTTACAGGTCCAAATTTATTTTAAGTTATTTCACTTCTTAACAGACAAACAAATAAACACAAAAACCCCAAACCCCTGCAACCCCTCCCTCTGAAAATCAGTTGAAAACCTTAGGAGGTGCATTTGATTTTTATACAGATCTCTCAGAACCTAGCGATGACACAATAAAAAAATTCTAAAACAAGTTTAAACAGTATTATGCATTGTAAAATATTACAATAATTTTCTACTTGCTTAATTAAAAGATACCCAATTTTGCTTATCTTGCCTTATTAGGGTTCTTCCCAAGCAGCTCTCATGGATGTGATGCTTTTCTTCGCCACAAGATGACTCTGATTTCTCCATCGATATTGAAAAAGTATGGAATTCCTTTTGACAAGGTACATTAGTGTTTATTTTTAAACTGTGCATTCATGCATTGAATTAGATTGTGTTTACTATAAAGATTGTTTATAGTAAAGGTAAGGCAAAATTATTATTTTTACTTTTTTTTAGGTGCTGACTCCATGAAAAGATGAAAAAAAATTGCCTGTAGTATTAGGACTTTTACATGGTTTAGCTTGGAATTTTCTAGCAGAAAACACTTGTAGCCATCATAATCTTTATCCTAAAAGTTTCTATGATTTTTAAGGCATTACCAATATTTTTTATTTCTATTTTATTTTCATGCAAGCTTGCATGTGATTTTCTGTTGACTGGAACACTTCTTAACTAGCTGTATTGATTTAAGTTATATACCTAATATTTTAAAATAAATGTTTCATTTCTTTAGGTTTGTATATTGTTTTTTCTGATGCAATTAAATGTAACTTTATCAGTATTATGATCTAAAAAGTTTCAGATGGAATAAAACCAAAAGAACTCTTATTTAATTTAATTTAAAGCATATATATATATATATATATATATACCTAATATTTTAAAATAAATGTTTCATTTCTTTAGGTTTGTATATTGTTTTTTCTGATGCAATTAAATGTAACTTTATCAGTATTATGATCTAAAAAGTTTCAGATGGAATAAAACCAAAAGAACTCTTATTTAATTTAATTTAAAGCATATATATATATATATATATATGGAGTTCCGGAGGGCAGACTTTGGCCTGTTCAGGACGCTGGTTGAGAGAGTCCCTTGGGAGACAGTCCTGAAGGGCAAAGGGGTCCAGGAAGGCTGGACGATCTTCAAGAAGGAAGTCTTAAAGGTGCAGGAGCAGGCTGTCCCTGTACGCCGCAAGAAGAACGGGCGGGGAAGACGACCGGCCTGGCTGAAAGGGGAGCTTTTGCTGGGACTCAGGAAAAAAAGGAGAGTTTATCGCTTGTGGAAGAAGGGGCAGGCGACTCAAGAAGAGTACAGGGATCTCGTTAGGTTGTGCAGAGAGGAAATGAGAAAGGCAAAAGCCCAGCTAGAACGCAACCTGGCCGCTGTCGTTAAAGACAACAAAAAAAGTTTTTACAAATACATTAATGACAAGAAGAGAGCCAGGGAGAATCTCCATCCTTTATTGGATGCGGGGGGGAACATTGTCACCGAGGATGAGGAAAAGGCTGAGGTACTTAATGCCTTCTTTGCCTCAGTCTTTAGCAGGCAGACCAGTTATCCTCAGGGTACTCAGCCCCCTGAGCTGGAAGAGAGGGACGGCGATCAGGATGAACCCCCCCTAATCCAAGAGGAAGCAGTCAATGACCTGCTACGCCACCTGGATGTTCACAAGTCTATGGGGCCAGATGGA
>NW_008825114.1:256557-305888 GCF_000699105.1 Pygoscelis adeliae
GGTATTTAAAAGATGTGTAGATGTGGCACTTAGGGACGTGGTTTAGTGGTCATGGTGGTGTTGGGTTGATGGTTGGACTCGATCTTAGAGGTCTTTTCCAACCTTAATGATTCTATGATTCTATGATTTTAAAAGCTGTAACATATTAGAAAAAGAGTGAACGATTATTTTGTGCTGCTAGGTAGTGGCAGACTGACATTTGATAAGAACATTATATAAACAGACAGTGGGAAGAATAACTGGCTTTCTTCTTTTTGGATGAATTTAATACATAGCTGCTCTCAAAAACATCTGAAGTATTCGGTTTCTTCTCCTTTCCTACAAGATTTTCTACCTTATTGTTTTCCACTTTGAACTTCCTATAGGTGCCAGCTAATAACAATGTTTATAATGCATTGCTTTTTCTTTAAGTATATTTATTCTGTATCCTGAACACTTTGCAAATTCTAAATTTCTAAATTGAAGAGCTTTGTAAGCCTACTCAGAAGAGTAGAGCTTGATTCAGAAGGTCCCCAGCCTGAATATCTGTTTATGTTATAGTGAGATTTTAAAAGCCTTTTGATCATTAAGGGGTTATGATTCTTGGTTTCCCACTGTGCAGACTGTTTTAAGGTGTTCAGAAGAACCAGGCAATATATACTTTTTCTCACTCTATTCCTGTTGCAATATAGACCTGTAAACTGTCCTCACCACACTCATTGTTTATTATTGTGGTTTCTGTTTTAGTCTATGCTGCATTTATTTATAGATATCATGTGGACCTGTGTATACAAACTTAGCTTGTCGTGTTCCCTGGCCTAGAATATAGGATAATGTGGTGGTTCCTGTCTGTTTTAGTTGATATTTTTGTAACAGTATGAAACATAGCCCGTAGAAATATGTTTAAGTGAATGTTTTCATGTATAGTATTGTCGTGGCTTAACCCCAGTAGGTAGCTAAGGACCACACAGCTGCTTGCTCACTCCCCCCCAGTGGAATGGGGGAGAGAATCAGAATGGTAAAAGTGAGAAAACTCGTGGGTTGAGATGAAGACAGTGTAACAGGTAAAGCAAAAGCTGTGTGCGCAAGGAAAGCAAAACAAGGAATTCATTCACTTCTTCCCATGGGCAGGCAGGTGTTCAGCCATCTTCAGCAAAGCAGGGCTCCATCATGTGTAATGGTGACTTGGGAAGACAAATGCCATCACTACAAACATCCCCCCTTCCTCCTTCTTCCCCGAGCTTTATATGCTGAGCATGATGTCATATGGTATGGAGTATGCCTTTGGTCAGTTGGGGTCAGCTGTCCCAGCTGTGCCCCCTCCCACCTTCTTGTGCACCCCCAGCCTACTCGCTGGTGGGGTGGTGTGAGAAGCATAAAAAGGCCTTGACTCTGTGTAGGCACTGCTCAGCAGTAACGAAAACATCCCTGTGTTATCAACACTGCAGCACAGGTGCGATGAAGCCACTGGTTTGTTGTATGCTTTTGGAATATCACTTCACTTTTCATGCTTAAATCAACCTATGTATAAAATTGAAGAAATGTAGGTGTTTAGAATGATACTGCCTGCCTTGGAAAGCAAGCTTTTTTGAATAAATTACTCATATAAGAAGTAGTTTGTTTTCTGAGTGATACATTATCATATGGAAATGTAGTTGCTGAGTTCAGTTTTTGTAATATATGGGTAAATACTGATTCCCTTCATAGCCTTGTGCTTTGTCATGAAGTGTCAGATGAAACCTTTCAAACTGGAAGGTTTTATAACTAGTTTTATAGTTTTGGATTTACAGAACATGACTCTGAACAGTATAATTTTCAGTGTTTGGTGTTTAAAGTAGCATACTGCAGAATGCCAGCATATTTGTTTTCAGTACCACACATTTGAGGTGGGTAAGGGAGTTGATATTATTTCAGTGTCTTGATTATTCCTGTATTCTAATTAAAAAAAAAAAAAAAAAAAGTGCTAGAAATAGTTAAATATTTAAGTTTGGTTCTGTCACCTAGTATTGGAAGGAAGCAGATGAAGTACACAAGTGTAATTGTAATTAATGGGATTCAGTGAGAAAGTGAATAGAGGGAACCGGGCTGTGATCTTGCATGGCTCAAAGTGATAGAAGTGGAAATGTGCTGAATGCTGATAAGTCAGCCTACGCCTACCAGGTGGCAGCTGAACTGCTGCTTGTTGCAATAGAACACCTGCTAAACTGTCAGCAGTGGGAGAGTGTATTGAGATAAATTTTGGAATTGTTAGCATTGAGAATAATCTTTCTTAAACATTCCCACAGCGATTGTTGGAGTGCTATAATAGCAGTTATATGCACCTGTATGTGCATTTGCATGTATATACCAAATATGAACCCACAAAAAATGAACCTTGCAAAGTGCAAATGCAAAATGTAAGATCCAATTTTATTCTTTAGCTTTGCTAAGTATATTTTTCTTGTTTTCCTCTCTTTCCTTCATCCCATAATACAATCAGAAATGTACATCTTGAAGTGCTATCCCTGTGTATTCTTGCATTGAGCAAATAAAGGCACACAAAGAATTCATAAAACTACAAGACGAGAATTTTGAAGGAGAAGAAAGGGGGGATTCTAAGAGTGGAAACTGAATGTAAGACAACTATGCCAGCAAAAAGCTGAGATTTAAGACACGAGATGTTAATAAGAAAAATGTTTGGAGTTGTGAGTTTTAATTTTGGTGATTGTTTAAAATTTAACTCTCCCTTTTTGTGATTTCAAATCATAAGTGTATTTCCCTAAAAAGAGTCATATTTGTCCTTCCAATTTTTATTACTGTATCACTTACGCAAAACATTGTCACACAATGAAAACAACCTATTTAATCTCTCAGAAGTCTCCTTATTGTGTCCTGTAATCAGCAAATGCATCTTGTTGAACAGTCATCAGTCATTGCTCAGATTATTTGCTTCATTTAAATGGGATCTGTTTGCTTCTTAGTGGGCCTGCCGTCTGATGTGTGTTTCATGTAAAAAGGCATATCAAACAGAGTATGGGGAACCTCTTTTAACTCTTTACTTCTGAATCTCCTAGTTTATTGATTAACTCTTATCAGATGGTTCAGAAGACAGTGTGCCACTTCTAGTCCCTGACTAGCCTGTCCTTGATACAGTCTTTGGTGGTCTGACTTTAAGAGATTAAATCTGTCTCTGAATGGAGAGAATATTAGTGACTAACAAGAAGTGCTGTCTCTCCTTTTCTTCGTGTCCAGAGGAGAGCAGCAGTTCATCCAAGTATAGGAAGATGAGATTTCTCTCTTGAAAGAGAATATCCTGACCAGTGATTTGTTTACCTTACCCCACTTTTTTTTGTAATTTACTCTAGAAGCCTTTATATCTGATGTCTCTTTTATAACTACTAGGAATTTGGTTTCTTTTTGGCTGTACAAAATATAATTACTATGGCAGTGGGTTTTTTAGGGTTTTTTTTGTTGTTATTTTTCTTTTTTTCTGCTTTCTATAATTTCTTGTTGAGTCAGTGGCCTCAGCACACTTTTCTTTTGATTGCTTTTCACTGTACTTGTAAAGAACAGAGCAGTCCTTTGGAACTACCCTTGCTCATTCTCTAAAGCAATATCAGAGCTTAACTGTAGTCAAGCTTTTCCTCTTTGAGAATCTCCTTCCGGGCCTTTTGTCCTTCAGGTATTTGGAATTCCCTGCTGCTCTCTTAAATTGTGCTTAAAGAGAAGGAGGGGAAGGACGGGGGCAGATTAAAATTTGTTTTAATGAAATGTCTAAAGCGGTGTTTTAACGGCTTTACATTGAGACATTCTGCATGGCATTTCCAATGCAAGAATCCCCTTGGTGTTAGTAGCTGTAAGGCTGAAGAATTGGTGCAGGGCAATTGTCATTAATTCTTCTTCCTCCTTTCCTATCCAAAATTATTTAAAGATACTGCCTGAAGGGATCCAGATGTATCTGATGTGGTCCTTTGGGATGAACAACATTGTTTTCTTTAACTGCTAAGGCTCATTAACTTAGAGTTTCTCCTACTTCATGCTTGATCATCAATAGTAAGTAACTTAAAAGGCAAGTTAGGCCCTCAGTCACAGGTCTTCAAATCATAGTTTTTGAAATGGATGTGTATGGGAGAGAAGGGTGAGAATAAGATCTCTCTCCAGTCTTTCCAAGAAAAGTTCTGGTGCCATTCTAGAGAAACATCTTCAGGGTGGTGGACAGAATAATTTCTTCAACAATTAATTTGTACTAGTATTTAGGGTTGATAATTGTGGGTATTTTGGTCCAGCCTGTCTCTGCTTCCTCTCAGTCAGGAAGATGGATATATTCTTTGCACTGTCTTTTCTAGCTCTGTGTACTTCCAGGATTTATTACCAGTGAACCTCTGCTCCAAGATTAGCTTTTTTGAAAGTACTTTCTGAATTTGTAAAGTAATACTTGTAGCTATGTATTTTATAGTAAGCAACATTGTCTTAAGTGTACTATTTCTGTTTGCATTAAATCACAACTGTGTGCAAGGTGAAAAAAAATTCTTTCTAGGTAGTTGCAAAGGCAAATACAGTTTTCATTGCTTTGGGAGCAGAACTGCTTTTGTAATGTGGTTCACTCTGAGGTTTTTTGTTTGTTTGTTTTTATGCTGTAGGTTACACAAGAGGCAGGAGAATTTGTGATCACTTTCCCGTATGGATACCATGCAGGTTTTAACCATGGTTTTAACTGTGCAGAGTCGACAAACTTTGCCACCATCCGATGGATTGATTATGGAAAAGCAGCGAAGTTGGTAAGTCATATTGCAGAAAATTGGTGCGTAAGGAAATCTTTCCTGTGGTTATTTTTTTGTGAGAATCTATGGAAGCCGATGAGAAAGGGAGAACTATTATATCAGGTAGTACCTTATACTGCCATTGAAATTTTATTTATAGTTGTTCTTTTTATAGTGGGTATTATACTTCCAGCAATGTATATTCCTCTCAGTAGTGAATTTTGTTTGCAGCTTAATGTATATATTGTTCTTCAAAATCATTTCTATTTATGGATACTTTCAAGTTGAAGCTATATATGCTGAGGTTAGTAGTATGTGAAGATAACTGACTTCTGCTCTTAAACCTGCTCTAAGCTCTACTGTTTGTGAAAACACTTTATTTAAACTAGGAATTTTGATACCTCAAAGAAACATAAATAATTAAACTTCAAACAAAGTTTAAAGAAACAAGTTCAACTTTTCTTATCCTTAATGTCATCAGATATCTTATAGTACAAGATAATAAAGGAACTGTGAACTCAGAGTAGATATTTTCAGGTTTCAAAATGAGGTGTGCTTTACTGAAGATATTTTAGACCGAAATTTTGTTATGTGGCATACATTTTTTGCTTCTTTTCATGTGCAGCATGTGAGTAAATACACAAAATCAAGAAAGTGTGCCATTTGTTCAGCAGAAGTTTGTTACTGTTTTTCAATATTCTGTGATTTTTCGCAGAATTGTGGCTTGTATAAGCTTTGGTTAGTATGCTTCCCAAAATGTTTAAGTCAGAGGCATTTTCTGCATTGACCTGTTCATGATTGAAAAAACTCTTTTCAATAGTCATTTGCTTAATTTATTAGCTAATAAGATGACATGGAATAAAGGGCAAAATCAGATGTGCAGGTTTAACAATTAAGTAATGTTAGTGAACTCTCATTAAACACTTGGGATTGGAAGACCATCTTGAGAAAGTTCTCAAATAGTGGAAATTTATGATTCTAGGCACTATTGATTATTATTGTTAATGAGATTGAATATGCTTCAAACAGAAAAAGCTTATAAATATTTTTTTTCCCACATGCTCTGTATGCAGACACTAACAGTAGTGAAAGTATTGAAAACATCACTATGCATCTAACATGTTCAGGCTGGTCTTTACGTTTAATTGGAAAGTTGTGTTTTTAATAGCCAACAGATAAGGTGTTGACTTTTAATAAAGTTAATTAAAAAAAAAAATCTATGTATTTGATAGTTTGGAATTTCTATAGATAGTACAATGAAACAAAGTTGAGAGGAATATGGGCATGGATGCATACAAGTTAATTGTGGCAGGTAAAACTGTCCTGGATTTTAAAAGGTATGAATGTGCTGCAGCTCTAAAATTGATTCAGCTGAACTTCAAGAATGGCAAACTTTATCTTCAGAGGTAGCAAAGCTGAGGTAGTGATACCTGCAGCTACATCCCTTTCAGTGTACAGGCTTCATATTTCTTATGTTTTAAAAAAATGGTCCACCATTTGCTGTGCAGCTGCCCCAGTACAAACTATTAAATGTTTTATGGCTGCAGCGTGCCTCTCAGTTATTGTATTATACCGTATACTTAATGTCACGTTTAAATTCAGTGGTGTTAGAAGATAATTTTTTAAAGCTAATGAAATTTTATTCCTTTACACCACTCCAAAAATGCTACTGAAATTCTGAATTTTTAGCTTGGAAGTCTTGGCATATACACTGTAAATAGTTCTATTTAGTCAAAATTCTCTATGGATAAATTTATATGGATAAAACTTTCATCTTAGGACACTGAATTCTGTGCTCTGTGGTTATTGCACATAGAAGCAGTATTGTGCATATATAGTATAAGAAATTAAAGTAGTTCTGTGGTGTCTGCAGTTGAATTTAAATGTCTGAAAGTTTCAAAGTGGTAGCTGAGGCAGTAATGACTAGTCTCCCTCTATAGAGAAATCTTACATACCATTGTCAAATGTGAACTCCAGTTTCTTTGGCAAATAGTCAGAGTTAATTCTTCATAATATTTACTTATATTTGTTTATGCTGTACAAATAGGGTAAACAAATCAGACAAAGTATTATAACTGGTTATCTGTTCTTAAATTGTAATTATATGACACTTTGAAAGCACAGACAAGTTACGGAGTTACTGCAAATTGGGTATTCTGTTGCTTGATTATGGTGTTTCTCTAGAAAAACATGAGGGTAGCTATGATTAGTTTTATCACAACCTCAGGAAACCTCCTGAAAGTATTAATTAAAAAGGTAAGAAGTCTATGTGCCCAAAGAACACTGATATTTTAGTAAGTTTTATTTGCAGCTCTGGTAATTTCATTTAAAGGAAAAAAAAACCCACCACACAACCTCGCATTCCCATTTGTCATTCTTCAGAGTACTGATGTTGTGTTTGACTTATCTTTTCTTTCTGTATGTGGTATGTACAAGAATTTTAATTGAAAAAAATATTTTGGATCCCCTAGTTCCCCTGTATTTTACTGCAGAAATTGCCTGCATCAGCAAAATGCAACGATATCTTGGTCAGTTCGTTGCTGTATTCTCCTTAGAGAATATTGTATACTGATGACTGATTATTTGTCTTCCTACAGGAACACTTATTTTTACAGAATAGTTTCTAGTTGCTTACAGCAGGACTTCTGTCTTAGAAAACGAAAAAAATCCTGAAGTCCAGTCAATATTCATTCTTCATTAATTTTGGAAAAAAAAATCAGGCAAAGATTTCCATTAAAGTTGTAGCAAATATTTAGGCTGTGTGACGATACTGCTTTCCTGCATGAAATGAGATGGTGTTAAAGATTCTGTGAAATCGATTGGAAATGTTAAATCAGATCATTTAGACACTCAGTACTGGAAACTTTGGTTAAGCAGAGACTATGGATGCAAATTCCAAAAATTATTTTCTGCCTTTAAAAATGCTAAACTTGTGATACTGGTTTCACTATGTGTACCCTACCTACCTGCAGTAGCTGGACCCTGGGAGCAAGGATGTACCCTCCAGCTTGTTTTTTAGAGTTTGTGTAAGACTTCCACTCTGGAGGCGACATATGAAAAGTAATACCAGGTGGCACCTCCAGTGTGCTCTTTGCTACAGTTCGGCTGCTGCTTTGAGCTTTGCTCTCACTTTTGGACAGAATTAAGCAGAGGTGAAAAGTAGATTAAAAAAAAAAAAAAAAGCAGAAATGGAGAAATAACAGATATACTAAAAGTCCCGCAACTCCAGGAGAGAAACAGTGTAGTTTTTTCTGTCTTTTTCCACTGGCAAGAACACACAGGAAGAGAAACAGGAGATACTGGTGAAAGGAACAAACCAGTCATGCTCTCCTGAATAAACTTGGCAAATGAGTGTGGTGCAGAGGCATGCTGGTGAAGTGCTGATGTACGGTAATGACGTGACTTAAAGAACCAAAGGTAGGTGGTGCTCAGCTCACAAGTACTTTAGTTGTGTTTGTTATGTTCTGTGAGGATGAGAGGCACTCTAAACTTTAGATATTCTTAATCATCATCATCATCCTATAACTTTCATTTGTTGAATGCTATTTATTTTTTAAAAAACATGAAATGGTACAAAATAGGGGCAGATAGGATATTTCTTCAGGCTTCTGTGAATTTTGTCATTTTCCTAATGGAGCTACAATTATTGGAGTAGGCTGGTAATGTGTAGCTTCATGAAGTGCATTTCGAGTTTCCTTACTCCAGTGCATTTTGTAACTGTTAGTAAAGCAGATGAGCCACTGGCATACAAGCATTAGCTTGTATGTTTTGTAGGTATCTACTTTGATTTGTGCTGAGTAGATAACTTGTGTGCTGAACAAGGGATGATGTTCAGTTATGAGAATTGGTGAATAGAAATATTTACACATAATTCTTTTATGTCTAATAAAATAAAAATCCTTCTGAAGCAATTGGATAAAAGACATGTCTCTAGTCTGAGAAGAATCTTGTATTCCTGATGTTCATTAGCTGCAGGGTGGG
Organism: Pygoscelis adeliae; assembly: GCF_000699105.1. Taxonomy (NCBI): domain Eukaryota; kingdom Metazoa; phylum Chordata; class Aves; order Sphenisciformes; family Spheniscidae; genus Pygoscelis; species Pygoscelis adeliae. The sequence continues at coordinate 265,257 of NW_008825114.1, forward strand.
ACACCCTCTGCCTCCACCCCCAAATCTGTGGATCATCTATGTTTATTAATTTTACATTTTTGTGTGTTGTTATTTCTAATGAATGCCAATGTTGCCCTAATACAAGGGTTGCAGTGCAAGACCTCTCACTTACAGGTGCCAAAACTGGGGTTCTCAGTCACAATTTTGACCTAATTTTGACCTGTCCAAATTTTATCTCTGGTGGATAGGATCAATGAACTTTATGCATTCTAATTTGATACTGAGAACTGGAAAGAGATTTAAACTTTGAATAAGATCCTGTGCTTTTGTGTACAGGCAATTTTTTTTTTCTTTCTTGGAATTCCTTTTTTCCCTTGCTGTGGTTTTGTAGATGTTTGAAGAACTTAATGTTGGCAAATCAGTTCCTAATCACAGGGAATCCCCCTAAAAAGCACATCCTTTGACCTTGTGTCTGGACGTGACCATCTTCTGGACTGCATGGTCCCATCTAAGCTTGACAGGAGAAGGTAGTTCACAGAACAGAGAATTGGGTTGAGATGGAGGTCCTGTGTAGGAAGTGTCCAGGAAATTGGTGATGTGAGCACGTTCAGTCAGGGCTCTCTAATTCTTTTTTATGCAGTGGTGATTATTTCAGTTTCTATCCTTCCTTTTTCCTCTTGCTACTGTTTAAATCCCCACAATCCCCTGTCTGGTGCTTTTCCAAATCCTTGTGTCAGGGTTTCTCACAACTCTTCGTCACCCCTTGCCCAAATCAATACCCATACTTTCAAAAGCTTTCAGAGAAGGCACTGGCATTTCCGAATACTGCTTCTCATTGCTCACTGTGTCTGTTTTGTGGCACCACTTGGTGATGTTCACTCAGTATAAATGTATGTAAATTTTACTGCCTTCTATCAGGGATAGAGTCACACTAGGTGATTTTACTAGTCATTATAATGATTCTTTTGTATTGCAGCTCCTTTTAAGACGTGATTTGTTTACAGATGTTGGTGTTGGCAAGCTTTTTGTTGTTTAGCTGATATGTAGAACCTGAGGAGAGAAGTCTACCAACCTTTTCCACTTGAAACTCGGGCTACTCAAGTACTGTTGCTGTCTTTCGTAAAATAAAGTCAGTAATTACTCATACATTCTTCAGTGGTAGCTGCTTAGCAACGTGTTTTCTGTGGATAGGTTAGATCAGAGTGCTGGCCTGCAGGTTGTATTTTTCCCTTTGGTGGGATGAAGTGCAGTTGTTTCGATGGTAGGTTTGATGGATTTGTTTGCCACTGCATTCATTAGGTTCACATCAAAAAACTGACAGGCTGTTAAATGAAACTTTGGCTTAGATTTTCAGCTTGACTGTTTCGAGATCTTTGTGAAGATATTTTGTTTTTGTGCTGCAGCAGCCTCAAGCAGTTATGACTGTTTCAAAGGGAAGAAAAGTTATTTAGTATCATGATTTGTTTGGGTAAAAGAGAGTCATTGTCTTGAGGATAGCCATGACCAGCTTATGCTATCCAAACAATATATTTATTATGAAATATATATTGAGAGAAAATATGCATGACTTAATTTTATCAGAGAAGAAATTATACTTACCACACAAAAGCACTTTCCCACCTCTTAAATTTCCATAATTTATTGAGGTGATAGTTTTTTCAATGAGGATTATGTTTAGGTTGCTTTTGCACAATAAAATATTAGTTGTCTGTTTAAAAACAAAAATAAAAATTCTACTTAGTTGTACCTTTTTTTTTTTTTTAAATGTGGGTGAATGATTTAAAGACCTAGGCTTAAAAAGTATCTTGCTACTCCTACAGCAGTGTTTTAGTGCTGAATGTCAGAAATGGCCATGTGCATAAGCTCGTGAGTGATTCTTGTATCAGCTTATTTTATTAGCTTGAATAAGGTACTGCTGTGAAGGAAACTTTTTTTTTTAAACACTGCATGTTGTAATATTTGATACCAGTCTGCAATGATATCAGCATCATTCAAGTTGTACAAATTAATGTTTTTACTTGCTGGAAATCATAATTAGCCACCTTATATCATTGACTTGGCTGCTAATGAAATCTTACAAGGGTTCAGGAACCAGACATGCTTTCCATTTCTGGTCCTGATGTTAGTACACCACTTCAGAGCAAATACTGTGCATTCTGCAGTTTGACATTTCACTTGATAATCATAGTGCCACTGTCAGCTTTATAGTTGTCATGGAATGCTCTCTTTTATTTTTTCTTTATTTTTATTTCTTTTATCTTGATCTGTTCCTTATCTTTTATTTTTGCCCATCTTACTGCCATCATCTACTGCCCCTGTTTTGGTTCTTATGTCACAAACTCAGCATTTCCTGAGAACAGCGTCTATTAAAATTTCCCACTCTAAAATCTATCTCTGTAATGGGGAAATTGTCAGTCTCCCAGTGGGCAGTAACTTGCATGCTTCTAAATTTCTAGTACTGTGACATCTTGAATTTAGAATTGTAATGGTTTTAGGAGTAGAAAGAAATAGTTATAATCGCAATATTTTTACCTGTAAATGCCAAAGAGAATTATGTTCTATTGTTTTTTGTACCTTCCTATTTTGGTAGAGGAACTGGTTTTAAGTTCATAATCTGAAACTTCATATGATTGTGGTTTTATGTTTTCACAGTCTGTGCTACACTATGTGCAAGTACTGTTGTTATCTGTGAGTAGTGTATTCTGTGGTTCTGAAATTCAGTGTGGATTCTCATGAATCTTTTCCATCTGTACCTAGCCTAACTTTTTTTTGTGTGATGCTACAGACTAAGTTTATGCATGCATGTTTCTTGCACAAGGCTCTCATGCAAGCTGTACTGTTTTATTAAATAAAAATCAAACCAACACTACTATCAGATTTTTTTTTTTAAATGTAGTTTTGAATAATAAAGGAGAGGAGAGTTCCTTAAAATAAGATTTTAAATGTTGGAGTACATCCTGGTGACTGTGAGTGTGTAGAAATGATGGAATCTAATTTTCCTTGGTGTTTTTTTTTTTTTTCCTCAGTGATATTGCAGAAGTTCCATTTATCAAAGTAATAAATGTACCAAGTTGGCACGCTTGGTGGATGTTTAGAAGTTTTTGTTTTATAGCAGCTTTCACCAAATGAGGTGAATTTTTTCATAGAAAAAGTCAATAATTTACAATGAACTTGCCTTTTCAGGATATCATTTATATGAAATTTTGAGTAAATCAATACAGTTTGTCGTTCCTTACTCTTTATCAGAATGCAGATTATCATTATACTGGATTTACTGACGAAGAACTATTGTCACTAGGTACCTTTTTGTCCATATATTAATGTCACAGCCTGTAAAGAGAGATTACTTTCATTCCAGGTTTTTAAAGAAAGAAGAATTTGAACTAAGAAATTATTTTCATAAATTTGAGGTTCACAAAATAGACTCTCTGGGCTTGAATCAGCTGTTGAAACAGGTGTCTAACACCATTTGAGATAGCTTAAGATATTTTGCCTTGCTCTGTCTAGCCAGAAGAGTACCGATCTCCATGAATCCAGTGTACTATTTAGAGCTCAGGCAGATGTCTCAGATACCAGAAAGTGGTTCAGGTGTCAGTGCATGCCCAGGCAATTGAGATGACCCATCTGTCACTGTATTCTCTTATTTATACCATTTGCATAAGTAAAACGAAAAATTAACTGTGTTCTCCTATTTTAAGAGGAAGTCAATTCTCTAGCCTTGCTAGAATAATTTTGTATTTTGACACTGGGAGGCGACCTATCCCAGCAGGCAAAAAGATGACTTAAGTATTAGTGTTCAGTTCTCTAAAAACCACCGTCACCAACCTTTCTTCTCATAAACCAAGCCCTCCCCCAACTCAATACTACTATTATTATTATTATTATTATTATTATTATTATTTTGCAACCATTTTGACTCTGAGTTTGAACCATCAGAGAGTTCATGTCTTCACAGTTGTAGCAGGTAACTCTAGTGCTAGGTATTGCTGATAAGCAATGTCGTCCAGGCGGACTAGTGCTGGAAGAGTGAGATACGCTTCTGTTTCATGGATTTTGTAGTAGATTGTTGCCACCAGAAGGAGGTATGGAAGTTCTCGGGTTACTAGAAACCATTCTGCTGGTGTTCTTCCATGCAGTTTCTGTTGGTTTCTGACATTGTCTGGAACTTAAATGTTTCTACCTCTTTTTTTGTTTTTTTTTTTTTTCCTTTTTTTTCTTTTTCCTCTCTTCTGTATATAGAGAGAAAGCTTTGCATGAAGATGATTTTCACTCAGTTAACCTATGTATCTTCTACTGGGACCTTCTATAAGATTCAACTCTACTGGAAGTGAATCACTCCTGCAGCTGGTAGTAGATTCACTAGTTTGGCTCAGGCCAAACATACTGTGGAGATGAGCACGTACTTGTAATTTTCCTCTCTGTTTTTTTGAAAGTCTGTGGAATATTATGTAAAAACGAGGGAGAAAGGCTGAATAGCAGTATCATAGATTTGAAACACACATGGCTTATTTACTTCCTTCATCTGAAAGAATACACTGTAAATATAAATACACAAGTCAAACCCCTTGACTTAGTCTGAGCAGTAGAGAAGGCTTGTATGAGTGAAGAAGAATAAATGGTATACCCACATCCTGATGTAACTACACCAGGGCACATAAAGTGTAGGTGTTACTTTTAGTACAAATGAGCTTATGTAGCCTAGCAGATGTGTGAAACAGGAGCTGAACATGGGAAGATGTCTCAGCAGCAGGTTGGTTGTCCCCACTGTGCTTGCTACTTGAGTGAGTATGACTTGCTTATATGCTACTAGTTAAAAAGTCTTAAGGTTTAAAATTCTTGAAAAGGATCTTAAATGAACTGTATAACTTGTACTGGTTTGATTTTAGATAAAACCCACAATAAAACATATTGCTGTGCTTTATAAAAAGGAGGTTATTGAAGTATATCTTGAAATAATTTTCTGAAATGTTTTATAGCAAAAAAAGTTGAATTAAGACCTCAGTGCTAGTGTGGTTGTACTCAGTTTTTAAGGTTTGTCTTTCTGCCTGAAGCATTAACCACTTTCAAGTTGTTGGGAGAAAATGTAGAATCAATCACCTTGAAGGTGTTGTCTTTCTCTGAAGATGTATATAGTCACCTCTTAACTCAGTTACAATATTAACAGCAAAAAAAAAGTTATAATAATGTTTTAGATAAAGTGCACTTCTGTACGGTTCATTACAAGACCTTGTATACATACTTAGGGTGAAATAAGTGACTTCATTCTTTTGTAAGTTTATAACCAATATAACCAAATAACTTCAGTTAAGAGTCCCTATTTGTTCTCTGTATGTAATATGGTCTCATATATTCAGCAACCTCATCAGGTCAATTACTAACTTTTAGATCTTAACAACAAAATCACCTGGTCTTACCTTTGCCATGTGACATCCCATGGGCTCAGGATTCTGGGGGAGAATTTTTCGCCTGCAGTTTCTGTTGCAAATACATATCCATTATCTATATATAAAAAGATGGTTTGCTCTAGGGAGATAGAACAGTGTCTGCTTCTAGGGGGCAGTCTAGTTTGAAATATCCAGCAAACATCTGAATGAAAAATAAAAACTTATTTTCTCTTGGTGTCATTGTGTTTATGTCTGGATTTTCCAACTTAATCCAATTAAGTTATTTCATTTACTTCTTCTGAATACCTTAATGCAGGACAGTAAATGCTGTGTTTTGGTAGCCTTTTCAAACTATGTTGAGAACAATGACAGTATCTAAGAAAGACAGAGAGGTCTGAGTATTTTGATGCGTTATTATGAGTGCTGTGGGGATGAATCTGTGATTTATGTAGAGGAGAAATTTAATTCAGGTACTGCAATTTTATTTTGTTTCTTTTTCATGCCCCCCTTTTTTTAATTTCTGTTTCCAATTACTTGAGAGAGACTGTAAAAAATTACTCAGAAAGATACCATCAAGAAACCTGAAAAAATCCGCTTCTCTATGTCCTTCCCCCTTTTTTATGTAGGTGATGACAGGGTGTTGATATACTTGACTTAGTGTATCAGTCATTAATTTGTTAATCAGGATATAAGAATCTATCTTAGAATCTAAGGTTGGACAAGATTTTACAAAAAAAATCCAGATGGGTGGCATTTAGTATGTCTATTGAATGTCTTTGAAACAGACTGTGAGCTAATTCCTTGGCAAATGTGTTTGAAGTTAATAATTCTAGTACTTTATTGTAAATCAGGTGAGCTGTTGGTTTCTATGTACTGTAGATGTATGTATGAATGAAATATTTGAACCAAGCAGTTTTAAAGGGAGTTTTAATGCTGGAATTAAAATTACAATGTAATAAGAAACAATGTCCTAGGTGATGCTGTTGATGTTCTGTGAACATTATCGGATAGCTATCAGAGTGTGGGTAGTGGGACTTGAGGGAGTCTAGGCATAACAGATTTTGGCAAAAGTCTTCACAGATAATTCTGTTTAAATAAAATCTAACATTTATATATGATCCCTGAAAGTGGAAACCTCAGGAAAGAAGAGAGGAAAAGTTTTCATAATTACATTTCTTTTTTGTGTAGGGTGAGATATCTAATTAGATGTGGCTTCATGTTGTGTCGAAGTTTTGCTGAAGAAATTCCATGTATTTAGAAGCTGTAAAGAGTGCTGCTTTAACCTGTTTAATTAAGCGAGTCTTATATCTGTCCTCGCTTCATCTCCAGTTCCCTCTAAGGTATGAGTTTAGTTGCAAAGGGGTGATAAGAAGAGGATAAAGAAATAATGTGCTAGAGCTTGCTGGGTGTAAGAGGAGGAGTGTTTTCAGTCAGTCAAAGTGGACAAAAGAATAAGGCGTGGCTCTCAGGGTTACTGTATTTTATACAATTTTCATGCTGGGTAGAGATAAGAGACACAGATACCTGACTTCAAGTCTGCACATCATAAAACTACCTATTGTATCTGTGATTATAAAGTAAGTTACTTGGAGGTGGTGGAATTGTTAACATGCTTTTGTCATGAAAGAAACTTAAAGAAATAGTAACAGCATTATGACAAATGTCAGACTTCGGAAGAAATCTTGGGTGATTCTAAAAATAAATGATTGGTTACATTTTTAGTTGTGACATTAGGGTGACAATAAACAATAACAGTAAAAAATGTAAGTGTTGAAATGGGACACTGCGTGGAATATATCTGCAAAGAGATAATAAGAAAGAGATTGAAAACATCATGTGCTAGAATTCGTAGGGAGTAAGAGGAAGAACATTTTCTTTTTGCTTGATGTGATACAGGCATTTACAGTCTGAGTTAACTTTGGTGCAACACTGGTTTAACTGAAAGCTGGCATATTCAAGTAATTTCCTGAAAAATTACACAGGATTTTATTTTTAGATTTTTATTCTAACTCAGTTAAATTGTGGTTTTGGCTAAATTTCAGATTTTGAGATAGGGAATCTACCCTCCACTTAAGATAGAGGAGCTGCTAATAATAGTAAGACAGTATTAAGCTACTTTGTATGACTAAATCTATAAAATAGCAACTATCTTCAACTCAATTTCAGACATTCCTTTACCCAAAACAGAGGCAGAGTGTTTGTGGAGAAGATGCTTGAGGACCTGTGAAATGGAGAGAGAAGAAACAGTGAAGAAAAAGCGGACATAGGCTGCTGAGGCACTGAAAATGTGGTCCTGAGAAAAGTGAGAGCTTTAAGGGACTGAGGGAGATACAAATAGAATTTCTGTGCTTGCCATTCCAATCTTTTGCTATATGATGACTGTTGGCTATAGGGGATAAATATTTTTTACCTGCATGCAAATAGGTTAATATCAAAGAAGTACCCACCTGCGTGATGAATTTAATCTCCTACAAGGAGTGGTCTGAAGTGTTGTGTAATCTGAACAAAAAGAAGTAGGGTGTTACAAGTGAAATAGTTTAATTGGTGCAAAATTAGCAGTATTTTGTTGGAAAAAATACAGTAAAAGAACAAGATTTTTAAGTTTTAGACTGGACCTCAATACCATAACTAGATATTGGACCTTTTTTTAGTGCAGAAGTACAATGAGAATTTGGGGTGGTTGTGCCTTTAAATTCTGCCTGTGTTGGTTTTGGTTCGGAGCTGGAGAAGAAAATTCTTGAGGTCTTCTCTAAAGCTGTAGCAAACACATTTAAAGTCAAGTTTTCATTGTGTTTGGTAAGAAAGGAGGAACTAATTTGTCAGTCAAGGTCCCCTGTGTTGTTAGTAAAAGTCTGTATTCTGCATAGTTAAATAAAATGTGATTGCTGGTGCCTTAATAAAGCAGTAGTTGGATATAGGTCCTTGTATACTTTTATTGCTATTCATAACTACTTGGTCCCCACAGGCCTACGCCCTCTAATCCTTATTAAAATGTTAATCTGCATGCAGCCAGCCCCACTGAGCAAAGCGTTTCCAAGTTTGGCTTCAAGATCTGACCCTTTCGTAGTGCAGGCTGAAAAGATAAATCAGCGATCTGTCTCGGGGAGGTCAGTTGTTGGATGAATCTGCATGATTCTGCACTTGTGCTCCCTGATTAGGCTGAAGTAGCTGCTTTACTCAATGAATTGCTTGGAAATTCTTACTGGTTTTTAGAAAAAAATTGCTGCTGGGAATGTAGCTTTAAAATGGGCTCAGAGAATCTGTGCAATTTGTATGCATCTCTGAAGGGAAATAGATCAAATTCTCTTTTATTTGTTTGCTAATCTCTGATTTGTTGACTTTCCAGAAGTTATCCTGTGTTTGGTATACCCTAACCCTGTTTGCTTTCAAGAGAGCTGGTGCAATCACACAAAAATTGTAATTGTCAAATTCAGCCCATTTAATCTTTTTTTTATATGTTTATTTAAGATTTTTTGTTGCTCTAGAGCTGTTCCTCTTTCTCCTTCACATGCTCCCTTCCCAAACTGAAAATGCAATTTCTACAGTAATCTCCAGTTTTAGGAAACTGGGGGAGAATTCTGTTACCGTTACTTGTACAAAGTGTTCTTGACACTGTAGAAGTTGTTCTTTTGCTTTGGGCAAAGCAGGCAACGGTGAATTCTGGACAAGCCAGTTAGTTTTCCGATTGAATTGTTATACAATTGTGTAGGTTTGATATTTGCAGCTAGGGGTTAGGGACTCTAAGCCCAGGTACGCTTACAGGGCTTTTCTTCCCATGATGCTCTTTGCAATAGCTGCTAAAAAATATCTGTGGTAGACTTGTCACTATTTGAAGTTTATAAATTGCTTCAAGAGCATTCTAATTGAATTCTTCTTTCTTTTCAAAATCATCGGTTTATTCGTAATTGTTATCAAGCAGTTCTCTATCATCTGTTTAAAAAAATGAAGTGCCATATGGCAGTGTAAAAATGTTTCATGCACATATATGTAGAATAGTCAGTCATCAGGAACTCCTCATATATGACTCGATTGAGTGGTGATAGTCTTCTGAAAACAGGACAGTTTCATAGTTTTTCTGTTCATGATCTCTAAATCCTGAACATCTTGTAAAAAAACAGTTTAGGGCATCTTGTAAAAGAGAGTATAGAGCACTGGTGTCTTTTTAGGAAGCTGTTGCATATTTGGATTGCCCCCCCCCCCCCCCCCCCGCTTGCAAAGTGATCAGAAAGAGTCAGCATTAATTAGTAAATCTGAATAAAGAGGTGTTGTACAATCTGTAACTTACAGGATTTCAGTAAAGCATCTTTACTTACAATAATTGCAATATCAGCAGCAGAACAGGTGGTTTGCTTTGCCTTATTTCTGCCCTTCCGCTCACATACTTTGTTTTGATTCCAACAAAAACGGGGTCTGTAAGAATAAAAAGATGGAAGCTCATTAATAATATTTATCAGTTTCTGGTGGTCAAATCACCGAAAGGAAGAACGTGAGAAAAGTTTTCCAATCTTTACCACTATGTCCTATAGATCTTTGGAATCTGAAATAGAGCATTACACCATGTGTTGCAGGAGGGAAACAGATCTGCAAACTTTCAACCAGTTAGCTCATTGGCAGTGCATGCATATATATATATTTTTTTTTTTAAATAAAGTAATCTCAATATTTCTTTTTTAAGCTTAGAAACATATCAGAAACACCCTGAGGCACACATTTCAGACATTATAATTTTTTTTTTTTAAGCTATTGGTACATGTTAGAACCTGGGGAGCATTTCCTATTTATTATAATGGAGAGTTATAAGTTGTGTATGATTTTATCTTTGCTTACCATCTTAGAATGGCATTCTGTATGTTCTTCAGATTATATCAGCCTCTTTTAAATCTTCACTTTTTCTTCCTTATTATAGGGTCTTCTACCTGGTAAACGGTCCTCTTGTGGCTGTGGCCAAAACATCCCTGCCGCACTTCAGAAGGGCTTTGCCCTCTTTCCTTTTGTGGTGTTGACAAACTTGTTTATTAGTTGCTTGATCTTGCAGACCTAGTCTGTCAGAGTTCTTAAAAGAAGCTGCCCCTCGATGTTATAAGCATTGTAGTTATTGAATCTGATATTAAAAATTATGAGGTCTTTGCTTTAGTTGGGGTACAATTAGAATTTATTTGGAGGGCATTTTTAAGATGAAGAAAACTTTCAAAAAATGTCATGCTCTTGAATTTCATGTCTTTGTGGGGGATAGAATGTGGAAATAAATACCAGAAAATCTGTTCTTGCAGCATTTGTGATCTGGAAAAATTAAAAGCTAACTTTGTAATGCAAGAATTTTTTTATATTTTTTTTTAACTACTTTGGCATAAATATATTTTGACAAGCTTCTACAGCTAACCAAACATTTTTATTTCTGACTTTTGGAAGGTGCTGAGCATATTCAGGTCCTATTGACAGCTAGCATAATTCAGCATCTCTAAAAAGCAAGCATTTTTTTTATTTCATTTCAGACAGAATTTTAGTGTTAATAATGACTACCAATGGGTCTCCTGCATCTTTTTGGCTCTGCAACTTTTATGAGAAATGCCACATATATTTTTATAGGCAGATTCATGTTTTCTGTGAGACAGCTTTTCTGCCGTGTACTCATCAGGTGCTTGTCTTGCAAGAGGAGAGAGGTGGTAACTTCAATAGAACCATTCAGTTGCTTTGTGTAATGTGGGTTACCATAATCAAATGGGCAGTGATAGTGTAGTGCATTTGTACAGAATCGGCCTGGAGAGTGAAGTGGATTTTCCTTCCTCTGGATTTGTTGCTAAACTCCAACATGTGACAGAATCAGTATTTTGTTTCATAAAAATGATGTGTCTAGCACATAATGGCTAATTTAGAATAATATAAATTTTTATTGGCTGCTGTGCTGCTTATAAAATTGTTACGAAACAGTTTGAATTGGAAAAGCTTTGAATCCAAAGAGAATAAATTTAATGTGAATGCCTTTAATTAAATTTTGCTTAATTTAAATGATGTAATTTGTATTGATTATGTTGCTGCAGTTCATTTGGATTTTTATTTTTAATTAAGATTCAGTAATCTTGTTTTACCTTGCAGAGCTATTCATAAAATGACTGTGAAGAAGATGCATGTTAATTAAATTAACACTTATATACGTTTATTAAACAAAAATCAGGCCGTAATTTCTTCTTTTTTTTTTTCTTTGTGAAGGTATGTTCTACATAGTAATATTTCTTACAAGGACAACTATCCAATTTTATTTGGATTCTTTTTTTTTTTTCCTGAGCAAATCCATGCTAATATAGTCCTAAAATGATGTAGGTGCTTCTTTTGCTCTAACTACCTCAGAGGCTGCCAGCATTACCTTCTGAAGCTGCTGAGATGATTACTAAAGTGCAGTATAATCCTGTTATTTCCTTCTGCATCCTGTAACTTGCTCTGTGGCTTCTCCGTATTGGCTGGTGTCTGTGCAGCAGTGAAACACAGTCTCAAACTTGAATCACCTCTTAATAATTTTCTGGCAAGGAAGTTGCCAGCTGATAGTACTGATATGTTGAAAACAATCCAGAATAAAAGACTTGCTGTATTAACTGAGACCATGAATGCTATGTTAAGGCTTATTGCTATTACTTGATTTTTCCTCCCCTGTCTTTGTTGGTATTAGTAGCAGTTTGAAAAGAGAGTTTAAGATTATTCTGAGCCAAGGCAGGTGATATACATGCATTTATTTATGTTGTGCAGTGATAAACATGCGATTTATTTCTGCATCTGTGCATGTGAAGGAGGAGTCATGTAAAATGAAGGTTACTGGAAATGTTGAAGGTCAGAGAAGCTGAGCAGAGAAAGCAGGGCTGTAGAGCTAACTGCTTGGCAAATACCTGTACCTGAACACCGGACTGGAAAGCTGAAGGTACTGAACTAGTTGAGTTCACAGAGGTCTTTGCAAATATTTGTGCAAGATAGAAACTGTTCTAAGTGGTAGCCTCAAACACCAAGTTTTGAACTTTGATTAATACTTAGTTAACCTAAATTCATTCAGAAAGATTGAACTATTGTTGACTCACTAAGTAAAAGTCTCTTTTTCTTAGAAATAGTTACTTCAGATACTGGTAACATAGTGGTACTATGTTAATTCTGTCATACATTCTGTCATAAGGGGAGACCTTATTGCTCTTTGCAACTACCTGAAAGGAGGTTGTAGCGAGGTGGGTGTCGGTCTCTTCTCCCAAGTAACTGGCGATAGGATGAGAGGAAATGGCCTCAAGTTGCGCCAGGGGAGGTTTAGACTGGATATTAGGAGAAATTTCTTCACCGAAAGGGTTGTCAAGCATTGGAAGAGGCTGCCCAGGGAAGTGGTTGAGTCACCATCCCTGGAGGTATTTGAAAGATGTGTAGATGTGGCACTTAGGGACGTGGTTTAGTGGTGGACTTGGCAGTGCTAGGTTAACAGTTGGACCTTATGATCTTAAAGGTCTTTTCCAACCTACACGATTCTTTGATTCTATACCAGAGCAGCAGCTTAAAAATGCTGAGCTAATCACACCTTAGTGTTATAGCTGGAATAAAAATTATATGGGATGTTCACAAACTAGACAGAAATCTGTAGCAGTTTTGTGAATGTGAGGTGAATGTGCTTTCTGGGTCTCTCATTTCTGGTTGTTACATCTCCTGTGAGTTCGTTTGCGATTGGATGACTGATAGGTTTTATTGTTCTTCATAATAAAATCATAGCAACAAGCAACTCTGAATTGTCCCCTGAGTTCTTTCTACAGTTATAATGATTCCTGCCTGTATGCATAGGTTGGAAAAATAGTTGACGGTGAAAGAATCTTCCTTTCCAAATTGTTTCTTCAGTACCTTTGTATGTGGGCACACATTTGTGTGTTTACCTAGCCTGTGGTTTTGTTACTATGCTTGCTTTTCAAGCTTATGTACGATTAAGCATTTTCAAAGTAATTAACAATAATGTTGTGTAAAAGCATTGTGAAGCAGCATATTTGCCAGGTTTTTCATCTCTTACTTCCCTAAGAGAATGCACAGCAGGTCTCCCTGTTATTAGTGTAAACTAATAATTGTACTTACTTGTTTTTCTTTCTTGAGTGTCCTACTAACCAAGATAATACAGCAAGAAATGAAGTACAAAAAGCTGTGTTTAAGGTATTCTATAGATGCACTATAGACAATTTGCAAGTATTAATAAGGCTACTTTTCATTGAACAATGAATTTGGATCTTTTGCATGAACAATCTGCAAATGTTCATGTTAAAAATATAATTCATAATGCAAATTCCTTGATTTGCTTTGCTTTATTTTCTCCATTTAAGTAATTTATAAAATAATTTGTTGGTTACTTAAAATAATGTTTAAACCATCTTGCATTGCTGTCTGTGTTCTGTTTTGTCTCCAGTTGCAAATACATGAATATATGGTAGTGTTGCGGATGGAGTGAGACTGCACTTCACTCGTAAGAGAGAAGAAACAATTCTTTATTGATAGAAAACAGTGAGTTGAAGTGTGAATTAACAAAGTTCAATGGTAAATGCGACACTGAACAAAATTCGATGGCAAGGTACACTTGATTATTTACTGCATAGAGGACACGGTCAGACAAAACTGTCAGGAAGACCCTCCCATTGAGTCATGAGGTTCAGAAAGGACCCCCTTGCTTTCTAAACTCCTTCTCAGAGAGGAGTTTAGGTGCGGCTGGATCCAATACTAGTCCCAGTCTTTGTCAACGGTTTATGTCTAAAGGATTATATATGCGCAATCAATCCTTTATATCACTTAGCTAAGATTTCAAAGTTTAGCATGCTATTAGTCACTTACCGAATATCTATTGCGGCAAGGAATCTCTCAACCTCGAGGAGTAACCTTGAGAGGCATCCCTGCTCAAGGGGAGATCCTGGTGTGCAGCCTGCTGCCATGCAGGAGTGCTCGAAGGGCTCTTGGGCTGCTCACTATTTATAGGGGTAAGATGATTGACTCATAGTCATATTTACATACTGATAACTGTGGTTAGGTGGGCGTATTTCTCACAATAACCAAGGGCTATTGTGTTGTTATCTGGCTCCCGAATCCACTTCATTAATGGACAAAGCTATCACCATCAGCATCCATTAACGACTGCCCCTGGTAGTTATCACTTAAGCAGAGTTACAGGAGATAAAGGTCAGGTTGGGCGGGGGAGCACACCGTCACAGGTAGAAAAACTGAAGGAGTAATCAGATGATCAGATTTGACTGTGTTGATATTGTGAATCTTCAGAAATAAGACACAGGAAGTTTATTGTTACTATAGGGCTTTTGAAAGCAAGTTGGAATTGATATTGTTGTTTTCTCAAAACTAGTCATAAATGAGAATGCTGACAATTACCCAAATAAGATTTTTTTTAATACTTTTTAATTTTTGCACTGTTTTAATTTCATCCTTAAGAAGATTAGTTGTTGACTTTTTGCATTGATGTTAGGTCATAGATATCATAGCTGAGTAAAGCAGGTGTGAGGAGATCTGGCAAATGGACTGTGTTTTCTTCAGTAAATCCAAAAAGGGAAGGCTCAGAGTTAGGCAAAGGGGATTCATGTCACATTTGTTATCTTAGTCCTTCGATAACTGTAGTGACCAGAGAGAGAAATGCAAATCTTTTCATGTAATTTCCATCATTGTTTGGCCATGTCTATAAAAATTGCTAGTGATAAACTCTGTTCTGTGCAGAGTCTGAAAGACTCTGATAAATAGCTTTTCAGAAGGAAGAATATAAAGTCAGGTGACACACAGAAGTGTTGTTTCTTGAGAGCTTCCCTGATGTGTAAAGCTTACAGAATTTCTTGACATTTTAAATACAGCGAAATGAGGAAAAACTAGGCTTTTACAGAAGACTTACCCTTTTTTTTCTTTCTTTTTTGTCTTTTTTTCCCTATTTTTTCTTTTTTCCTTTTATTCTTGTTTTTAAAGTAAGTCTATTTGTTACAGTAGAACTGCTCATGATTTTGTTGCTGGGTTTTAGAAACTACTGGTTTGTTATGATGGTTTACGATAGGCAAAAACTTGAATACAAGTTGTTTGCTGGACATGAATGCATCATTTATAGTTAGAAGAGGTGAGAATAAAAAATATTTTAATGGTTTTCTTGTATTTACTGTTAGAAGGAGTATGCCTTTATAAAGTGCAGTTTTATGGATAGTTTAGCAGTTCAGAACTCCTGGACCAAGAAACCACTTAGATTCTTCAGAATTTTTTATGGACCCCATGTGGTTTGTTGAATACCAGAGGGTGTTGCAGGAGCGTCAGTCAGTATGATGATAAACAAGCTCCGGTGTACTGCAACTGTGTTGTGCCTACTGAAATATGTAGATTGGCTGTCAAGTGATTCCTCTACCTCCGTGTCATGGTTTAATCTGGCAGGCAGCTAACCACCACACAGTCGTTTGCCTGCTCCTCTCTCTCTCAGTGGGATGGGGGAGAGAATTGGGGTGGGGGGGAAAGTAAGATTCACTAGTTGAGATAAAGACAGTTTAACAGGACAGAAAAGGAAGGGGAAAAAAATAGTAATGATAAAAGAATATACAAAATAAGTGATGCACAATGCAATTGCTCACCACCTGGTGACTGATGCCCAGCCAGTCCCCGAGCAGCGTCCCCCCTGGCCAGCTTTCCCCAGTTTATGTACTGAGCATGACGTCACATGGTATGGAATGTCCCTTTGGCCAGTTTGGGTCAGCTGTCCTGGCTGTGCCCGCTCCCAGCTTCTTGTGCACCTCCAGCCTTCTCAGTCGGTAGAGCATGGGAAGCTGGAAAGTCCTTGCCTGGTGTAAGCACTACTTAGCAACAACTAAAATGTCAGGGTGTTATCAACATTGTTCTCACCCTAAATCCAAAACACAGCACTGTACCAGCTACTAGGAAGAAAATTAACTCTATCCCAGCTGAAACCAGGACACTCCAAAGAACCATTGCTTGAATTAGTAGATCTCTTATTTAAAATGATGTTTGCCTTTCAGTATAAATGATTTTTTTTTTTTTTTTTTAGGGTAATGATCACTTAGGGGTCACTCGTACAAGAAAGGCACATAGTCTAACAGGTACTTTTAGCAATACTTGGCATCCTGGTTGAATTTGTCGTTATAGTTACTCTGTCACCCTGTCACTCTTACAAATAACTTACTTTCGTTACTGATTTTGGGGGGAAACTTTGTCATAATCTGAACTGTTGCTCCATGTCTGTTGGTGGAAAAACAGTTTTCATTCTGTTGTTTGCTTTTCATTATTCCCATTTAGCATCTTTGACTTTTTTTTTGGTTTCTTGATAGCCCAGAAAAGAAACTGTTTTATATATGCCCTTTACTGTAATTGTGAAATTGACTTTCAGTATTGTTTAATCACTGAAATAACTACTCAGCAGCACTACTTCGCTGCAATATAAAAAATGTGCACACAACTTTTTAATGAGTGGTAATACTGAACAGCAATCAGAGAATCTCTGTAAGGCAAATCCTAAACATAATCTGCATTCTTTTTTCAATTCTGAAAATACATTTTTATCTCCTATGTAGGAGAGCATTGGTAGACCTCCTGTCTTCCATCCTTGAGCTCTTAAGCTTTTGTGCAGAGTTTATTCTCTGAACATTCAATCTCTTCCAAGTATTTTTCTGGCAGGCTTAGGTTTTTAGCACTATGAATGGGTCTAGATACCAGAAAAGATTCATGACTCCCTGGCCATTCTTAATTCTTACTGCATTTACTGGGAAAGCAAGTACAGAAAAATTGTAGTTCCAAGTTCAGGAAATACCAAGTTTAAAATTTCATAGTATCATGTATTTTATTAAGGTTACCATCCACGAAGCAATTTTCAAAGTGGGTGGTTTGCAATAATGAAGACAAGTGAGATGGTAATTCTAGTAAGCCACAGGTGAAATTAGCACAACCTGGGCAACAGCTTTAATGCAAGTTCAAAGACGGGAGAAGTTCAGTGAGCAATTGCTTCATTTGATCTTAGAGGATTATTAGTTTATCATGCCATTTTTGGGCTTCTTGCGTATTTTCTTAGAAGGGCTTTAAAACAAAGATTATTTCTGTTACTATTTCCTTTGCACCTCCTTTGGGCTAGGACTTCTTTTGTAATCACATCAATTCTCTGATCATAATTTCAATTTAAGAGAATAACCTATGTTTTTGAGGCTTCTCTTTCTAAACCCACCATGATAGTCTTTCCCTTCAGTTGTTTTTTCCTGAGTCCATCCTGACCTTTTAGGTCCTTACACTGACTACTTCTGACTCAGAACGTCAGGCCTGCTTTTCATGAGATCCATAAAACTTCAAATTATTCACAGCCATCACTTCAGAATGACCAGAAGCCACCCTTATAAACAATGGTTTTTCTAGCTGGGGCAATTGTTTTGTTTTCATAGGAATATCTCAAGTTCTTCTAAAGTCCCATCTAAGGATGTACCTAGACTGGGATTTATGTGTGGTTGTTGAAACTGTTTGTGCTTTGGAAACTAGAAAATGCTATATAATTCTAGGAAATCTCTTCAATTTCTTGGATTTGGGCAATATGAGTGTATGTAGTGTTGCTTTAGTGCAGCTTGACATGGTTTACTTGTGTGGCTTCAGTGTCCTCCCCTGGAAGAGTTAGATTGTTACTTACAGGAACATCAACTTGGGTGAGGCTTGAAGACCCCACACGATGAGGAAGATGGAGAACTTCCATCTTCTAGGAAGTTCCATCTTCATGTCCTTTATGAATCCTGAAAACTTTTATAGAAGAGGATGGCATCACCTCTGTTGTCAGATGGTCACAAGCAGCCTCTACATGGTCAAATGTTTTTTCTGGTGAAACACGTGAATGAAAATGGCTGCAGCCTTTCACTTGGACCTCAATTGTGCTAGATATGTATGGAGACTATTCTTAGTACACCTGTCCTGATGATGTTAATACCTATTTTGGAAGTCCTAGTTTGGCTTGGATATTGAGCTGTTTACCTTTCCCAAAACAGAAATGATGAGGTACTGCATAAGCAGTAAAACTATAGGCAACCTGGAAACTCCACTGGCAAAAATAAAGATATCTTGGGGCTTAAGGCATGTGTCTGAAGACTAGCACATTTGAATTGTTGGGATAAGGTGAAAAAGATTTTTTTCATAGAAACTTGTAAGAACATAAGCACTTTTATGTGTCTGAGGTTGGTGGTTTTTTTCTTTTTCCCTTAGTTTGCTGATACCTGCTTCTCATTTCTGGTCTTGTCATTGTAGTTGAGTGTCAACATAGTTGAACAGTCAATGTCAGAGTATGGGTGAGCTGGAGATTACTGCTGTACATATGTATCGGGGTAGCTGCTTGTTGCTCTGGTAGCCAAGTGCTTTGTACTTCTGATAATGCTCAGGATCTTCAACAGAAAATACTTTATTTTACTTTATTTTTTTTTTCCAGAAGCATATCAGAAGTCCACTGATACATGTCCTGAAAAATTTAGAATCTAAGCAATGAGCTTGGGAGATTGTTGTGGTTTAATCTCAGTTGTCAACTGAGTACCACACAGCCGCTCGCTCACTCCGTCTCCCCCCTCCGGTGGGATGGGGGAGAGAATTGGGAGAGTAGAAGTGAGAAAAACTCATGGGTTGAGATAAAAACAGTTTAATAATTGAAATAAAATGATAATAATAAAATAAAATAAAATAATAATAATAATAATAATAATAATACACAAAGCAAGTGATGCACAGTGCAGTTGCTCACTACCCGCTGACCGATGTCCAGCCAGTCCCTGAGCAGCGGCCCCCCCGGCCAGCTTTCCCCAGTTTATGTACTGAGCATGACATCACATGGTATGGAATGTCCCTTTGGCCAGTTTGGGTCAGCTGTCCTGGCTGTGCCCCCTCCCAGCTCCTCGTGCACCTCCAGCCTTCTCAGTCAGTAGATGGAAGAAAACTAAAAAGCCCTTGACTAGTGTAAGCATTACCTAGCAACAACTAACACATCGGTGTGTTATCAACATTGTTCTCATCCTAAATCCAAAACACAGCACTGTACCAGCTCCTAGGAAGGAAATTAACTCTATCCCTGCTGAAACCAGGACAGAGATAAATGAAGATTACACAAAGAGATCGACAAGGAGGAATGTAGGTTATGGGAAACAATTATGCCATTATTCTGGTGAGGCAAATATGAATCTTGGTGGTTCTAAAAATAGTTTGTTTTTAGTATAAAGTGTGGCAATAGTCATTGTAAGACATTCTTCAGAATCATGGTTTTAGAAGCCATTTGCAAGCTGAAATTCCAGAAGCTTAGTTCTTAGTTAGGAGAACAGTCAATGAGTAAGCATGATGGAGGGAAGTACATGGTCATCTTCTTTCTCAGTTGTGTCGGCCATAATGGACAAAAGTTCTCGGTGAATGTGAAAGAAAAGTAGGTTGAATTTATAGTCAATCATACATATTGTAGAAACTGAAATCATACCCTAAAGAGACTAAAGTGTGCTGTGAAGCTTCAGCTATGGAGTTTAGGATCTTAATAGGCCTTTATTTGTATTTAGGATATATTGAGGAACTTTTTTTTTTTTAAACACGTTGTTGCATGGTGACCTAATCCACAAGGTCTCAGTACAAAGGAAAGTTATTCAGATTAACCAGTGTTTGGAATTTGGGATGTTTTTGGGTGGGAAATAAGCATTGGAATGAGATAAATCTAGGCTGCCTTTCCCATGAAAGGTTGAACCAGATAATCTTTTGAGGTCCATTCCAACCTGTGTGATTCTGTGATTCTATGAAGTGTGAGTAAGAATGCTGTATTAAAAAAATCCTGATTTTAGGACCAGGCTTGAAATTATTGTACTTTAGGATAGCTATTAAGGGTTTTTGTGGGTTTTTTTGTTTTTTTTTTTTAAAAAAGAAATAGTGGTCAGCAGTATAGAAACGAAATAAAAAGAAAGTGTTCCCACTTTGTGTGGCAATACCTTTATTCTCTTATACCAATTGCTAGTTTACACCTGTTCCTATTTACAGCTTTGATATGTCTCTTTTTTGACAGCTGAATATTTTATGTGTTTAATTACATCACCAATATATGTTAGTTGATTAACTATCTGCTACTTATAAAAGCCCAAGAAATACTAATATTTTGTCATGGTTCCTATTCTTTCTTTCCTTTTCAAATAGTTCTTGTTGTTACCTTGTGGTATGTATGAGTATTGTAAATAAAATATATTTTGTTATATTAAGACATTTTATACCGTCTGTGTGGGGGCCAGATAAAAATTACAGAAAATCACAACTTAAAGAATGTTCTCTTTTCTGTTGTCTTAAACTTGTTGAGTTTTAGTGAAAGTGGCTTGTAAAACAAAGAATGAAGAAAACTTGATGTTAAGATGAGCACAACTCCCTTTTATTTAGAATACATTGTAGGTACTATTTCCTTTTATTTGCCCATTTTATCTCAGGCCTGAACTCTTTTGTGTTTAAAAAAAACTAAAAAGGCATTATGAAAACATCCTATTGGAAAAATGCAAGATCATTATTTATGTGCTAGGACAACATACCGCCTTGTTTCCTAGGTGATGTTATTATACTATGTGTGCTGCTAATCATATTTTAAGAAAAGTATAAGGAAATCAGAGGCCTATATAGATTAGAGCTTAAATATGTGATATCAGATGAAATTACCTAGCGTGATCTAATTAACACACCATAAAACTGCAGTTAAGGTAAAGCATTTGTGCTTTAGCACATGCAGAACCAAGAAGTTAAAGGCTGGAAGGGAATTTAGGCTATAATTTGATCTACTTGAGCCTTTCAAAGTATGTTCAACTGTGTCTGCACTGCTGCTGTTTATTTGAACTAGTTGTATTGAAGATATTAGTCTGGACAAGGGCAAAGCTAAAATGAGCAACACTTTTTGTAAACTCTTCCAATACAAGGTGCTGAATGAGGTGGCTCACACAGTTCTCTCTGGCTCCAGCAGGTGTTAATAACACATTAGCATTACCAGTAGTAAGCTGTAGTGTTTGGAAAAAAAAATTAAAAAGGCAGCAAGAATTTCTTCTAACTAATTATTTCTTCTAGCTAATTATTAAAATATTTATAAATGTAAATCCAGTGTTTAATCAAGATGAGATTTGGAGGCTATATAAAAGCATACTGTTCAATTTGTAATCTGAGTAAGTATATTTTCATCATCAAACATTCTGTATAGACTGGCTATAAGGTTCTTTCCTAACCTCCCCTCTATAGTTCCTTTTAAAAATTGCCTTTGAACATCAGTGTGGAGTAGATTGTTTTGCTTATTGCTAAATAAGATATCATTTCATGTTCATTTCAAGGCAAAGAATGGTGTTAATATTATGCAACTTGATTTGACAAACATTTTCATATGGTAAGTAATTTAAAGTGATATCATACAGGTAAATTTATCTTAGAGTAAAATGAAATTAGCAAAGTTTATTTTCCAACTCCTGGAGGAGAAAAAAACTAAAATTGCATGTTTTCTCTTCCTCAGCTCTCTTTTCTATTGCTCTGTTTGCCGACAATTCTTTGAAAAACAGAAATGGTGTTTGGGGTCTGTTGGAATTATATCATAGTAAAACAAATATTTGAATTTCAGTAACATACGTTATTCAAAGTGTTTATTGGAGCACGAGCTCTAGTTTTATGTCCAATTTTAGCTGTTCATCAGCAGAGGGCAATATAACTTCATACAGTTCCTTGAAAGGATTTAATTTGTTGATCTTTTTATATCTAGTTTTAACTAAAGGAGCACCTACTTGTAAATACTGAGAAAATATGTGAACTCATGATGAAAAAGCAATGAGCTGTGGTATTAGTATTCCTTATGCATTTTCAGAAGGCTGTATAAACTTCTTAGTAGTTGTACCCTATGAGAGGTGTTCTCCAAGTTCATAAGCAGAAGATAATGTCCACACTTTAATAGTATGTTTTGCCATCTCCATACTTTTTTACTGGATTAGTTAATGCAGCCTTAGAAATTAGCTGGTGCACCCTTTCAGTGTGGGTGTTTTGTTTTGGTTTTTTTTTTCTTCCTCTTTTTTTTTTTTCCCTTGGGAGAGACTTGTGCAAAGTTTTGGGAGGCTTTCTGTCATTTTGTTTTACATCTGTTTTGGTTTTACTGTGGGATTAGATCCCTTATGAAGAACTTGTAGTACTTTACAGACTATGAGTACATGTGTTTTAAGTTAAGTGTAGTGAGAAGCTGTGCTGTGGTAATTAAGAAAAAGTAGATTCAGGTCTTCATTACAACTCATTCATTCTGTATGTTGTGACAAGAAGAGTTTTGTTTTATGGCTGGGGTGGTAAAATGAGCCTTTACAGTCCTTAGGAAGTGTGTGTACCATAATCTTCTAGTGTACATCATGTTAATACTAATCTGTTATGATAGTTCTTTGATTTTTATGTTGCCATTTAAATTTTCATTTAGTTCTTTCAGAACATATCAGGAATCCTAAAATGGATATTAATGTGTAGCACATTTTTAAAAAAAAATATGCTTTCCTATTTCTGATGCTCTTGAAGCATATTTAGAAAGACTTCAGACATATGGTTTCTTGTTTTTCATCTTCTCCTTTGGGCATCACACAGTCAAAGAGTCTACTTTACTGTCAGAGCCTAAATACAATTCCCGCTAACAGCCTGGGACAGGCAGCATTTACCAGTGTTAAACCATGAGGCTAGGATTAAAAGATTTGAGTTCTAGCTCCAGCTCTGCCCTTGGCTTGCTGAATGACCTTAGGCAGTTGCATCCATCTCTTTACTTTTGTTTCAAATGCATTGGATAATTCTGGTCTTCCTCTATTACCAAAATTGTTTTGAAGATTAATTTGCCACTGTGTAAGCTGTAATATTTAAAATGCAAATAACAATAGAACTCCTTTAAGTACTGCATGCAGATAAAAATGGCAGAACAGATAATGAAGAATGTATGTATTTGGTATAGTGTAGCTTTTGCATTTAATTTTTTGCACAGGTATTTGTGTTCATGTATTGTGTTCTAGTTCCAGATCTGCCCCTAATTATAGGATTTGATTAAATCATTCAGTCTTTCACACTATCACTCTGTTGCAAAATGGGAACAATTTCAAATCAACTTCAGAAAGTATTGAAGTCTTAGGCTGGGAAACATAAATGCAAATAATAATTATTATAACTTTTAAAATTTTATTTAGAAAAAATGCAGAATTTTCATTTATAAATATAGTGCTGGTTATATGGTTATATCTCACAACATACACAAATGGTTAATTAAATATAGCATTGTTGGACGGTCAAAGTGAACATAGTATGTTTATACAAATGTAACTAGCAATGTGTACATTAGGTAAATAGTTTAAAAATCACCTTTCTAGCATCTTAGACTTTTCATTTCTGTTATGCTAAAAAGGTTGTTTCATTTTTTTAAAACCATTAATTGAAGTGAATACAACGACAGTTTTATAGACATCTCACTCTGGCTGGTGATTTTTATTATCTGTTATAACAGGGTTAAGTGGGGAAAAAGAAGAAGCTAGCATAATAAGCTGGATGACTTGCAGAGCTAAACCATTCTCATTCTCAGCGCTACATCCAGACACGTGTATGTGAACATTTACTGTGTCTTGGTAGGAGATGGTAACTTCTTAAAATGTACTAACTAGATTATTTACAATACTACCATATCCTTAGACACTTGGCATTGTGCCATGTCCTAGAACAAAGGGGAATTTTTTTTCTAATATTTTTGATGTTTAAAATACCGTTGTTATTAAAATGTTCTTAATAACCAACTATGTATGTCACCGCTGTTTCATAGTTATTACATATGTGATATTGAACAAATGACAAAAAAGCTTTGAAGACTGTAGGATAAATTGAGACATAACTGATTTTATTAGGCACATTTCCATTAAAATATAAAGTACCCAGAGTGCTTATTTAGCACAGTGATTGGTGACTAACAAATTCAGTGGAGATGTTCTTGGGTAGTAATGTACTAAATAAGCTTTCAACCGATATTGCTTGAGTTCCCTCTCTCTCTGCAACAGACATTTTAGAGTATTGGAGAATATGATTCATGAAGGAAGTTGGTAAACTAGTCACGAACAAATGTATCTGTAGCATCTCACTCTGATTGTCTGTTAGAACCTACTTTCAAACCAAGTAATGATGTGACAAGCTTGTTGTCAGAAACAGGTTGCCCAGAGGGGTAGTGGATGCCCCATCCCTGGAAACATTCAAGGTCAGGTTGGACGGGGCTCTGAGCAACCTGATCTAGTTGAAGATGTCCCTGCCCACGGCAGGGGGGTTGGACTAGATGACCTTTAGAGGTCCCTTCCAACCCAAACTATTCTATGATTCTAATTAGAAATAAATGCAATGTAGTCGTTTTCTGGGACTTGAGATAATACAGCAGGTATATGGTAAATATCACTGCTCCTATTCTGTGTGATGATGAGATGGCATAGATCATTATGATAAGACCATTCATTCCCAACATTTAGTATATTTGTGCGTAGAACTGGCAGGTAGTAAAGAAAATATCAGGGATTCTGTTCTGTGGGGGTAGTGTTTTGTTGTTTTTTTTTTTTCCTGTGGTTTTCCTTTTTGCCTCTTTTTTTTCCTCTCCCCATACCCTGTTTTTTGTTGACTTTCTTGAGAACAGGTTTTTATTGAAAGGAGTAATGAGGGCATTTTAATTTAACTTACTCTGCATTAGTTGTCTGATCTCAGAACTGTTGAATCAATTTTTATTGTCTTGATTACACAAGACAAAAGGCTGTACATTAGGAATATGGCTTATTTAGGTGACAACTTAACACTTGGACATCTGCCTCTTACCAACTGGTTGCAATTTGAACCTAACACTTGATCAGCTATGCTCTTGGACACTGAAATGAGAAGATAAAAATTCCAGTACACTTTGCCTTCACCTGCTCAGGTATGGAATATACATTTTGAGATATGTGTTTTCCTAGATGTGGTGAGGTGCTTGAATACCTCCGTTTGGTTATCATTGCAAATGATACTCCCCTTGTTCCCTTGAAAGAAGCCGGGGGAGGAATTAATCTTGAAGAAAATTAACATTTCCTTCTCACATGATTGACAGTCTTGCTTCCTCTTGTGCTTGCTTTGCATTTCTTTGCACTTAAAATAGTGTACTTGATAAGAATGAAAGGCTAACCCAGAGCTATGTATCCGTATTTCACAGATTCCCAGAAAGGGACATTATGGTGATTAATGAGAGGAATACAGCAGTCCATTACCAGTGTCATGTCAGTCTGCAGTACCAAGATGCTGTGATATGAATAAGGAGGTATAATCCAGAATGTTTCCTAAAATTCAATGAAATATTATGCCTCACGTGAGGACAAGGATGAAGCCCTGTGCAAAGTCAGTTTAAATGGATTTGGCATGTGGTATTCCCAAAGCCATGAAGAGGGAATACTTTTTTTGTAGTGAGATTTCATGTTTGTGTTTCCGCCAGGGTTTCTGCTTGCTATACAATATCATCAGCCTATCAGTTTTCAGAGTTGGACTTATATTGGATTTTGATTTTTTTTTTTAAATGGCTTTTAGATATATATAGTCTCTTAAAACAAAATTGTTTAATGTGTTTCAAATGTTTTTATTACTGAAAGTATAGGTGATGGAAATCGCCAGATAAAACTGAATATGAACTTAAGTTTTTTCATGTTTCTAATTGAATGACAGTATTTAAAATATGTTCTGTTTGAACTTTTATCTTGACATAATTTAAGTGTTTGCTGACTATTAATTTGGTATTATTTCAGACTTAAGCTTAAAAAGATTTAGGTTGTATCATGTTTGTCGTATTTTCTCATTTTAATGATGTCCATGTTTTGTGACAGCTGATAATTAATTTCCAAATCAAATTCTCTTCTCTGCCTGAATCTATTAGAGCATGTTAAGGAAATGCTATTTGGTGCATGTTCTTTGAGGCTATAGTCAGATGTCTTTTCCTTTTTTCCTTCAGTTTTTCTGTCTTAATGGAAGTAATCTCAGCACTGCTGGGTTCCTTGGCATTTTTGAATCAAATCATTACTTTTACAGAGCAAGGAGGTACTTGGCAGAAAATGGACAGTCTTTTATTTTGTTATGATAATACGTAGGAGAGGTGAGGCCTAATAGTGAATTTGTTAGAAGCAAACAAAAAAAAGTTTTGGAAAAAAATCTGAACAAAGTTTCACATTGCTTGAAACCAGACTACTTTGTTATAAGTCTTGGTAACTTATTCAGTATTATTTTAAAACATTGTTCTTATGGCAAGGGAATACAAATATGGCTGTTAAAAAAATTTCACTGCAATGACCTTTAACCCACTGCTATGTTTAAGATCAGTCAAAAAGAGATATCCTAGTGTCCTCTATTTCTTTTAATTAGGAACCTTATTATGTATCAGTCAAGCTTAGCTTCAAATTTCTATTATATACCTTTGATTGTTTCTTTAATTCAAAATAAAGTAGTAAATGATAGTTGAAATAGTTCACTAAGTGGAAACTACCTGTATCCTTTGATTACAGTCTTGCTGGAGGTAAGATATTTTAAAAACAAGTGGAGATACTCATGAGAACCTAAGACGTTCCACATATACCATATTTCAAGGAAAACTGTATGCCAAGCAGTTTTAAACCTTTTCCCCCACATTCCAAATCAAAATGTGATCATTTTCCAGAAGTTGTTCTGGGAATGTAGTTATTCCTACAGTGCATGTCCCAAGCTGCAGAAGAATAGGGTTGATGGTTTGCTCTTCATCTTTGAATTTCATGTGAAATAATAAGTTGCATCAACCACTTTTCTTGTTATGAAAGACATTGTGTTGTCCTTCACTTAAGCAACTGCATATAGCTATAAAACAGATAAGACCATGTGTTTTATAAGAGGAAAATAATGCTTTTGATTATTTTTCTTTTAGCAATCTATATCCTATATTCCTGAGCTTAAAATAACTAACAGGATTAGCACTGGAAATATATGTGTGCAGCAAAAATATAATAATTCTATGCATAAAATGCACTGCAGTTTTCAAGAGTGTGAAGTGAAATGAAGTAATGAGTATAAAGATAAAAAGAGGAACATTTCTGAAATACTGATTCTAGGAGTATGATATTAGAATAAAAATCAGTTTGAGATTTATAATGGAGTAGCTTTTCTGAAAACTAAAGGTAGTAAATGAAAAGTTTGACATTTTTAAAATTCTTAAACTTTGTATAATGCATGCCACATTTTCTAAAATAATCATGTAATAATTTAAAAACTGTAAATATAAAACAAAATAATAGGTGATCGTTAATTTTACTTTGATAATTGTAATTAGTATAATAAAATTCTGAACAGGAATAGGTTTGGAAATTGCTATTCTAGTCAGCATATTTAATTGATTTGGAAATTCTTACTTGCTGAGCTATGCCAGCTGGTAATTGTAATAGTAACAGGTGTGGAAAAATCTCTAAATTATGAATATGTAATAAGTAAATGTTACAAAACATCTAATTTCAAAATAAAAATGAGCCATGCTTCATTCTAATTGGATTAAAAATGAATCTTATAAACGTTATTGAATCTTATATTTTATTTATTATTTTGGAACAAAATCTCATTCAAACTAATGTGAAATGGAGGTGTCAACTGATGGCCAAAAGCGAAGTACTTCATTGGAAAAGTACCAATGAAGTAGATGAACCAGGTTCTTGGTCTTTTCCAAAGTGAAACAATAAAATCGGCTACTGTTTATTGCCGTAGTTTGTCTCACTTCTGGCTTCTCATGTTTACTCTTTCTCGTCTTCACTTTTTTTTTGGGGTGGGGGTGGGGGGGTGTGGTGATTCTGGCAATGAAAACATCCAGATATTTTGGGTACGTATTCTATGAATTTTGATACAAAACAATGTACACATATATGTGCAAATTGGATAGATTTGGCTTGGTGCTGTGTGCCAGCATACTGTTTTTACTTTTAATTCTTAGTGTTTAGGTAAAGCTTACGTGGGAAGTCTTTACAATATGAGAAAATCATGCTAGAGTTGAATCAGTTCTGTGTGATTTATGTCTTGAGCTATTATGTGTTTTATTTTAGAATTTCTCTGAAATAGACTAATCATGGTTAGATATTTTACTTGGGAATGATTTTGAGACAGTGAGCAAGTTTTTTGTAATTTTAGATCATAAAGAAACTAAAATTTGCTACAAAATCTTACTCATCTTCCAAAGACTCTCTAAACCACAATATAATGCTTTGCGATGTAGATTAGAATTGGCTTGTATACATGTAATTTTTAGCCTTTGCTAAAAATGTCTCCATTTATAATATTATAAATGAAGAAAGCACATGATGGGGTTTTTACTGTTTAAGTTATGGAAACTATATTGTTTCAGTTATAAAATACCCAATCTCTAAACATGTCAAATGTATTTTTTTCAGTACAAGTTCTCAAAGCGGGCAGGGTGGAAAGGTGGTTCAAGCTACTTTGCCTCTGAACCAATTGAATGCACTTTCTCTCTTTTCTGGATAAGGCAAATTAAGCCCATGGTACAGCTGATACCAAGTGTATTCACAAACTTCTGACACCTGTATAAGAAGAGCAGAGATACTGAATAAAAGCAATAGTCTGCATTTCTTTGGCATAGCCATTTAATTAATTTATTTAAGCTTACTTCTCTTACTTGTGTCCCTTGGGCAGCTCTACCAGCCTTTATTGACAGCGACAGCTTGGTTTACGCGGCCTGTCTGATTTCCACACATCGTTGTCATCTTTGCTTTAAGTTCTGGTGGGTCTCACATTGGTTGTATGATGCTGGAAATAAGATTCCTTCCATTGTCTTCTTACGGATTGTGAGCCTGTCACAGCTTCATCGTGGGTTTTGCTAGGGATGTCTAAGCCTGCAAGTATGAAGTGCTGTGGTTTAAACAAAGTGTCCTTGTCTGGGACTGTAGCCTGGTGAAGATCAGAATGGAGAAAGGAGCTGATCGCTTGTATGGTAGTGGTGAGTGACCATACTCAGCAACAGGTGACAGGCAGATACTCAGCCCAGAATTTGGGTGTGTGTATCCGTGTGGCTGTAGGATACGTTGCTTTCAGCCAAGCTGAGAGTTGTATGAATACATAGTTTGTCTTCTGAAGTGCCCACCCAGTTTGACAGCCTGTGTATAAACTTGTTTTGTGGTTGAGAGAGAGCACGCAGTGGAAAGGTGATACTCAAACTGGGGTATGCTGCTGTGCCCAGAGCCCTGTCTGTTGCATGAAGCTGCTGGGGCATTATGTGCCTTCTCTTCTTCGCAATGTACCTTCAGCAGCAGTAGGAAGAAATAAAAGAACAAAAAAAGAGAATAAGAATTAGAAAACCTTAGAAGGAAGAAGTAGGGGAAAAGAGATGATGAGAAAAATGTGGGAAATAAAATGAATACAGGGAAAATGACAAGAGGGAAAGTTGTCTGGGAAGAATCCGTTCTTTAAAAGGACGTACCTGTGTGAGAGGAGGTTGGGAATTTTATTTTATTCTATATCTTTTTGAGGCATAAGTGTTTATATGCATGGGTAACTTCAGTTTTAATAAATGCTTAATAAAATTTGCATGGTCTGTTTAAATAGCAGCAGTGATACTGGCTTTGGCTGGAATTCTGCATACTTTTCTGTGTCCATTTTGCTTTTTGCACTGCATAGACTGTGAGCATGTTGAACTTCATTACGTAGTCATGTTTGACAGTCCTGCTCTTCTGTTTTCTCCATGACTGCTCTTTCATTGTAAGGAAACACATTATGTCTCAGTGAACATTAGAAAGCATTTTTATTTCATTCTGGCACTGTGTTCTTTTCTTTACGTGCCCTGCTCATTCTTATTTTTGTCTGTCGGTCAAGAGTCTGCTCTGAGCTTGTGAGGGAGCCCCTTTCAAAAATAAAAAATTTGTCACCAAGCAGTAAGATATGGATTCTATTTGCAATTTGCCAGATCAGTTATTATCATAGCTACTAAAGCTTGATATTTATTTTAGATCCAAATAATTATTTTGAACTGTTTTGTTTGTATTTCTTAGAGTTTCTTAAACTTAGATAAACATCCAGTGAAGACTGGAAGATTTCTTTAACTTAAAAACAGTGAGAAAATACTTACTGCCTTTCTGTTATTGACATTTAATAAATTAGTCTTAGGTAATAGAAACTGTGTGTAACAACTAAAAAGTCCAAATGAACCATACTTACTTTTTGAGGGCTCAATGTTTTAATCCTAAGTATCACGTGTACTGAGAATATATGTTAGCTTTGTTTAATGCAGGCTTATTGGTATAAAAAGTTTTTGTGGAAAACAGTCTTCACTGAATTATGAAACAACTAGTAAAACTTAGGGCCTGCATGTTCTTGTCTGAATTTGCACAGAGGAATTTTAAGAGCTGTCATTTCCACACAGAGAACTCTATGCTGGTAGAAAAAAGGGGACACATTTGCTGATTTGTTGATAGAATTTTTTGGAATGAGATCGTTTTTGAAGAAGACTCACAAAGATGAGGCTGTTGACAAGGTCTAGTGGTGCTGCTTGTAATGAAAATGCTGTTTTCAGGAATTACGTTACAGGAACCAAGAAAGGAGATGTGAAAAAGTACTAGAAGGCAAACAAAATTAAAAGTGATGCTGAGGAGATGAGAGAAGTGAAAAGTAAATATATCTTTCCTACGTTACGTTTCTTAGCCACCACTGGGATGTAATATGCCTGTATTTTACATTATACAGAAAGGACTTATTCAACAGATGCAACCAATGGGAGGGAATCTAAATAGTGATAATAAAAAGAATGTAAAGTGTGTTTTTAGTGAATGTGCTTTTTTTTTTTTTTTTCTGGAAAGCATAACATTAACTTTCTGTCAGACCAAGAATAATGTTTACTAAATGTGAATAAAAATATTAATGGTGAAGGAAAGTAAGGTTTCAACTGTATGGTTCAAAAGGATTAGATGCAGTGT
This sequence comes from Pygoscelis adeliae, assembly GCF_000699105.1. Taxonomy (NCBI): domain Eukaryota; kingdom Metazoa; phylum Chordata; class Aves; order Sphenisciformes; family Spheniscidae; genus Pygoscelis; species Pygoscelis adeliae. Next base: position 296,545 of record NW_008825114.1, read on the forward strand.
AATGGGGGTTCATTTGGAATAGTAGATTTCTTGGGTTCATTTTTGTTTCATTTACTTGCTATTATAATTGTGAAAAATTGTATGTGAAGTGGTTCACTAATACTTCAGAAGACATTTAGTATTAAAAGATTTTCATACTTCACTTTTAACACTGTTATATTGAAATCCATATCCTGTGTTTGTCTTCCCAGGTTCTAGGAAAGATATGGACAATTCTTTTTACTTTTATTTGTAAACAAAAGTGCTGTCCATCTTTCAGCTTCACGTGTAAGAACTTTCAGGTATGAAAAAGTAGCAGTAACTGACTACTTATGTATTCAGTCTTACTTTTGTCATTTTGTTTTAGAGATACATGCGATCAGAAAAAGCAGACTGCTAGGCAGAACATGTTCTCTTTAACAATGTTAAATATGTTGCATAAAGGAAAAGGAAAATTAAAATCAGGGATCTTCCGGTGTTTATAATTGTTTACAATATTTTGCTTTCTGTTGCAGTAACTTGCTAATAGTATTGAACACAGGAGTTACATTAATTTTTGTGGAAATAATTTATATAAAAATATAACAGGAGTAAATTCACTATGCATTTTAAAAAAAAATTTATTGTTATCATCAGAATGCTAAAGAAAAAGGTGCTTGAGGGCATGTAGGATGGGAAAAATCATCCTGCCTGTGATTGTTAGAAATTTCTTGGTGGTATTTTTAACATTATCAGTGTGTCTTTCTCAGGTGCCTTAGGGAAGCCAGTGTTTACTTCTTATAAAGCTCTGATATGGTAATTCACAGTCATCTTTCAAATAGCTACTGGCTTTTGCTGTGCAAAGAAAATGCAGTCTCTTCTGCAGCTGGGAAAATGTGTTTATTGATGGGGCGGTGAGGTCTTCTTTTGGCCAGTGACAGTGGAGAGCTTTTGCAAATTACGGTCCTGTATGCTTCTAGAAACTCCAGTACATACCTGTCTGCATATTTAGGTGTACAAGTACTTTTTAAAAATCAATCTTCAGGAAAATTTGTACTTCAGATTGTACATTCAGATTTAAATCACTGTGTTCCTGTATTTTAACACATTGCAGTTGCTAAAAATACTTAAACATGAGGAAAAAAAATATTTGGAAACAAAGATACTAAATCTCTGCTTTAAAATTAAATCGAGACTGAAAATGCATTAATTAGTTAAGCTTTCCTAGTGCGATACTTGTAATGGAAGTGCGTGAATTAATATACTGAGTTCTCTGCAGAGACGGTAGAATCTCTGGGGAGCAGTTTAAACTATTTAGGTACAAAAATTAATTCAGTCACCTAAATGAGATATGTAAAGCCTGTAAGGTTAGCTTTTAATGTTGGATCTTAAAAAATAGGGGCAGGGGGAGGGCTTCTTATGGTATCTGGACTATACAGTTGACTGTATTTGAAACTATTTCTATACAGTAAAACTTCTAACACTTGTCCTGTGTAATATTCCAGCAAAAAGAAAGCTTGGCACAGTTTTTTCCTCAATAAATGAGTTATTAGCTACTTTGATAGTCCTGCCATTAAAAATTGAATAGTAGTAGAGAGTTGCAGTTGAGCTTAAGATTGAATAGCCTCCTGGAGTCTAAACTGTCCTGACTTCTGAGATTTTTGAAGAGTTTACTTTTTCTGTCATAGATTACTCAGGGATAGAGCAGTACTTACCTTGCTGCTCTAGCTGATTATCCGGGAGCCAGAAACACATGTGGTGTGTCACATGCCTTCTACCATGCCAGAGAAATACTGCCAAGTGAAATGTGTTGGTTTGGGTTTTGTTTTTTGGTTTCTTTTTAAAAAAAAAAATTTTTTTTGGGGTGGTGTTTTTTGTTTGTTTGGGGTTTTTTGGTTGTTTTTAAATTTTTTTTAATTCTTTCATTGGCTTTCCCTTGTTGCTTTTGTGTATTGTTTGTGAGCATAAACTCTTTTGCACGGGATTGAGCTGCTTCAGTTCTGAGAGTTTGGTGATGTTACAGCTTTGGAGATTTTCTGGGAGTAGATTTGTCACCTTTAGCATACTCTCTCCTAAGTCTTGGTTTTCCATTCAAATGTTTTAGGTAGGCTTAGAAGTTTCCAGGAAGTGTCAAAATTCATATGCAAGAACTGCAAAATTGTATTGTGGAAATCTGGTATGACCTGAAGGTGTCACATATGCTGTGCGTGTGCTGATCAGTGGTCAGTGATCCTGGTGAGCTTGATGTTCACTGTCCATATACTACATGTACATGCATTTCTGTTTGAGAAATTGCAATTAGAAATGTAAAAACCCCTTATTTTTCCAACACACTAAAAATAAGATGCCTTGAAATCATTCAATAGGGTAAAATACTGCTTGGTGTCAACTCAGCTGACTGAAAAAGTCAGCTACATCTGTAATCAGCTTGCTAATTACAGATGCTTTTAAAAAAGTTTTTTACACAAATGGTTAAATTTCTTTAAAAGTCACTGCTAACACACTCAAAAATGCTGAAGATATTTAAAAATATTTCTTTTGGCAAATGTAGCACAGTTCAGCAGTTGTAAGGTGTTAGTCTTATATATTCACTGAGGTGCTTTACTGTGAGATTAGCAACTTAATTTGCATTCTTATTCCAGTTGTTTCTGTGAGTAGGTCTTTTCATGAAGAACCTATCATACTGATAAAAACAAATCAAATACACCTTTACACAGTGTTTCATGGACATGTGTAAAGTGTCAGCTTAAGATTTTTCAGACAGTTCATTTACTTTGACTGGTCTGCATAGCAGCAAGATGTTCTGTAATTTTTGTTGTCTGGAGAAGACTAAAATTGAACAGTTAGCATCTTAGTAGGTCATTAGGTCATTCTTATACTGATGAAGAAACTATGTGCAAAAGAACAGCAATGTTACAAAATTGAGTATTGAAAAATTAGTCTGTCAAATCTAAGGGGTCAGTTCAACTTTAATTCACTGCTGTTATGTTAATACGTAATCTTTAATTTTATGAACAGATGCATATTTTTCCACAGGAGCTCACTCCATTAACAAGATTCACTTATTCCGTATTCCTTTATCAGAGCCTATAACGTGTAGTCATACTGTTCGTTATTCAAACCGGGCACCAAAAAGAAAGAAAATTCCTTCTAGGTGTTTTTGTAATGCTTTCATCGTTGCATCTGTAAACTTCATAAAAATTAATTTAACATCACAGTACTCCTGTGAATTAGTTCATATTATTATCTGCATTTTACAGCTGGGGAACTTTAAGCTCAAAAGGTACAAAGGCTGAAATATTTTGTTGATTTAAAGTCTTCAATATGAGATGCCAATGACTTGCATTTTAAATTTTAGCATTTTCTTGTAGGGCTTTGAACCACAGTTTAGCTGACTTAAACTGCAGATATAGTAGCTCATCACTTTTGCAGCTTCCTTTTGTAATATTTTATTGGCTACTGCTCATGAAAAATTCGATTTTGTGGTTTGCCTGCCATCACACAGGAACTCCATAACTGAGTAAAGGAAAGAATCGATTTCTTCTGGTAGGTGTGCTCTTCCCTTAAAAAGTGAGATTTACCATTCTCTTGGAGCGTTCTTTACTGTACTTTCTTTACATCTTCAAGTGTCTGCAAAGACGTGCAACACTAGCAATTACAAAATTCTTGTTCTGTCCCAGGTCGTATCTGTCCTGAGCATTTAGTGAAAAATACTGGTTTAGAAATCAGTGTGGTCATTTGATTAAAAAGCTTACAATACTGTACAGACATAATGGTATAGGTTAAAGGCATTCATACAGTGTTGATCCTACTATGTGAGAATTCTTGACTTTGCAACATTTATTCTTTTAATACTTCCTTTAATTTAAGATTAAAATTATTTAAAAAAATAGAATTGGAAATTTTCTCATGTGTGATTTACAACGGGACTTGGACTTTTACATCGTTAGTACATATCTTTTATGTTAGAGCTAACACAGTCATTGGTAGCTGTTGCAGGTTTCACTCAATGTTAATCAATAGCAGAAGGGATGAAGCATAAACTCTGCCTTTGCATTAAGTTTTTTTCTGGCAAAAGAGGGATGTAGGTTCTGGATGTTCTCTTCTGAGGTCTGGAGGAGACAATATTCCAATGGTTACAGACCAGTCTGTCACTGGCCTGCTCTCTGTGTGTGCTGTCATCCATCCTGCCCCACACACCCACGTCTCTTTCCTCACCTGCATCTCTCTCCATTCTAACTCCCGATTCCCGGTTTTCAGAGGCCTTTTCTTTTTATTTTCCTCTTCTGTTTGTTCCTCTGATGCAGACTTTCCCACCTTCTCGCTGCCCTTATCCAAATCTTTTTTCCAGCTGGTTCCCCCTCCTTCTGGCTTCCATAACTCTCTCATGCAGCTGCATGTTTCTCTGCCTGCTGCGTCTCTTCCATCCCCTCCAACTGTGTGTTCTGTCCAGGTAGCTTTGCCCTGCTCGACTGTGCTGTTGTTTCTGGCAGTGTCTGAAAGTATGCAGCCATTTCATTTAGTATAAATCTTGAGGAGTAGTTCTATGCAACACATGTCGTGTTGCCAGCTAGTAGACCGTACATGCTTTCTTGGTAACAGAAACCTTGAAGCAGTAGAAAATAGTTACATTGAAAAGGTGAGGAATATAAAGAAAAATAATCAATAGAAGTAGTGAAAATTCAAACTTTTTGCAGATTATGTTTCCTCCTGAGTCTTTTAGAAATAATACAAATTCTTATCAGGATCCTTATATTGGATTCCACCAGAATGAGGTAGCTATATCATTTTACCTGAACTTTTTGCAGTAGTTTCAAAGAGGTGTTGTTAAATTAGACTGTGATCAGCTATTTTGTTTTCCTTTGAGGACGTTCCCACAATCCTTGTGGGTCCTAAACTTCTACAAGATTTCCTCCCCCCCCTCCCCCCGCCCCTTTAAAAGTCCTTTCTATTAGGACTGTGCTAAGACCTTTTCAAACAGAGTTAGGATACTGCTCCCTTTGGAGCCAGTTACAGCAGTGTTGAGAACTGTGTACCTCGTAGGAGTTGGTTTTGAACAATCTGTGTGCATCCCCAGTGCACAACTTGCTGTGACTAATTGTACTTTCTGGGGCACTTTCTCCCCTCTAGTAGTTTGAGGAATGGAAGACTAAATTTGAAACTCAAGACCTTTAGCTGATTTTTGCTTTGTCTACAAAACAAGTTTAGTGGTGGTTCAAGCCCGGAACAAAATCGGTGCTTTTCTTTACGTTTGTTGTGGTTCTCTTTGGTAAGCCTAGGTTAAAATACCACTTGAGCTGAGAGGTGAATCAAACTAGACTTTGCTGACATGTTATTCAAAACAGAATCCAGCAAAATTAAAAACCCAGAAACGAGCTGGATATGCCAAAAGTCAAATGGCCTATTCTGTGTATGTGTAGTGCTCAGATGATCATTTAAAGCAAAAGTAGATTATAAATAATTGCATTTCATACTCTTTCTCAGGATAGAAAAGCTCAGTGCAAGACTGTAGGAAGGGAAGGTGATTTAAAAAAAAATTTAAACAGAATTAGTATTATTCACATGCATTTCTTTGTAGATTTCACTTACTCGCTTTGCTGCACTCATTCTCTCACGTTGACATACTCATCTTTCCTGAGGTGTCCCAACAGTCTGGCTAGGATTAGTTGCTGAGGTGTGGCAGACAAGGGAACACTGACTTTTGTGTTCTCATCACAGATTTCGTTTTCTCCTTGACCGGTGGTGATTCTCTGTGATTTCTGCAGACTCTATGCTCAGGCCAGACAAGTTCTGTGGTGCCATTGCTGCTTCTGTGCTGTCGCCTTAGCTGTGGTGTGGCCTGGATGCAGATGCAGTCAGTGCTCCACCCAACACCTGCCTATTTCTTGCTTCATCGGGGTTCTTCCTTGGATTTACAGTTGCTCTATTTATTATGACTTGCTCCACACACACCATTCTTTTAAAGCCTCATCTGTCGTTTTGTCTGGTGCCTTTATACACTCATGCTGTCATTTGCACTGCATGCGTAACAGTGTAGTATTGCCTCGAACTTAGCTCCGTGCTGCGTCCGGAATAGAAGATTGAACGTTAAGTAAGGAAGTGACAATTGCGTAAATATATATTAAGACCTAGGAAGTGAGACATACTTACGGTTTATAATGTAAGACAAATATATATCGTAAAACACAAGTCAAGGAAACTTCAAAGATTTTTTTCAAGAAAGGGTCTTTTTTAATAAAGCCACCTATTAGGGTACTTATAAAATCTGAATGAGTGATTTTCTTCAGTTTGTCAAGTTACCATATTGATAACAGACATTGATCTTATTAAGAATTGACTAAGGCACCTGAGGGGGAACGACTTACATTGGGTTGCATATATTTATGTTTATAATTGCATTTTGTTTATGTCTGAAGTATTTATTTATTGCTTTCTCTCATTACACAACTCTGCAAACAGCAATATTTTAATGAAGTCTGAGCCATTTCACTGTCTCTGCCTCTGCTAAGTTTCTATCTGAATTGTATTAAAAATCCAGGACACGCCTGTGGTGTCCATATGCTGACATCAGAAGCATCACATTTGTTAGTCACTGGAAATGTGGGAGGGTGTTGTAGTACCTACACAGGATATCTTTAAGATAGCATCAGAGACAGGGTTTAATTTTGAATGGTGACTACCATTGTGTATTTGGCCTATAAAAGCCCATTTACAGCTGTGATTCTAAAAAAATGCTTAATGTTTACTTAAATTTAATATCAGAGGATAGATCTCAATGTTGGAGGTACCAGAAAAATGTGTTTGTCTACATAAATTAAAAATTGCTGTCAAATTTTATGGCAAGGTAATATATTTAGGCAATAAGCAATATAATATCTTTATATATAGCAAATCCCTTTTTCTCTAAGCAGCTCCACTAATCAATTTAAAATGACATTGACGGAATCACTTTGTAACTTCAGTAGTCATTAAAAAATTATGGCTTAACCTAAAAAGTCTTTAAAAATATTTACTGGTCAAAAATAAGGATATGAATTAAATAATCACTTCTAAAATTAAGATGCAGATGTTAAATATTTATAAAAATACATTGCTGGGTTTTGTGAAATTCCTGACTTTATTAAAAATGTCTTGTGGATGTATCTGACATTTTCAGTAGAAGTTATCACACAACTGTATTACATGAAGACAGAGCATTATGACTGAGAATGAAAAAATGGTGATCAGCACACCAAAGATTCATGAATTAAAATTGTATAGTTTAAAATACGAATATGTAAGTCTTTTGTCCGGTGATAAAGTGTCACATATTTAAACATGAGTAAAAATAAGTAGTAAGTAAATGTATTAAATAGCCAGATAGGTAAATTAGTAGTAAATTATTAGTGTAGTATTTTAATTTCAGAGTCTTGTGGGAATTTTAAACCAAGGCACATAAGAGCACATACAAATGTATGATGTGATAAGCTCTTCAAGAGGGTATAGTAAGCAGAAGTACCTAATGTCATAAAACTTTCACTGTACAGGTTGTATGGTATTGTAAAACTACTATGCTTTAAAAGTGAGTTTATAATCTTTTGTAGTGAAATGTTAAAAGAACTTCTGAAATTTTCCTATTGCTTATGAGTATACACCTTAAAAAGCAGCATTCTTGAGCATTGTTTTCCTCCTGCTGCAAATGATCATGAGGATATACATTATATTCATGATATCAGTAACATGCCAAATATGTTTTTGAGAATCACAAGAAAGATAAGTACAAAACCTGTTCTTGCAGCATCTTTGGTTAGTAAATCAGGTACTCAATGCGAGTGATAATGATGATTCTTAGGTCTTGTCTAACAAGGCAAGATTCTTGTCTAACATTTTTAAAAAGAAAATTAATTAAAACAAAAGCTGAAACCTTTTCATGTCTATGAGCAGGTAGGAGAGGGTGCTTTTTGGCCATTCAGCAAAGCAGATTTGGAAGTATACAGAAATAACAGTGGATAGGCTGTGTGCAATTGAAACTTGCAATGTTGTTTTTCAGTAGTGGGTTTCAGGGAAGTATGGTATGACTTGCATACTAAGGTTGAAAAGTGGCATCAGCTTTTCACTGGAACATTTTAAAATGCTCCAATTGTGTGATTTTTCCTGCTTGTGATTGAACTGTAACTTTTTATATTCTTATACACACTGTACTTTTTGTTAGATATTGTTTTGTTAGTGATGTCTCTGTTCTAGGCATCAACAGTATATAAAAATTCTTTTGCCATGTGAGCTTTCCCTGAGAACAAGCAAATCTCTAAGCTTTAACAATTTTTATACACTGGGTAATTTTAGAGGTATGCTATAAAAATTATTCTATTTTCTGACACTTTTCTGCCTTGTGTTTTATCACTAGAGTTTTGTATTTATATATGTATTAATCTATATCTCTGAATAAAAAAGATTCGTAGTATAACATGAATATAGCCAATAAAATAGTATATCATAATCATAGTAAATACTATTTCTGTACGTAAACAGAAATCTTTTTATACAGGGTAAATAGATTCCAAGATTTAAAATTGACCCAGTAAGTTAATGGTATTAGCAAACAAATCCTGCTGTAGCCTGAGATAAAGGCCTTAAGTAATCTTTTTTTCTCTAGCTTTTCTCTTGCAGTGTTTCGTTATGGATGCCTTATACCTGTGCCATGAGTAAACCCCAGTGCTGTTCTCCTATATAAGATGAACTCTTAATTACTCCACTGTGTGATAGGGCTCATTATAAGAGATGAGAACTGGCTGGGTAAGAGAGGATTTCTTCAGTCTGTGTTGGGACTTATACCCACTGGAGACAAATTCATACTCTATGGCTGTGTTTGCTTTTAGAAAATGAGACAATCGTAATCGTGACTGTAAACACAGTAGGTCAGCTGGGGTTTCCTTCTGAAAATCATTTCTAGGTCAGATGCTTAGTGCAGGCAGCCTTTAAGTATCTGTTTCTAAATAGTGAGTTTTAAAAAGTTTACAAATACATTTCCTATAGGTAAGAAAAGAACAAGCTTTTTTAACTTTTTGCTTACTTTTTAAAAAACACTTGAGAGAGACTGTATTTTTTTAATCTATTTGAATTATGGCTCCATTATTTTGCTGTTTTGATCCCTGTTCACAACAGGTTGACCTTCTTACAGTTTGCACTTTCTACAGTTCTGGACTTCCTGAAGAAATGTGCAGTAAAATGTTTCTATTTGCAAGAGCAGAATCACAGAAAGGAGAGGATTAGAAACTTGCTTTCATGTTTGCATAGTAGACCTTGAACTCCATGTTGTATGTTTTTGTTTACAAGTTTCCATGTATTGTTCTCTTTCCTCTCAAGGATATAGGCTCTTTAAATACAGAGATTGTTTCAGAATAGAACAG
>NW_008825114.1:305936-306449 GCF_000699105.1 Pygoscelis adeliae
CTGTCCTGCTTTATTGAGACATGACTGCAGTTTGTGCCTGACAGTGCTATCTCCTTCCTCCCAAGGCAAGAGTGCTCAAAGCTGTCCCCTTGCTCTCCTTTTTGCTGTTAGAAATTTTTAATTTTAACACAGCATGTGAAAGGCTGGAAGATGAAGTTACAACATGCTTCTGTACTTTGACTTCAAAAGCATGTGTCATATCAAGAGGAGGATGATACATACATACTTCATGAGTCTAAGCTGTTAGAAACATGCAAGTGAGTCTGATTATGTTGTAAAGAAATGCATTGGGAAGGCATCCCCTACTGTAGCCACGGGGAAGATGATCAATAATTGTGCACCCATGGGTGCTTGGATTTCTTGCCCTTACTCCGTCAGCACTCCCCATGCTGCTCTCTTGAATTTGGAGGTTGTAGAAGGCCTTTCTAGCATTCCAGGTAACTTCAATGTCTTTCTTGGACGTCACAGCTCCATGGAAAATTCTTCTCAGTTCCAGAGTTCATATTTGGTTTC
>NW_008825114.1:306490-313150 GCF_000699105.1 Pygoscelis adeliae
CTCACAGTACAGAATACTTACCATGTTAAAACTTTTGAAGATTGTTCTCTTGTGGCAGTTTCTTTAAAGTAAGCATTATAGTGGATTCTTTCTTTCAAGACATTGGCATAAGATATGTGGGGAGAAAATTTCTTCTCTGAATTTTTTTGTATTCAGAACATTAGATTTTAAAGCTTTTCATTAACTGCAGATTTTTGTCTTTTGTTTATGGATTTTGTCATCACATTAACCTGAGATACAATGGTGTTACTGTGTTTGGAACTTCCATCTATATTGATAAAGCATTTTTCCTGTGCAGAATTTAGACTCTTATAAATTAATCTTAAAGACTACATTGTCTTTCTTTGAGGAGTAAGTGTGTTTACGTCTTTTTGTAGTTCAGCACTATAAAGCATCATAGCAGTGATAAGGTCAACACTACAAAACAAAGCCTTATCTAGGGTTTTGGGGTTTTTTGAGCTTTTCTGATTAACAGTGTAGGATACTTTCTTAAGCTCAGATCTGTTACTACATACTGCCAAACAATGTTTAACCTATTTATCCATTTTTTGAATGTTGCAGTGCAGTTTAAAATGCTAGTAGTAGGGCTGTAGTCCTAGTGTTGTTTATGGATAATACAGTGGTATATTGTGTATTGACTGTGAATTTGGTTTATTTGTTATTATCAGACAATCTTTAAAGTGGCTGCCAGGCAATCTTACTTTTGCCTTATTTCAATGTTACCATTCTAAAATATAGCTGTAACCTTCTTTTAAAAGTCTTCAAGTACTCTTAAATGATGCGCTTTTAATTAATAAAAGTAAGATTTGTTGAAGAAAATTATTAAAGCAAATGTAATTTCACGTTTATTATCCAAAGAGAAGTTCAGTGCCACGCAGCAATAATTAATGACAGAAATGTTACTATTCACACACAAAGCATTAAATAGAGATTTTTTGTTTTGCTGCTTTCTGGTATAGAAATGGGAAGGATCTGTTTTGTTTTGTTTTTTTACTGCATTTATTTATGTAGCTTTTATTTTACTTTATAAGGGATGCATTTAAATATTTAAGGGAAGACAATCAAACGAGATCTTTTAAATTGGACCCTGCCAGTGGTTATGTGTATTTTTTATGGCATTGTAATTTCTAATGACAAGCTTATTTCAAGTAAAGTAGCAAGCAACATCATTCCTCCTCCCCACCCCAAAATAAGCTAAAAACCTAGCCTGTTTCTATGCATCAGCTAATCTAATGAAATACTAAGACTTTGCTGTCTTTATGTTGTTCTTTCAAAACATGCTTTTGTCAGTGTTTGCGTAGAACTTGTAAAAATACGTGGGTCTTGGGGAAGTGGTCTCTGGAGATTTATGTGTCTGTATGAACACAGTCCGAGCTCAGACGTGCCAGTGCACCAAGAAACTCAAAAGGAGCATGAAGGCATTCAGCACCTTCTGGAATTGCTGCGAATTTAGCAGGATCAAACTCTAATTGCATTTTAATGTTCTTTCTCTAACAGTCTTATAAATCACTATTGGATGTTCCAGCAGTGTGATCTGAAAGTCAAATGGTCGTCTTTAAGCTTACACAAGCTGCTTTATAAGCTACTAAAACTAAACTACTTTGAAAGTAATTTAAACTAGTTATTGAAGCTGAACTCCATCTTGGAAGGTGTTTATGTTAATATCTTGGACTTGTTCACACACTTATTTGAAAAGAGTAGTTAAAGTGGTATATATTTAAAAATGAAATTATTAAATGCGAATAGTTTTGAGTAGTGTTGTGATTCATACCTAGAAGTTCAGATTCCCCCCGCCCGCCCCACTGAGTGAACATTACAGCATCTATATTTCTGCCAGATCCCATAGGCTTGAGTAGCACCAGGAGTAGCTGATGTTAGTGGTATCTGTGTTAGTAACTGAGTGTTAGTGGTATCCTTAAGATGCTAGACTGCTGGAGTCAATCCTGAAGATTGATTTAGGTTTAGAGGATATAATATATATTAGTGACAGACAATGGAGTTTTTTAGGAGTTTGGAATGATGCAACAAGGAAAGCTGCAGAAAACATACATTCTTAAGTTCTCTCTAACCAGTTTGGAATTTCCTTTCTCTGAACATTTCTGTAGATAGAACTATACCATCATAGTAACTGTTCCCAAGCTTTCTTTGTTTTCCTTAGTTTTGAAAACTGTTTTAAAAATATTTTTTCCACCAAATTATCTCAATTTTTAGATGGAAAAGTTGATAAAATCTGATGATGTAATACTATATCCACATTGTTAAGCTATATCCATTATTGAAATTAAGATAATGGATCATATCCTGAAACTGCTGTGTTTCGTCCCACTTTCCCATGTTAGAAGGAAGCCTGGGAGACTTCACCAGTTGAAGATTTTTTTACATAAAAGAATCCTTGGATGATGTGGAGCCACTGCAGTAGACTGGTGATCCTGTGTTTCTCCTTCAGTAAGACAGGTGTGGCAAGGGACCAGAGACTCTCCATTTTGGAGGTTCCTATCAGTGAACAGCTCTCTGAAGCTGTGTCGTAACAGAAAGAAAAACAGCCTGAAGGATACAGTATTTTTTATTGTTCTGCAGCTGGCCTCCAGCTAGAGACAAAATAAAGGGAAATGCATAGGAAATAGTGATAATTGGAAGCCACTTAATCTCCTGATTTCCTCTGAATCTTTCAAGCACAGAGTAGAATCTGGGCCATTGCATTAGCACCTGCTAATGCTAATTTATATTTACCTGCTTAAAATTTCATGATTATCTGATTATTTTTCCAACTTACCTGTTTAATGTTATAATATGCAAAGAATATACCTTCTGCATCTTACTGGACAGAATGCCAAATGATCTTGCACCAGCTTTATTCTAAGGACACAGGAATTTATGGGAGCTGTAAGCAAATTATGATGGAGACCAATTGCTATGGTTAGAAGATAAAGTAGGCTTCATTATAAACAAAATATGCCTAAATATACATTTACAGAAAGTAACTCTGCTAGAAGAATATTCTTTTGGTTGCAAAGGAAACATTTAAAAGTAGGATATACCAGGTATCCCTTTACATTTGTCAATAGTGTGGTTCCTTCCTTGTTGCATTACAGGTGAAACTGAGCTGCAGGTCTAATGCCATTATGTGGTATCTGAAGTCATTGTGATTTTTGTAGCAGTAGCTGGGCCATTGTTCCCAAAAATAACATAATTTGCTCAGCTTTTCTGCCTTCCTCTGTGATTTCTGTTCTGGAATTGGGTGATCTCCTTCCCACAGTAGGGTCATAAGGGAAGAGGGTGGGTTTTAGGCATTCCTTTAAGAACAAAGTTTTCTCTTTTCTGACAGCAGGTGAGTTGGAGGTGCTTTGCCAGCTACTGGTACTGCAGGAGCTAGGTGGCTATTGGCATGAGTGGCTGGTTTTGGAGATTAGATGAAGGAGAGTGTCTGTAGCAGTCTTCCTACTGTAATTGCTACAATAGCTTCAACTGTTAAGAGTGTAGTAGTGAAGATAGAGGTGAGAGTTTGGCATTGGCTGCCAAGGTAGTTTTAGGCTGTCATAATTTTCCTGAGGAAAAGCAAGGAAAACTGAACAGAATTTTCTGGGTCAAAGGAATGGGAGTTCTCCAGTTTTTGAGCATTCATGAATTGTGAGTTTCTCAAAAAAGTGATCACAAGGATCCTTTGTGATGGGAAGGTTAGCTATTTCAGTACAGTATTTGCTACTATTTTTTTCTGTTGTGTTCAAATAACTGTACTATCGTCAGCACACCTTTTTGTAGTGAAGAAAATATTCTAAAATGGGTAGCACTCGTACTTTTGATCTAGTAAGAAAATTGAAAAAAAGGGAAATACTTTTGTGTGTAAACAAAGCATCTATTTGCTATTGCAAGCTTAGGCTCAAAATAACGTTTCTACTACAGCAGCTGCGTTATGACAATACTTAATTGAAAGTTTGACATTTTCTAAAATACACTGATTTTTATGTGTTTACTGTACACAGCTGGTATTAAACATACTGCATTTGTTAAAGAGAATTTAGGGCTTAGCACAAATTCTTCTCTGGTTACCCATTTTGTTGATACTGTTTGAGTAATGAAAATTTTGACCTTTCTGCTGACTTCCTAACATCTTGCATTAACAACAGTTTTATTATGGAAAACACGGGAGTTGGCTATTTCACCTGAAGCTGATGAAGCCTCACTTCAGAGAACTCTTTCCAATGTTGCTAGAACACATTAGTAAGTATTAATATGAAAAAGAGAGAGTAGTAGAAGGCAGTAGTAGGCAGCAAGAATTACATGATTAGTGAAATAATTTTGTTTGCTTAGTCTGAAAAAGGGAAGACTGAGGGATGGTATCACAAGCCTTTCAAGAGGTTCTTTTAGGGAGGACGTTATTTGTTTGTTCTCTGCGTCCAGGCAAAATGATACAAGAGAGGGTATACTTCAGTTGCATCAAAGATGATTTACATTACCTTTTAGAAAAACATTTTCTTACTGGAAGGCTATCTGATCATGAAATATCCATTATTATGTATTTTGGAGAGCTTGTGTAGTACTTAGCACAGCACTGACAAATATTTCTCAATGCAATTTATTCAAACAGAATGTGAAGTTCCTCAACTGCAATATGTTTACTCCTGTGTGCAAGCCACTTCTGCGCGACACCTTTACTCAAGCAGATGCAAGTAATAACCAAACACATTCTATCTGTGTGTGATCTAGTAGAGAGTAGATAGTGCTGAATTTATTTCTTCTTCAAAAATTTCTTTCAAAGAGATTAAGAGCTATGGACCCAGGAGAGTGTGTGGAATTTGGAAAACCTGTGCATATATATATGCATGTACTCTCATTGAAAGTGCTATATGAGAAATTCATGATGTTGATAGCAGGTAAAGGTTTTTAATGTATGCACCACTAGTGATCTTTCGGCGAAGGATTGCTGTAGTAATTTAGGTATTCTGCAAGACTCCCTTACAAATGTTGCATTATCTTTAATGACTTGGACTACCACTCAACGTTCCCTTCCCTTCACTTCTTTTTTTTTTTGTGACCAGAATCTCGCTACAGTTTTCTAAGGTCTGTATAAGTTACAAAATTTCTGTATAGTGTTTGTAGGAAGTTATGGCTTTGGAAAACTATATTAATTATACTATAGACTAAGTTGGTGGCAAAGTTTGTAAAAATTTTCAATTCTATATAAGGTGTCTCTGAGACAGAATCCTCTTAATTCATAGGAGATTTATCAGATTCTGTTTTTTATACACTTTGTTTTAAGAATTTCAAATATATTTTTGCTTGATTTCATCTGATGGTTGCTTTTAGGTACTAAAACTCAACAAGATCTCGCAATGTTTGTGTATCAGGGTTCTTCTTTTTGGCAGAAAAAATTGATAAAATTGCAAATTGTGATTAATATTCTTCTGTTACCTCATCTTAACCAACTTGGGTAAATTACCTCAGATGTGATAAAACAAAACATTGCCAGCCACCCTTATATGTCAATTACAAAGATGGAAAGATATACGTTGTAGGATACAAGAAATGAGGTAAAACTGAGTTAAGCACAGAAAGAAAATCTTAACCCTAGCTGTATCTGTTCCCATGTTAAGGAGGACAAGTTGCAGAAGATAGCCTTGTGTGAATTACTGAAGAGCAGCTAGATAGACTGGATCAAACTCAGGCCTGATTTAAACTGGAGTACCAGGGAAGTCAAGGAATACAGTTGTGAAAAGGCTGAATGTGCCCCATTTTTTGTAGTGCCAGAGAACAGCCTTCTGTTCTTTTAGTAAATAGGATTAATTGGCATCTTTAAATTCTGTGTAATTTTAAAAAAGCCTTAACAACTTTCCTTTGTTAAGTAGCTCAAGCTGTGGTTTTAGTCCTTTCTCTTCAACTCAGCAATTTTTGAGGAAAGAATGCATATCTATTATGAAGTATATTAAAAACCTCTTTTTCACTGAAAGAAGAAAATTGGAGTTTGTCAGCTTAATTTGATGACCTTCACTTCTCTGTTTATTTCTTAGTTTTTGCTTATTAAATAATACTGAATATGGGCAATATAAATGATTTCTTTACTTACGCTGAAAATGTTGTAATTAAAATATTGCAGACTGGATTAGTCTCTGTTCTTACCTTATCAATGGATTAATGCAATGATTTCCTTTCAATATCAAGAAGAGTATTTTCAATACTTATTCAATCCATCCATTGTTCTAAAATTTTAATTCTCTCCTTTGGCTGTAAATAGATTTGTATATTTGTTAAACCATTGAAAAAAATTCACTTTGGTATCTTATTTGTTTAAAAAAAATAAAGTGTATTGCTGCATAGAGTTGAAGAGATAATCGAGAATTGGATATTAACAAAAAATGCTGTTGCTACAAATTCTTGTTTCCTCCCCCAGTTTGACAATGAAAATAGTATTTAAGTGTACAGTGTTGGTTTCGATGGTATGCATCAACACATGGAATATTTAACAAGTTAACTCTGAATAGTGAGAAAATCCAGAATACTTGGATCTGGTTGAACCTTGCTTATTACTTACACTAATATCTTCTAATGTTGGTACAAGGCAAGCTTACCATCTTTCCTTGTTCTGTGCTTTACTTTTCTAGTTTTGTTCATTCTCTGCCCTCATGTGACAAAAGCATATCTAAGATTCTGCTTGTAAGAAATCTT
>NW_008825114.1:313169-319457 GCF_000699105.1 Pygoscelis adeliae
TTCTGTTTCAAGTTAGCTTTCTGATTAAAATTTCATTTTATATTCTCCCTCTTTTTTTTTTCCTTAAATTGATTTAAGACTTACTATTTTGACTGGTTAATGCTGTAATATAGCTAGATTGACTTTAGCCATGCTTGGTGTGTACAGCTGAGCTAGTCACCATAGGTTCGTGTAATGTCAGCAGAGAGAAATAGGTATTTGCAGGTTGCGGTTTCATTAGCAAACGACCTTACACATGAGTTTAAGCAAGACATGAATCGTATGCTAAACTCCATTGACTATACTGACAAGTTTTCCACTGGCTGCAAATGTAGTTTAGGGTGACTATACTAAACATAGGAATTTACATTTAGTCTAAAGATTGTTGTTCCATGGCTTTTATGATTCTTTTGTGAAATGCCATGGAATACGTATGCCTCAAATTGTTTTGTTTTGGTATCATAGAATCATAGAATCATTAAGGTTGGAAGAGACCTCCAAGATCATCGAGTCCAACCGTCAACCCAACACCACCATGCCCACTAAACCATGTCCCTAAGCGCCTCATCTACCCGTCTTTTAAATCCCTCCAGGGATGGGGACTCAACCACTTCCCTGGCCAGCCTCTTCCAATGTTTAACGACTCTTTCAGTAAAGAAATTTTTCCTTTTGTCCAATCTAAACCTCCCCTGGCGCAACTTGAGGCCGTTTCCTCTTGTCCTATCGCCAGTTACTTGGGAGAAGAGACCGACACCCACCTCGCTACAACCTCCTTTCAGGTAGTTGTAGAGAGCGATGAGGTCTCCCCTCAGCCTCCTTTTCTCCAGGCTAAACAACCCCAGTTCCCTCAGCCGCTCCTCATAAGACTTGTTCTCCAGACCCCTCACCAGCCTCGTTGCCCTTCTCTGGACACGCTCTACCACCTCGACGTCCTTCTTGTAGTGAGGGGCCCAAAACTGAACACAGTATTCGGCGTGCGGCCTCACCAGTGCCGAGTACAGGGGCACAATCACTTCCCTACTCCTGCTGGCCACACTAGTTCTGATACAGACCAGGATGCTGGTTCTTGTAAGAGAGACTGGTGCACTGCAAATGTCAACATTGATTAAAAACTTTCTTTACTGTGTTTTAAGAAACCTACATATGTTCTTTTTTTTACATAGTAGATAGAAAGCGGATTCCCATCTGTTTCTGTTTGTCATGGCCAAACGTACAAAAATCTGTTTGGACTATGGTACTTGCTCATCCGGACTAAAATGAGTGAAACGATCCATTTATGAATTACAAGGTATAAAATGATATCATTTCCCAAAATTGTTTAGGAGGCTTATTGCAAGGTACGGTTGGTAGGTGCTAAAAGGCTACCCACTTGTTGCATATATTTTATTAGGCAAATTACGGTTAGGCAAAAATTATTAGTCAAATTATATTTCTCAATACCAAGCAGGTCTCTTTCTTTGCTGTTCCATCTTACAACAATGATGATCAGCATGAACAGTAACTGCATGTGCCTGATATTCTTTAGCTCAGGCTTTTTAGGGGAGGGAGCATAATGACTTTGGCACTTATTCTTTATTTATAATGCTTTCAAAACACATGTGTGAAAGCTGCTTGCCACGTAGTTGCTTAGGAGCATGGTGCCCTACCTGATGCATTCAGGAGTTTCCTCATAGATATGACTACAAAACTCTTACTGCTGTTTATGGTACATCCAGCCTACTATGTTTTCTTTTTTTATTTATCTTATTATTTTGCCAAAAGCTCATTTCATATTTTCCCTTTGGAGTCTTGTCTGTGCTAGCATGTTTCCCCTAAAATTTCCAACCAGTGTTATCACTGGTTCAGCTGTACAGCTGGCAGGAGCAGTAAGAGCTGCAGCATATGCAAGGTGCTGAAAGCCCTTGGCAACTGTGCTGGTTTTGGCTGGGATAGAGTTAATTTTCTTCATAGTAGCTGGTATGGGGCTCTGTTTTGGATTTGTGCTGAAAACAATGTTGATAACACAGGGATGGTGTCGTTATTGCTGAGCAGTGCTTGCACAGAGTCAAGGCCTTTTCTGCCTCTCACATCACCCCACCAGCGAGTAGGCTGGGGGCGCACAAGAAGCTGGGAGGGCACACAGCTGTGACAGCTGATCCCAGCTGACCAAAGGGATACTCCAGACCATATGATGTCATGCTCAGCATATACAGCTGGGGAAGAAGAAGGAAGGGGGGGACATTTGGGGTGATGGCATTTGTCTTCTTAAGTAACAATTACACATGATGGAGCCCTGCTTTCCTGGAGATGGCTGAACACCTGCCTGCTGATGGGAAGAAGTGAATGAATTCCTTGTTTTGCTTTGCTTGCACACACAGCTTTTGCTTTACCTATTAAACTGTCTTTATCTCAACCCATGAGTTTTCTCACTTTTACTCTTCCAATTCTCTCCCCCATCCCACCAGGGGGGAGTGATCGATCGGCTGCATGGTGCTTAGTTGCTGGCTGGGGTCAAACCATGACAGCAACTTTGCCTTTTTGCTTTCTAAATCTGCTATGAGTGAAGTTTGTACAATGGAAATTTGCCTTTGTCACTGCTTACATCACTGTATCTTCTGGTGGGTACAGGCTGGTAGTAATAAGAATAGGAAAATTCTTCAATGAAATGTTGGTGTAAAAATAGCATGGGTTTGCTGCATAGCTGTTGGGAGCCTAGTGATAATCCTTCTGTGGCCTATGTCATGGTTGCCAAGGAGGATTGGATACTGCTTCTCTCATAGCTTTCAACAATGCTCTTGTCAACAGTGCTTAATTGGATAAGGAGATAGTTGAAGAGTCAAGTGAGGCAGTGCTTCTCAAAAAAGGTGTGAGCTGAGTTCTGTTGAACAAGTTTTCTATTATGTTTAAGAAAAAGAAGACAGTCTTTTTTTTAAAGCATTCTTTAAAGTGAGAAGCTGTAAAAAGCCCTGTGCTTTGCCAAATAAAAAGCCACCTCTTGGGAGAAAAGAGGTGGTAGAATTATCACAAATTGAATGACCATCAGAAAACTACTGATTTTACAGAAACGAAAAGCAAACAAACCTTGATATCGTAGCTTTTTAGGATGTGTAAGTGATTGTAGTTGTGGAAAACTACAGTTGGAACCCACTCAGTCTGACTCTCAAACATGAAAAAAGGCAAGTGCGTTTAAGGTGTAGATATTTTACAAATTTAAAGGAAAGGATCTGAATAACCAAACAAGAGATAACAGTAAAATAAATGGCTGAAGCATTTCATAATGGAACAATGACACTGTTAAAAACACAGATAGTGCAAATGACCAAATTTCCTAGCAATATTAATTTGGCTGTATCACAGAACTTTTGATTTATGGATTAAAACATTTATTCAGGATAAATCCTTTTGCCTTGAGTCAGCTGTGTACAGACTTAACTACCCCTTTTACCAGTGAACCATAGATTTCTGCATGGCATGTTTTGTCTTCATTAAGTGTAGTATATAATAATATACATCATGTGAGCAATAAGCCAATGTGTTATTGAAACAACCCCAAAAAAACCTACTTTGCCTTTTGCAGGATAAAATAGTAAACTGTGAGCTGCAATCTTGGAAAGTTTCTCCAGTTTCTTGGGAGTTTTAAGATTGTGGGTCTTACTAAGAATTTTAACACTCTGTTTGCCACACTTAGAGATATGTTTTTCCACAAGTAAAATCACTTTCTCACAATATTATTAGGTGTGAGGGGATACAGTACTGTGCCATTGTCCTTGTATAATTTATTTCTCTGTTCTCAACCTACCTACCCCATTGTCATGAATTCGCCTTGGCTAAGGGACAAATGCCCACCCAGCTGCTAGCTCGCTCCCCCTCCTGAGAGAGATGATTTACCAACTACTGTTATGGGCAAAACAGACTCAACTTGTGGAAAAGTAATTTAATTTATTGCAAATTAAAAGAGATTTGGGTAGTGAGAAACAGAAAACATTAAAACAACACCCTTCTTCCCCCCTTTCCCTGGCTCAACTTCACTTTTCAATCCTGACTCTTCTACCCTTTGCTTTCCCTGCGTGGCATGGGGGACAGAGGTGTATGGTCAGTACATAGGGATTTCCTCTCTGCCACTCCTTCCTTCTCTCACTTTTCCCCTGCCTCAGTGCGTGCTCTCCCTACAGGCTGCAGTTTCTTCAGGAGACTTCCAACTGCTCCAGCATGGGCCCTCCACAGGCTGCAGGGAAATACTTGCTCTGCCACGGAGCACCTCCTCCCCTCCTTTTCTGACCTTGATGTTCAACTCTTGTTTCTCACTCTATTTTTCATTCCCTCTTACTCTGACTGTCTGGTGTTTTTTGCCCTTTCTTAAGTATGTTTTTGTAGAGGCACCACCATCTTGGCTCCTGGGCTCAGCTGTGCCCTGCCATCGGTCCGCCAGAGCTGGCTGGAACCGGCTGTGTCCTGCACAGCGCAGCCTCCGGCCTCTCCCCGTAGAAGCCGTCCCTGCAGCTCCCCCCTACCAACACCGTGCCATGGGCACCCAATGCAGTAATTTATATTATACAGTGTTCAGTTTCTGCTTTTATTCTACTTTTAATCTTAAAGCAAAGGTTCATCATCTGGGAATTGTTGTTAAGAAATTACATTTTCTTGATGATGATTTATTTAGCGGTATATATCTAGTTGCTGTAGTGCTTCAAAATCCCTGCATCTGTGATTTGGACTTTTGCTGTATTATGCTGCTGCTGAGACTCAGATAAGCTTGAACCCTTGGAGAATTCACTGTTATTTGAATCATAGTGGCTTTGCTAATCTCTCCGCTATATTTCATTTTGGAATCTGTCTTTTCTTAAATGCCTCAGTCACATTTACATTGAAAAATGTTATATTACAGCTATGCTGCTTTTGGCTTTGGGTCTTATTATGCTGGGGATTCAAGATACGCCTTTCTGTCCATGTGGACAAAGGCAGTATAACTGCAATTCTCTGGATACCGTAGCTGATTATTAAGGTACAGCATGTTCTGTGGGAAAAACTGTGTCACTTTATGGACTGATTTGTTCTGTAGTGAGGTTTGAGGTGTGGAGTGCATTAAATTTGACCAACATGGGCTTGTAGCACACATCAAACTGCAAAGTGAAAGTTAATCATAGCCTGTGCTAGCACATATGTACTTATTTAAGTGATAGTGTGTTTCTGTAATTTTAACATGTCTGAGAAATGAGAGTACTTGTTTTCTGGTAACTGTGGATAGCTGTCCTGGTTTCTAACTAGTGTTAAATCTTAAGGTATGTTATCTTTTCTCCCCTCCCCCCCGCCCCCCCTTTTTCTTTTTAACCTGTGCTTGTGCATGAAGGCTAGTACAAGCTGCCATTGTACCTTCTTTTTCCTGTATAATCGCACAAAAGTTTCTGTTTTATGTTATAAAAAAATCTTTTTTATGAAGATAGTAAGTGTTTGGTATTAATTGCAATCTTAGGCAACACCTTTTGTAAATTATTTCCAAGTGAGCTGTCTTCAGATTCAGTGGTAAGGGAAGGAAAAGTAATATATATTTTTTTTTCTCCCCCTTGTGTGCTTTCTAATTATTACTCTGTTCTCCAAGTCTGTTTTGTTTGGCTTTCAAAATCACTGTGCATAAAATAGCTGTTACTGAGGTCACTGTGCCACAGGAAAAATGTTAAATCTAATTTTTCTGTATATTTTGCTGCTAAGCATTGTTTTAAGGGAGTCTGGGATTTCCATGTAAAAGATCTCTGACTGTACGTAAGGGACGCCCAGATTCAGACCCCATGCTTTTTAGAAAGATACAGTGAATTGTTAGGTGGGAGAAGTCTGGTTTATGATAGCTGTTCTCCAGAAACCCATTCAACAAACTTAGTGAAGCTGGAGCCAACAGTAAGTACGAAGATTATAGTTGGAGGAAAGGTCTGTGCTTTTTTTTTTTTTTTTTGACACATACAGTTCCTGGCTCTTGTTCTCATTTGCACTTCAAACAAACTTCTGATTCAACCGGTTGCAACAAATGGCTCTTCAGGCCTTGCATCATCCTTGCAGGGCTGCAGAGTACATTCAGAACATCCCCATTGTTCTCAGTGTGCCTCTGTAGTTGTGTTTAAAATGGTACCGCTTCAGTTCAGTCATGCTGATAGAAGTCCTATGCACAAATAAATTTACTTAGGCTAGTTTGGCTATCAGAGAGGACTGCAAGTTGCCTGGAGGTCTGTGCAAGCTTTCTGCTGGTAGCTGGGCTATCTTGGGGCATCTTTACCCCAGCATAGTACACAGAGGTATGGACTGGTTTTGTACTGTGTCTTTTTATTAAATTCCATTGTACTA
>NW_008825114.1:319468-331356 GCF_000699105.1 Pygoscelis adeliae
TTTCCCTCAGCCACGGTTGAATTGTCTTACCCTAAATTGTTTCTTCCCATTTACAGACTAGTGTATTTGCGTAGCTTCTGTCTGGACAGTGAATCAAAAAGGGCATCTGCTGTGCCACCTCTGCCAACATGCAGCTGACTCATTGATGAGGCCTCACAGTAGGTCAGAAGTACAGCATGCTATACAGCCAGTCACCCGCTGCCATGATTCGTTCAGATGTCCGTGACAGCAGGCATATAACCCTATCAGAAGTTGCACATAATGAATCATTGAATTATTCACCCCTTTATGGAATTTTGTATCTGAATGTGGATGCTATTAATGATAGATCTTTTCTTCAGACAGCCTGTTTTTTCTTAAAAAAATATGTTAGTTTTTAAGTAGCAAGGGGCTGCATTGCTCTAAGTAGTCCTGAAGTCTAACGAGGAATAAGAAAGCTTAAATATATCAGGGAAAACTACTTTGTCAAAAGGCAGCCTGCTTATAGTGTATGACTAAAGATTTAATTTGAATACAAAGTATCAGACTAAATAGTCATTAAAAATGTAAGCAAATTATACTTGCACTAATATTGCATATAAAAAATGAATACATGAGAATAAAAGTATTCCATATATGATAAAAGATTGTACGTCTTCGCACTCTAGTTTACTGTAACTTCACTCAAATGCATGTTAACCAGCACATTTAAGCAGTTGCAATTTCCTTAGCACTGATAGGTTTTAAATTAGCTCAGGAGAAATCCTCAGTCCTGTTGCTCAGAGGTCACGTGAAGTTTTTTAACTAGGTCTGCTGAGCTATCTTGGGGTTTTGTTTGTTTGTTTGTTTTGTGATCTGATACTTTATCAGTATTATGGGAAGCGTATTTCCTACTTCTCCCTCCCAGAATAATATTCAACTCTAAGTTTATGGATTTGTTAAACAATCATTCTTGGATTTTACCTCTGAATACAACCAGTCTCTTTCATTTGTCTTCTCTTGCTAACTAGTGGCATTTTAAAAATTAAATGCATATCATAACTAAAGAGTTTCAAAATTCACCATCCATAATCACTGATGAGGAAAATTTACTGGCTTTTAAACCTTGTGGAAGTTATCCTTTTCAGTGTATGTTTATTGGTTTTGGGCACTGGTATAAGCCTGGAATGCAAAGATTTATAGATGGAGTTGTCAACTATTTTTTATGTTTCATAGGATCATAGAATAATTCAGGGCCCTGGCTCCATTGCAAGGCTGTCTTCATGGGGGAAAAAGATTTCTCCTTAGCTCCAGCCTGCACCTCTTGTATTTCAGTTAATGGCCACTGTCTCTCACCCTCCTGTGATCCACCATTCTGGCTCTGTTCTCTTGGTAGCCTCCCAGGTATTGGGGAGCTGCTGTTGGTTCCCCCCTGAAACCACCTCAGCCATTCTCCAGGCTAAATAAGCTCATCTTACTCAGCCTCCCCATCCTCTTTTCCCTAACTGCCTCAATGAACCTCTGCTGAACTCACTCCTTTTTATCTACATATTTCAGAAGGGCAGGGAATGGGGCAGAGTATCTAGGTGTGGTCTGGTGAGTGCTGAGCAGAAGGTGATAGTCACATCCCTTAACCTGCTGGCTACCCTACTGTTCATAGGGTAGCCCTTGTTGATGCCAGGGTGTGTGGCTGGCCTACACTGATCGCTGCTCGCAAGGGTCTCCAGGGTCTTCTCTACTGAGCCGCTCCCCAGCCCATCCATCCCCAGCCTGTGTCATTGTCAGGGGCTTTGTGTCCCCAGGGACAGGATTCCACATTTGTGAGGACAAACTAAATTTCATTTGGCTCCTGTCAGCCCATTCATTCTACCTGTCCAGGTCTTTCTGAACATCAGCCCTGCCCTTGCATATCAACTGGTCCTCCAGCTTGGTGTCATCTGCAAATTTGACAGCATACTCCGTCACCTCGTCCAGGTCACTGATAGAAATATTATTGAGATCCCAGGATAGACCCTTGCAGTACTCTGCTTGTTTCTGGTCTCCAGGTAGACTACAACCCACTAACCACAACTCTTCTAGCCTGTCCATCTGACGAGTATTTTACCTATCTAGTTGTCCATCCACCCAGACTGTAAGGTCTAAACTTGGATGCAAGAATATTGTGGGAGACAGTGTTGAAAGCCTTGCTAAAGTTGAGGTGAATGACATCCACTGACAACTACAAATCTGTTCATTTTATCAGAGAAAGCAATCAAGTTGTTCAGGCATGATTCACCCTTGGTGCCCAGAAGTGTATTGCAAGATGACTCATTTCATTATTTTTTCCCTGAGACCTTAGAAGGCCCACTGGTCTGCAGTTTCTGGACCACCCTTTTGGCCTGTTTTTGAAGTTGTGTGCAATGTTTGGAGTTGTCCAGTCACTAGTCCTTTCCCCTGTCATCTCCACAACATTTCAAAGATGTCAGAAAGCAGTCTCACTATGATATTGGCCAGTTCTTTGGATACAGCCCATCAGCTGCATGGAGCTGGATGGGTTGAGTTTTGGCAGCAATTCTTGACTCAGCTCTCATCCACTGCTGGTAGTTCATCTTCTTCTTGTACTCTTATCAGTAAGCATGGAAGGTGGAGGGACCTTGTGAAGACTGCAGCAAAGAAAGCACCTCAGCCTTGTTTGTGCCTTCTGTCACTATATCACTCTCCCCATTCAGCAGTGAGCACACAATTTACTTGCTCAGCCTTTTATTACTAGAGCAGTGGTAGAAGCTCTTCTTGTTGCCATTTGATATGCCTCACAAGTGTAAACTCTAGATGAACTTTGGCTCTCCTAACTCTATCCCTACATTCCTAAAGTTCCTCTTGTATAGGCTTGCCCTGCCTCCAACTTCCCTATGCTGCCTTGTTGCTTTGGAGCTTAGTCTTGAGTTACTGTTTAGCCAAGCCAGCTCCAGCTACATTTAAACATTCTGGTTTTCCTGAGTATCCGTGGTGTTGGAGGAGGTTTTCCTTAAATGTATGCCAGCTTTCCTGAACTCCTTTATCCTTTGGAGCTGCCTCCTTGGGATCCCATCAACCAGTTCGTTCAGTAAGCTGAAATCTGCTTTCCTGAATTCTGAGGTCTGTGCTGTGCTTCCTTCCTCACGCCTTATGAAAGGAAATAGTTAACAGGGCAGTTATGTAAAAAGTAAAGATGATATATTTTAATAAAGACTTGAAGACCAAAGCAGAGCATATCTCATACTCTGTTACTGACAGTAGAATTCTGGTTACTTGGTGCACCAGGATATTTATTTGGCTAGTAAATTATGGCTGTAGGGGCATCTATTTTGTGAGTTGTTTTCTTACATAATATTTCACTGATCAGTGCAGTCTGTTAATTGGTACTTTTCAGTAATGGCAAAGAAAGTGGCTGTTCAGTGATGGTCTCTCACAGAGAGCTTGATTTTATGTATTTGAGATAGTAATAAGACCTCTGTTTTCTGTACCATAAGTGTTACTTGTGTAAAGGTTCAGGACACCCTACTAAAAAAAAAAAAAAATCAGTCTTCCAAAACGAAGTGGATGGTGCTGGTTTTTTGTTTGGGGGTTTGGTTTTTTTTTTGTGTGTGTGTGGTGTGGTGGGTTTTTTTGGTTGGGTTTGGTTTTTTTTTTTGGCAGGTAGCTTAAACCTGGGGCAGTAAAGCATGCCATGTACCATGTTGTATTTTCCCAATCTGTGTGTTAACTATCAAACTCTAACAGTGTCCATTAAGAGCGTTGCCATGCCCCTATAAAACTAGATGAGTGGAATATAAGATTTGTAATATGTAGCAGATAAGAAAAATACTGCATGTTAACAACCCTACCTCTATTTATTGCCAGTATTTCATAGTATATGTACAAGCTATGTCATTGTTGTACACTAACTGGTATTAGGAAAAATGGCATTCTTCCATGTTTGAGTAGGTGATCAACTTTTATTATATATTCAATAGTATCAGTTTATTTTACCTTATTACAGATGACAGAGTTACAAATACCGTTAGGAGTGATTGAAAAAATAATAGTACTCTCTGAGTGGCACCATTCACTTTCACTGCATAATTAAGATGACATGTTCCTTGGTCAAACTGAAGAGGAAGCTAGTTTGTCATTTGTGTGTGTTTAGGTTCCTTTGGGTGATGGCCCGATAAGCACTGATGATTTCCTGAAACAGAAAATATTACCTGGAAATTTCTAAGGGACTTTAAATAAGTCTGAGCATTCAAGGATGGAAGGAAGTACAAATGTCTTTGGTCTATGCTTTTTAATCAGTCTTCCATGTGTCTGTCTTTCCTTTTCTAAGAACATTTTTATAGTTGGAGTTTAAACTAGTTCCTAGCCATACTTTCTGTCAAGCTGGGTACCTTTGGAGATGGTAGTGATTAACAGAAGATTCTGTTGCCAGTTGTGACCAAGTTGCAATTACACTCAGCTGTTTTCTGAATCTTTTAGTAGTTGCAAAACTGGAACATGAAAGCCAAAGAAAATAAAAATCTCTGCAATGAGAATTTGGCTGTGGGGTGGTAGTGTTTTCTTCTGCAATTGTTTCTGAGCTACTTTGAAAAAAGGCCAAATTGAATATGACTTTAAAAATACTGAATTGTAATTTCCCTGTTATTTTATGTTCTGTTTCAGTACAAATTACATAGTAATTTGTATATAATTTGTATATTTGTGTATTTGTAAATTTGTATAATTTGTATAATAAACTAAATGTCTAGTTATTCTATACCATAGTTACTTGTCCGATCCACAGTGATTCTCAGTAATGTTGTACCTCTTGGTTCAAGTTACCCCAATTCTGTCATTTTCTTCTATAAGTAGGACCCTGGATTAAAGTAATGTGATATTGTAGCTGAGTTTTTAGGAACGTATATTGGTTCTAGTATATTAGAATGCATTGTCATCTTTTTAATCAATTAATAGTTCATCGCTATAAACTAGAAAAGACCATTCTCGAGAGATAGAAAGTATTCTTGACATTGTTGAGAATGTAATGTATTTAAATACACATCACCTTTACTCCCTTTTTTTTCCAAATCTTGATTTGATTTCAAAATTGCCATCAAAGTTTTGTGGAGACAATTAATTAATCTGTGGAGGAGTTACTATTTGATATTAAAATTACAGAAACCAACTGGTTTTGTTGAAAAGCATGTTGTAAAATACCAAAAACATTCCAGACCTGGAAACAAGATAAATGTTCAATTCTTCCCATCACCTGTAACTGATAACTTTCATGATGTGTATCAATGGTTAATGGTAGTGCTGCATATGTTGTGCACCTGCACCTCGCTGTGCTTTTTACACAAGGAGAGAAGAAAGTGTTTTGAATACACCTACGCCTGTAGTTTGAATACACCTGAATACAGTCTATGTTTGGAAGTAGGAGTGGCTTTAGTTTGTGTTTGAACTGAGGCCTGTAAAACATGCAGAGCAGCTTGGTACCAGTGTATGAGGGCTGGTCTTGCAGTGAGGAAAAGTGCCACGTGACTGTGTTAGAAATGTGCTGGATTCACAATATTGTAATTCAATAGCAAGTCTGTTAAAGAAGCTACCATGAGGCTATTATGGTTAAGTAACTAAATCTCCCAGTTGTCAGGATAAGAAACAATGCACACATTTTCAGTTGAGAAAGCATTTCTTCCAAGCCTAACTCATAATGATGTATTTGCTTGCAATGGCTTGGAGAGGTTAATTCAGACAATTGAAATAGTTAAAAAAGTATTGCTGTCTGGAAAACATTTGAGAATTATTCGCAGGAAAACAGGCAGGTGTAGAGATTGAGACTGCATGCATGGTGGGAGGCAATTGGCCTAAGCTTGTGGAAAACGGATATCCATGGACAGTGTTTCATTGTTTAAACATTGTTTTCATTCAGAGTTATCCGTTCCTTTAAGATTAAAACCTTTGGTTTAAAAGAGCTGTGAAAGGCTGTATTAATTACTGGTCACAGATTCTGAAACAGACTTGCAGACAGGGCGACTAGTAATAGTGCACAGTTTGAGCCCAGTTACAGATTTAAGCATTGTCTTCTCTGATGCTAGCAGGCTGTGAGAATCATGAACTTTCAGGATACATCAGAAAGAGTCCTATTAGGTGAAGCAGAAAAATCTGAGACAGATTCCTTTGCCTGTAATTGTTACAAATCTACTCTCTGTTTCTCACTGTATTCAAATGTAAAATAGTTGCCACTTTTCCGAGTTTGGAGAAACTTCTGTTTCCCAGAAACCTAGAAATGCTATTTGAGCAAATAAAATTTTTTGAGTAACAGGATTGTAGACAAAGTCAGCTGGAAGGTTAGGAAACCTTGAGCACAAGTATTCAAGCTATGAATTAAATCTGGGCCTAAGAGGGTATGGAGTGATGGTAGTGGGACTGCCTCATTGATAATTTTTTGCTGTTTGACATCATGGATATTTTAAAATAATTACTATATTGTGTTTGATGAAGAAATTAATCACCACTGTTTTAAAATGATGAAACCATAGCCTTTTACTTGACACAGAGAGAGAGGCTTTTTACTAAATTGTTCTCTTGGAACTGTGCAATCCTGTCACACCTCTAGTGTGTGTGTCTTTTCAAATGTGGAGAAAAACGTCTCTTAGTCCTAAGAGATATTGTTGCAGAAATAGAAGAATGCTGTGGCACAGCTTCTGGTGGACCTATGGTAGCCACCACATTGTCAAATACTTTAATTTCATTTGCTTGTTTAGTGGTTTAAAAAGGTGGTCCTCTAGAGTATAAGAAACAGGAACAGCTGCTGGCAGCTGGGACCTCATCACTTTGAAATGATGAAGTACCACCAAGACCTTGGGTCTACTTAGCTGATAACTGTGAGAACCCTACAGGATGTTATTGAATAAAAGAAATGCAATTGTAGATAGTATCAGTAACAACTTTTTTGTTTTGTTTTTGTACTAGTGATAAGAAAGTATCACTGCCGTTGTAGAAAACCATAGTAAAACTTACCGGAAGGACTGCAATTCCTATCACTTATGTTCAAGAAATGAAGCTTCAACAGCTTCAAAAAGCTGTTGAAAAGGGAGGATTCTCATTTGAAAGCAAATTAAAAAAACTTGGTTTACTGACTAGAGCGGAGTTGAATAGATAGCACAGGCACAGAAGTGGGATTGAGAAGCAAGCTACAATTTTATGTATAACTGCGTTTTAGTTTTCTAGTTTTCTCCCTATAGGCATAATTTTTATGTCTGTTGGATGGGTCCAGGACACCAAACTGTACTTGCATTGTGAGTAACTTTGCTGGTTTTGGCTGGGATAGAGTTAATTTTCTTCATAGTAGCTGGTATGGGGCTCTGTTTTGGATTTGTGCTGAAAACAGAATTGATAACACAGGGATGTTTTCGTTACTGCTGAGCAGTGCTTACACAGAGTCAAGGCCTTTTCTGCTTCTCATAGCACCCCACTAGCGAGGAGGCTGGGGGTGCACAAGAAGTTGGGAGGGGACACAGACGGGACAGCTGACCCCCACTGACCTAAGGGATATTCCACACCATATGATGTCATGCTCAGCAATAAAAGCTGGGGGAAGAAGAAGGAGGGGGGGGGGGATGAGAAGCCATCTCCTGCTTTCCTGGAAATGGCTGAATACCTGCCGGCCAATGGGAAGTAGTGAATGAATTCCTTGTTTTGCTTTGCTTGTGTGCGCGGCTTTTGCTTTACCTATTAAAGTGTCTTTGTCTCAACCCACGAGTTTTCTCACTTTTACTCTTCTGATTCTCTCCCCCATCTCGCCAGGGGCAGTGCAGTGAGTGAGCAGCTGTGTGGTGCTTAATTGCCGGCTGGGGTTAAACCATGACAGTAACTAAATTCTCTGGTTCTGTTGCAGACCTGGTGGGTTTAGAAACATTATCCTTGCAAGTATGAAAGTGTTCACCCCAGTACAAATATTAACAAATCACATAGGCAACCTATGAACATATTTAGGCTAGTATCACAATGAAATTTTTATGCCTCGTGGAAGTGAAGTTCCAGATTGGGGTCCTGTAAACATAGTTTAGAAAGACATAACAAAATACTTTTTCTGTTCTTAATATTAGAGCGGGCAACCTGGTAGGTCAAGTGGGGAAAAAGACAGGTGGCGTAGGTGTAATTCTATGGATGTTAACTAGAACTGCAAAAGCATATGACAGGAATGAACTAGGCTTATTTTTTCCAGAGATGAATGCTGAGTTTCAGAGCAGGAGGACAAGAAAGGGCAAAAAAACCCTCCTTTTGCTTCTTGTGCAGTAGGAATAGCCATCTTGGTTCTGCTTTCATTTTGTCGTTAGAACCACTTGGTTTTACTTCCTTTAAACTGGAATATTGCTTGTTACGATCCCCAGAAATGGAGCAGTAGTAGAATCTCAACCTGCTTAAAAGGTGTCCTTAAAAAATAGGAAAAGTAACTAGTGTGTCTTTAAATAGATGGCTTTTAGTGCTTCTAGTATACTGCTTGGTATCTTTTTTTTCTTTATTTTTCCAATTTCCCGTATAATCAGCCTGAAAGAAATAAGCATTAGAAGGAAATAATCCTCATGATCCGGACCTCATTTGGTACGTACCTAGCAAAAGAGGTTAGTTGTGGAAATTTCTGTGGTAATTGCAGGCCTTTTCTTAGGTGATTTATTTCATTCCACTTGATACTATATGAAGAATTTGAACTTTTGGTAGAGCTTTTTAGCAGTTCTATTTACTGCAGTTGACGTGTTCCTTAAGAATGTTATCTTTGAAAAAGAAGACATAGCATACAATAAATCTATCGCACTTCCTTCTGTATTTGTATGCAATAGTGAAGAAGGTGGAAGTGATGATTTTGCCTTTTTAGCGTATACAGGGTAGAAGATGTGGTATTTGATGGGTAAATGTTTCACAGAAAAATGATTTTAAGATGTTCATCTCGTGTTAGAAAGGTCATCTTACTATGGTTTTTTTTTTCCTGTAACACAAACATTTCACATATACTTGTGATGAATTTGTATAAACACCCCAATGTTTCTGACCCAGGTTGCAATCTTTTTTATAATTTCTTTTAACTTAAATTTTCTTCTGTTTGTGTGTCGTGGTTTAACCTCAGTCGGCAACTAAGCATCACGCAGCCGCTCGCTCACTCCCCCCCCTCCCCGGTGGGATGGGGGAGAGAATTGGTAAAGCACAAGTGAGAAAAACTCGTGGGTTGAGATAAAAACAGTTTAATAATTGAAATAATAATAATAATAATAATAATAATACACAAAGCAAGTGATGCACAGTACAGTTGCTCACCACCCGCCGACCAATGCCCAGCCAGTCCCTGAGCAGCGGCCCCCCCGGCCAGCTTTCCCCAGTTTATGTACTGAGCGTGACGTCACATGGGACGGAATGTCCCTTTGGCCAGTTTGGCTGTGCCCCCTCCCAGCTTCTTGTGCACCTCCAGCCTTCTCAGTCGGTAGAGCATGGGAAACTAAAAAGTCCTTGGCTAGTGTAAGCATTACCTAGCAACAACTAAAACATCTGTGCGTTATCAACTTTGTTCTCATCCTAAATCCAAAACACAGCATTGTACCAGCTACTAGGAAGGAAATTAACTCTATCCCTGCTGAAACCAGGACATTGTGTCTCTCTTGAACCCAGTTTTACTTTCCCCTTAAGCTACCTATATTCACAAAGCTTCTGATTCTGCAAGGCATGGTGTATCCTCAGCTTCCATTGAAGTCAACAGAAGCTGAAGAAACTTTGCATTTTCTCAGAAGATAGATAAGCTTAGAGGCAACTTACCAAAGAATATAATTCACAGTCCCTCTATCTTCCCTGTTGTGATTTCATGATTGTAGAAGTCTTGAGTTTAAATTACTAGTTCTTTTCCAATAGGGTTGGTTACAGTTGAAAAGAACATCAAGTAATGTTCCCCTTTTTGTGTCATGTCCTTCCCAGCGGCAGGTTTAGTGTTCACTGCATGTGTCTATTAAGCATTAATTCTTTAACTGTATTTTAGTGAGAGAGAGCAATATGGTATGTTCCAGTGCAAGAATCTTAATTCCTACACAAGCATATGGCATAGAATTATCTACTTAAAGATGGAACAAGCTGATAATAATTTGGTAGAGTGACATCTGCACAATAAAATAAGATGCTGATCACACTGGAAAAGTAAACGCAAAAGTTTTATACTAACTATTCTGACATAATCAGAAAATCATTATCATTCCTCCATGGAATGTTAAAATTTAATGATCTAATTTGGTCTTATCACATGCAATATAAATAAAAAATAACCCTATTAAGTATTCAGAGACCCATGCTGAACAGAAAACTTCTAAGTGCTATTTTCTAGAATTTGGACTTAAAGCACTTACGTATGTTTAACAGGGAATAAAGAAAAAAAGTCAGGAGAAAAATAAAAATTCTGTGGTAATCTCCATCCTTTACAGAGGATGTTCACATATTCTGTTCTATTCTCTGCAGAGTTTAATTTCTTCTCCTGTTGGTCCTGCCTCAAGATATGTAATTTAACATCAGTCTTTACTTTCGGGAAAAAAACATCAACACAAGGACATAATTACAGCTTTTGCCTGAATCAAATGAGAGCGATGACTCTTTGAGGGCAATATGAAGTGTTTTCATGTTAGAATGCCAGACCTGAACTTAGAGAGAAAGCTGCTGCAAATCAGAACATAGAGTTGTATTACCTAAACTCATGAAGATCTGCAAGGAAACATCACTTTTATTTTTGAATGCACACAACTGAACATCAAGATGGTAGGTCTTCTATTTTAGGCTTTGCAACTGAGGATTTCACCTGCATCATCAGTTCTTCAAAATGGAATGGAAATACCCAGAAATTTGGACACTACATTGAAATTGAACTCAATTCTTCTTGTAGAGTTGGGATTCTTAACTAGAACTATTATAGACTGTAAGCTATTGTTTTCTTTAATTGAAATATTGGTAGCTTTTTAGATATGCAGCAAGCAAGGAAAAGATCTACTAAAAATGATGGAAATGGGTAACAAATTTTGATTCTTCTGCTTTAAGTTGGGTACTACATTAAAGTAGTTCTCTCTGATAGAAATCGTTTAACTATCTGGTTACATAGAGAGAAAACTTACTTTTTAGTTCAAGTGTTTAAGGGCAGAGTAGGGCTTGAGTTGATCACAATATTTCAGTTTTGCAATCCTGAATCTATACAAAATGCATTTAATGTCGAATTAGAATAGTCAGTACTATTTCATATTGATCTTTTTTTTTCTCTTCTTTTAAACCTGGTTTTCCCACTTTAATTTACTGTGTCAAACAGCCAGGAAAAATGGCTTTTGCATTTCTTAATGGAAAGCTACTGCTTTTCACATTTTTTTTTCTTTTTTTCCTGAAGAACGTATTTATGAATGTAGAACATATTTATGTAGGTTTTCTTCTTGACAGTTAATAGATCACAATAGGAAGGCATTTTTCAAGGCATAAATAAAAGAACTGCATATAGTGATTTACTTTTACACATCTATATTTACAGCCTTTTTTTGGTGTTGCTGTATAAAACATACAGATGTGGGTTTTTTTTTAAACCAGAAATACAGTTGGCTGGAATGAGGTTGAATTATCTTAGATTGGTCTTCACTGCCTGCCAGCCTATGGAACTGATACCACCTTTTTTTATGATAGATTTCAGGCTAGCTGAAAGTGGAGATAGAACATCTCATAGAAATGTATGGAACTGTTTGAAGTTAATACAGAGTTGATGCAGAAATCTCTTTCATTCTTTGGACATGTTCTGTCTGATTAATAGACTTTTCACAGATTAAAAAGCAACCGGGATATCATACAGGACCATTTGTTCAGTCTTTCTGTCGTGGTTTGACTCCAGTTGCCAACTGAGCACCACACAGCTGCTCGCTCACCCTTCCCCCCCAGCGTGGGGTGGGGGAGAGACTCGGAAG
>NW_008825114.1:331403-347095 GCF_000699105.1 Pygoscelis adeliae
AAATAAAACAACGTGAGAGAGAAACAAACAAAGAAACAAAAAAAGAGGGAAAGAAAAAAAAACCAAGTGATGCAACCACTTACCATCTGCCAACAGATGCCCAGCCAGTCCCTGAGCAGCGATCGCTGCCGCCTGACCAACTTCACCCAGCTTATATACTGAGCATGACATCATATGATATGGAATATCCCTTTGGCCAGTTTGGGTCAGATGTCCTGGCTGTGCCCCCTCCCAGCTTCTTGTGCACGTTCTCGCTGGCGGAGTATGGGAAGCTGAAAAGTCCTTGACTTAATATAAACACTGCTTAGCAACAACTAAAACATCAGTGTGTTATCACATTAGTCTCATGCTAAATTGAAAACACAGCACTGTACCAGCTACTAGGAAGAAAATTAACTCTATCCCAGCCAAAACCAGGACATTATCAATTCTCTTTCTGCCAAATACAAACCTCCTGTAAAGGTTTCTCAGAGGGAAAGGCATCTAACACAATATTCTTTTGCATGAAATGCAAACAAGATATTTCTATGAAGTTAAAGCCTTTAAATTTCAGTAGCAGTTTTATTTATTTCAGGTGGAATAAATGTATTTTTTAAAATGGACTAAAAATCAGTAAAAGAATACATTTTATGGTTTCTAAGAACCACAGTAACGTGAACTCCATGCATAAAGTCTAGTGTCTATCTGATTAAACCAAATAGTCTTAAGAATATGACAACATCAGAAATGCAGGATTTAGGTTTTTATGTTCACCCAAAATCCTTAGTTAAAAATATTCATATTTAATATCCTAGATGAGCTGATTATGAAGAGGTAAATCTGATTACCTGATTGTCTTGAAAACATCAAACAGCTATTCTTAATGAACTATTTATCCTAAATATTGGGCCCAATCCACAAGGGGAAGGCTAGACCATATTTTTGTTTTGCCTATAGAAGCTTCATTAGTTTTATTAGACTTTATAATTACAGAAATTCTTTATCTCCCTGCAGTGTTGTGCGAAAATATCTCCTATTCATTTGGTAGAAAAATTCAATAAGCAGCACATCATATTGTCACTCTCTCACAAGCAGAATCTGATCTTTTGTCAAAACATAAAGAACAATTGGCTGATGGCAATTCTGATTACTTTAGAAAGTAATTATTGAAAGAAGGCATATAGATTTTAAATGATCCTTTTATCCTCTACAGCCACCCAAAATGAATAATGATAAAATTACACATATTCTTTATTGCATTCTGTTTAATAAAAAAAGGAAAAGGAAAAAAAACCTAAACTAAGCATACTGTTTGATAAGAGCAAAGTTGTCGTAACAGTGTGATGCCTTTTGAATCTACTTGCTACAATTGATTGGTAACATTTTTGGCAAGTTCCTCCTACTGCATCATAACCCTAGCTAGAGAAGTTTGTAAGCCTTCTGTCTTCACTTACACAGCCTTTTGTTCTACCCATATTAGAAAAGTGTTTTAAAAGGTTTGCCAGTTAGCACACGTTTGTTTGTATGCAGATTTAAAAATACTAAAGCATAGTAAAGAGGTTTTAGTTTAAGCACACTTGGCATGTGAAGAATCATCCATGACTACTTACTGATGAAGACAAAACTGTTTTGAACACGCTTCTTCACAGCCTCCTGATGCCAAGGAGTTGTGGTGGTGTATGATATAAGTTGGTATAAACAAGTTAATAGTGCAGTCACCTAGCCAAGAAAGTAATGATATTTTTATGTTTTGCAACCACACAGATCTCTGGTCGTACTACCTTTCTGTCTTCAGAGGATGGCTGGAGGATCTTGTGTGGATGTATGAGTGTGGGAGAAAGGCCATGGATGTATGTGGCTGCCTGTTCTTTTACGTAGCTGTACAGGTTTTGGTTCTGAAGTTCTTTCAGTGTCCAGTACTAATATGGTAATAATGCTCTACAATACCAAACTTTTTCATCCTGTATTTCCTGGGCAGCAAAACACAGCCCTACCTAATGCATCACAAAGTGAATCTCAGAATAAAATTAGAAAAATTGTTTTTTCAAATGTGTATATTTTTTATTGTCTGTGCAGTCTTTGATGCTACCAGATAATTCTTGGGTCAATAATTTGACCATCTAGCCTACTTCTGAATAGGCTAATGGCAAGTCAATGCTTTTACTCCAAGTAATACTAATACTTGGAGATATTAGCTACACTTGGCTTTTGTAAGACAAAGACTAATGGATTGAAAGCAGTCCTGTTATAGACTGGTTTAATAAAATGTATTGAACCAAAGACACGGCAAGTAATTCTGGTACCTTAGTAAATGGTTTTCAATTTCTTATCTAATAATGAGCCTGCATGCTCCCCACTGAGCTCTGTATACCGGCTTCATATTCATTCTTACCTATTGTAACACTTGGTGATATTTAGTTTGCTGTAACTTTCGTTCTCTTTTATGGGCTGATGAACATATAAACAAATTAAATAGATGTATCTGATATAGCTGCAGTTAGTGTGTTTTGTTTTTACTGTTCTCTGAAAAGCTTGACCACCACTAGGATGGAATTGTTAGATCTTTTTCGGGAAAGTTCCTGCCTTATATCCATAGCTGTCAGCATAGGAACTGTGATTGCTGCAGCAATATAACCACTTCAGTGAATAGTGAAGTAATGTTTATTTTCCCAACTCCAGGGCATGGTAAATTTTCTGAGGTAAGAGGAACGTTGGTCATCATCTCTGTCAAGTCCTTCATTTGATTATCATTCTTGTAGAAACCATAAGCCAGAAAGGCCTGTGTTGTCAACATAATTGCTTCTTCATTTCTTTTTTCACTTGAGTGGAAGGAAATTCCATTGCTTTGAATGGTCTGTCATTTTTTTTTCATTAGGAGTTTAAATTGAATACAATCTCGTTTACACTGAGCCTTTCTGTTTGTCTATCATATTTGTTAGCTGGAAACTCATATTTTCTAAGGATGGGTTCAATTTTCCATGACTATTGGCAGATGTTTCTCTAGAATCTTTAGTGACAATAATGTATTTGTTGATAACCCGGTGCTTGCTAGAAGGGACTTTGCTTCACATCAGTGAGTCTGGTTTTTTGTATGAGAGCTTTAGTCAGCAGAAACATATTCCATTTCTTCCAAAAATGTCTAGGGGTAGTTTCACCCTATTTTGAATGCATGCTTCATGGCAATGAATTTTCCTTTGGTTCAGCTACTCTTTCCTCTTTGCAGCAGGTGAAATACATAATGCTCTGGTTCCACTCTTTTGATTCATGTTTTTGCAAGTTATATATTTGAGTAATTTTAATAGTTGAGCTCAGTGTTCCAAGATACTAACCGTAAGAGTTGAGTTGTGAGTAGATTTCATTCTTTTAGTGTTGTTACTGTTTTCGTGCTCAACTTGCCATTTCAGTACCATGGTAGGAACATTTGAGGGCTTTGGTTCATAGGCCTGCAAGACGGCTTATAGCAAGAGTCTGTCAGTGTCTGAACAGGAAAACTTTTGATGGGTTTTCCATACGGCTTTTATTTATTAGAGAAAAAAGTCATAGAACGTTCTGCAGTTTCTGTCTTACGAACATTTTGTCCTACTTTCTCATCCTCTCCTACCTTCCCAAACCTAGACAAGCTGTGTCACAAAGCCTCTCTTCTCAACATATCAACACAGCATTGTTCTCAGCCACATGGTTTACTTAACAATGATAGAAAATCTTGCTTTTGAAGTTTGTTCTAACTGGGTACTTTTTCTTTGCATTGTTTCTGACAGGATTGCTTTTTTTTTTTTTTGAGGGTTGAAGGTGTGTGTTTTGTTTTTTTGTTTTTGTCTTTTTTTGTGGTT
Organism: Pygoscelis adeliae; assembly: GCF_000699105.1. Lineage (NCBI taxonomy): Eukaryota > Metazoa > Chordata > Aves > Sphenisciformes > Spheniscidae > Pygoscelis > Pygoscelis adeliae. Next base: position 335,213 of record NW_008825114.1, read on the forward strand.
TTTTTTTTAACGTCACAATGCTCCATTGCTTACTTAGTTTGGATTTAAATAGTGGTAGAACATTGCATAGCTACAGTTTTTTTCCTTTCCATCTTTTGTTAAAGGGTAAGCTACGTAAATAGATAGCTGTAGATTATTTGAAATTTCTGGGGTTTTATTACCTTTTAAAATATATGGTAGGATCATATCATTTTTTTCACTAATATTTTTTGCCCTCTTTTTTTTCTCTCTCTCTAATAGAATTGGAATTGTAGGAGAGCCTTGGGGGAAAAAAAAGTTATTTTAAGAACTAGGAAAATTGTTCTCTTTTCCTCTGTTCAGTTTAGAAATAAAATCTGGAGCAGGGAACTGAAAATCAAATATATTCTAGTCTCAGTTCTGACTGTGGCTTGCCTTGTGACCTTGACAAACAAGCCTTTCTGTGGTCTGCTTTCTTCGTCTCTGTTATCAGGAAGAAACATTAATATTTGCAAACCATTCTGAAATTCCTGGAATGAAGGTGTATAGAACTACAGATTTTTTCATTATCTGTTGGAAAGTATATAGGTTTTCTAAATATTGTTCTGCTTTGCTGAGCAAGAGTACAAATGAAATGTCTTTGGGAGACATAAACTCGATTTAAGAGTCATATTGGCCAAAAAATGATTCAGTAGATTGACAATCTAGAATCTGAGAGGTGTTAATTTTTGTGGTTCTTATTCTCTGTGAATTTTCAGTTAAGAATAACACTTAACAATTGGATCAGTGAGGTTATTGATATATAAACAAAACAGTAGTTGATTCAGCCTGCTGTTTGACTCAGCATTTACAGAAGCTATAAGATGTACATGAGTGATGAATTTTGGGCATCTAAGTCTTGAAAAACTGAGCCAAGCTTTTGCAAGAATTTACCATATACTTTAGAGAAACTTAATGAATATGATGGTGCTTTACATGCTTCACATGAGACTTGGCCACAGCTTTTCCCTCTGATTGGAATTTCATTGCTTTCTTCTCCTTCCCCCAGGCAGAAGTCATTATGTACTGTGATTTACCATTGATAACATTAATTTGCTGGTTTCAACATCCCTTAATACAATGTTCTAGATGCTAAAAGGTGAAACCTGAGATAAATGTGTCATGACATTTTAGAACATCTTCAAAATATTTTAAAAAAAATATTTTCTGAACTTTAAAAAGTTCAGAAAATAATTTTATTTATATATTTTATTTATATCATTTTATAGATATATATTTATATACATTTTTATTTATATACATTTATATCATATAGATATTTATATCATTTTATTAATATAAGGGGAAGTCACTACTCCATTTGCTGTGCTGTGCTTCAGAAGCAACATTGAGGAATGCTCAATAGTTCTAAGGCTTTAGATGAGTCTTAATAGTATTTAGTTTTCAACATGATCTGTCTGTAAGCATTATCATGTGTAAATGCAGCCATAATTTTTAATAGTGGCAGCTAGATTTGGAGCTCTGTAAAATTCAAATTGTTGTGGAAAAAAATGTGTCTATACTCATCTGGTTATATTACCATGAATCTTCAATTATTCTTAAATCTGAACCTGAATTTAAAAAAGACTTCTGAAAGTTCTGACAATAATTTGACTTGCTGGAATAACTAGCAACATTAGTAGTGATACGCAGATATATTAATTGTGCCAGAAAATGGTCTTAAATAATCCAGTGGAGGTGACAGTTTATTTTAACCAATAAGCAACACTCCAAAATAACAGAAGTTCTTATTCGTCAACCCGTCTACTCATACCAGGTGTATATCTGTGTCCGTCTTCCCAGAACCCCCTTTAATCTGCAATATGTGGAGTTCTAATTTGAGTTTTTTCCCAACTACTATGTAGGAATACAATTTTCAAATTGATAACCTCTCGATTTTCTTTTGAGTTTATTGGGAATAAAGAAGGAACATTTCCTTTCTAGGTTTCCTGTTACACTGACTTCTTACCTACAATATGTTACAACTATCCGTTTGCTGTAATTAATGAGCTAAGGATATATGTAATTGTTCAGTATTGCTGTACTTGGGTCATTTTTTATGCTTGATAGTAGTAAACTTTCTGTAAGTAAATCCATGATAATGACTGTGGAATTTGTGTAGTCAAGATGAGGAACGACATGGTAATAGGTCCGTATTAGATGTTGCGTAACTACAAGTTATTGTTTATGATGAGAATTATGTATATGTATTATTGCACAGAGTGTTTGTTTTCTTACTTCAGGAGATATTTTAGAATTGGTTAATTCTGCTCTGCTGCAGATGGAGATTAATTTCTTTACAATAAATTATAACTTCACAGGGTTGGAATCCTTCCATTTTAAAATGAAGGAATTGCAAGACAGTTTAAGTTAAGGGACAGAAGCCTTCATTTTCTGGATCTGAGGAAATGCAGTCCAAAGGTGCTAAGAAAGGAAACAATGCAGAGCTAAGAGAAGGATGGAGCAAGGGCAGCTGACGCACAGCAGAGGGGTAAAGGCTCCAGGCAAAGTGGATAGGCATCAGGGATGGACGGGGAAGTGAATGTGAGTAAAAGAGGAGAAGAATTTGGGCTAGAAATACAGAGTAAAATCAGAATGAAGAGAAAAAAGTTAATAGCTAATGATTAAATTTTCCAAGGGGTAAGAATAGTGCCAGGAAAGATACCGGTAAAGGATTTACAGTAATAGGACACACAAGGGTAGTATAGTTGTGGAAACTCAAGGAATTATTTTCAAGATATGTTACCCCCCTCCACCCAAACAAACCTGAAAAACCCCAAACCAGCAGCAAACCTTAAACAATTGTCTCACAGAGATATCCTTTCAACTGTTTTATCTGCACTCAAAAAGGTTGAGCTTTGTTGGCAATGATAGTTCTCACTACATCAAATGTGGCAGTATGTATTGCAACAATCCTGCCTTTCCCCCCCCAGCGTAAAATTACTGGATGGATAGGTGTTGAGACTTAGTAAGTGAGAATGCAGTCCTGTGCACTAATCTGTTACACTGGATGACAACTTGGATTTAGAGTTCAAGAAGACCTGTAAAATTACCAAACGTATGTAAAGCCCCTTCTCTCCTCTTGCTGTGCATAGAAATATCTTTCTGTCCTCATCTTGTCTCCAGCAAGTTCCTTGGATCATAGACTGATGCCTAGCTTCCATTTTGGATTGCATCAGTTTTCTCATCTGCATGCCTAACTTGTACTTAATTCAGTGGTTTCTGGGTCACATAAACGAAGAAAGAGTATAATCAAAAAGGCGTAACAGGCAGATAAGATAAAAAGAAAGAAGGGTTGAGAGGTGGAACATTTAAGAAAAGATGGGGTTCTTTCAGCTGTGTCCTGTCACAACTGTGTTAACCCAGGTTTCAAAGGAATTGGAGGAAAACGGCCACATTTTTGCAATGGCATCTGATGCTAATGGAATCAGTTCTACATAATATAAATTGAGTCTTTTTTTTGCGTAGGAATGCATAGGTCACATTGTGTGTAAGTGTAAAATAAATTGGAAATATGAATCAAGAAAAAACCCAGATATTTCGTAATGCACTATTTAAAAATTGGACTATTTTTAAAATATTGCAGACTGTTTGCTTATGTATATGTGAATACAAATAATGAATTTATGAGAAATATTTTGTTCTATTATTTACCCAAAACATCGTGGAATGTGTATAAAAAGAACCCTAAAAAAGAGTGGTGTTTTGAATTTTTATTTTTGTTGTGTGTGACTGGATGCATCAGAGAAAAGTGAGGATACTCTCTATGACTTACCAAAGGAAGGCTTGCTTTATTGAAGCTTGCACAGATGGCTGACATCAAAGGTTTCTGCAACAGTGCCTACAAGTTGCCAGAAGATCAGTGTGAAAATATATCACTGCCTGATTCCATAGCAAAGAACAGTTATTGTTAACAGGATTTATTAAATCCTGCCCTCTTAACAACAAACAGTGCCTATCAAGCACTTCTTTTGGCCGAGTATGTCTCTCCTAGGTAACTTTCTCATATTTCTCATACTACAAATACATCTCACATTTAGTTATACCAATTAGTTAAAGTTGCTGAAACATTTTTCTTCCAATTCATTGCTATAAAGGTTTGCAGCGACTAATAAATGTTTTTTTAAATTGCTTACCTCCAAGCTGTATCTTTATGATAGGATAAATAATAATAATAATAGTAATGGTGATGTTGATGATGTTAATAGTAATATCAAAGAATTGTGAGAGAGTTCTGTTCCCTTAAGTATTCTGATTGTCGTACTAATCTTTGATTGAAGAATATGTATCAGACTAATTCTACTGCATATAGAAAATAATTCTTTCCAATGCAAAGGTTGCGATGTTTGTCTATGGCAACATCAGCTGTATTTTACATGGTGATCCAACAGCTTTGATTTTGCATTTACTTCTAAAAATATTAAAAGATGCTTCCAAAATTATTGTCATCCATGAAAGTATCACTGTATTTTAGTAGACAGTGGCATGTCCCTTTTGTGTCTGTCCCTAGAGGCTTCTTCAACAGAATGGCATATAGTTTTGCTTTCGAGAGAATCTTTCAGTCACTTTTTTGTCTTGGGAGCAGGAAGCCATATAACTGTCAGCTGCAAGTCAGTCAAATAGGAAGTGAAGAAAAACATTGAAAACCACCGCCACCACCACCAAGAAGAACAAAAAATCCTCCAGATTATTTATCAAAGCAACAATTTTTTTTTTCTTGGCTCATCTTAGGGAATATGAGTAGAAATGATTTTCAGAACATATCTGTTGTCGTTGTCTGAAATGATACTTCTAAATAATTCCACCCTTTAGTGCCTAGAAGCTTGTCTTCTGTATTTTCAGGCAAGCAGTAATACTGTTGAGTATGTTTGTAAGTAACATTTCTCCATTACTTTTACTCAGAAGTGTATGTTTTTAAAAGTTTTAAAATTTCTAAAAAAATCTATGATATTTCTAATACCTGCTTGTTTTTTTAAAATAATTTGCAGTAGTTCTATTAAAATGTAGTGGAAACTGATCAAAGATTATTGAAAGACAGAAATTCTGTGCCTCATTTAGACATAATTGATTTTGAGTCTTTTCATATATTATTATAATTCCATCATAGAATACATTTTATTTCTTGAGGTATTTTCTTCTTTGATACTTCAATGCTGACTTAAATAATTATTTTCTTCCAAATCAATGGAAATCTTGGTGTCTAACAGCAAAACCAGTAATCTTCTAAATTTTTGCTTTAACAACCATTTCTAATTGGTGTGCAGCAACATGGCTTGAATATGAAAGGATTTTGTGTGTAAATGGAGAGAAAATCCAGCGTTGGTTGTCTTTATGTTACAAATTTCAGTTTTAAAAGTTAGAACTATTACAGTGGACCATGTATGCACCTTTCCAGTATACAGAGGTATCTTAACTGCTGTTCTGTTACTGTTCATTGTGACTGATCAAGGACTCTCTGAATGAGACACGCTATTTCAAATAAGGTTAAGTCTTTTACAGAATGTGTGTGTATATATATGTATATACACGTTGTTTGAAAAAGGAAAATTCTAATCATATTTTGGGTAAAAACTATCATTAAAGACAACTGCATAAAATTGCAATTTCTATGTTGAATTTTTTTTCTTCTATCCATTCCATCTCCCATTAGAGGGCAGTGTTATGGATATACAGCATATTGATGTTGACATATTGAAAGGAAAGCAAGCGTGTTTAATACATCTTGGATGCATTCTTTTCATTATATATCTTATGATTTTCAAGAGGAAGAAGGGTGGAATAGAAATGATAGGAGGAAATAGCAGATAAAGAAATTTGCATCCAGCACACAGAAAGCTAGCTAGTGGAAAAGTTGCATTCAGCCCCTTGTGTGTTTCAACTTTTCTATGATTAAATGTCCTCCTTGTTTAAAAGGGGTGATAAAACTTGCTGTAGCAAACCAGAAAGCCAGGCCATGCATTTACCAGGTTTTTTAATATATCTCTGTTTACCCAAAAGAAAATACTCAGTTTTGCCCTGTAACAGAGTCATTTAGCTATAACACTAAGTTTTTTAAAAGTTTTTCCATTTGAGACTATATGTTTTAGCCAGTCAGTTTGCTTTTAATCTGAATAATTGTACTGGGTTTACATGGCAAGATTTTGGTAGCGTAGTGGGGCTGCAGCAGTGGCTTCTGTGAGAAGCGATCAGGAGCTGTCCACATGTCGGGCAGAGCCAGGTCCAGCTGGCTACAAAATGAACCTGCTGCTGCTCAAAGCTGAGCCCATCAGCGACTCTGGTGGCTTCTCTGTGATAGCATGTTTAAGAAAGGGTAAAAAACACTGTGCAGCAGCCGTGAGAGAGAGCAGTGAGGAAAATGTGAGACAAACGGCCCTGCAGACACCACAGTCGGGAGTGAAGTTGAGCCTGGGAAAAAGGGGGGGTGAGGGAAGCTGTTTTTAGTTTTGTTTTTATTTCTCACTATCCTAATCTGTTATTAATTGGCAATAAATTAATTTAATTTCCTCAAGTTGAGTCTGTGGTGGTAATTGATCAGTCATCTCCCTGTTCTTACCTCAATGCGTGAGCTTTTTCATCATATTTTCTCCCTGTGTCCTGCTGAGGAGGGGGAATGAGAGAGCAGGTTGGTGGGCACCTGGCAGTCAGCCAAGGTTAACCCACGACAATAGTTTATGTGCCTCCCAAACAGAGGTTTGGGAGGTTTATTTTTAACACACTGACTGAGGTTAAACCATGACATAATGTTAAGTATTTTGGAGTATTAGATACAGTAATTTTAGTCTGAAAGTTGTCTCAGCATCTACAGTATTCCAAGTGAAGACTCCTTTGCATTTTCATGATCATCATTAAGAATTTATTCAAATAAGTCTAAAATATTCCACTCATATGCATAATTTGTAAAGAAAAACAATGCAAAAAATCTTTGGGGGACTAAAATCAGGGACTAGAGCAAAGTTGATGAAGAAAGTACTGCATGAGACTTTAGGGTCTGCATTACACAGAAGGTCAGATTACATGTTTATAACACAGTCTTCTAGACCTTAAACATAATATTCCCCTCTCTTGCCTGTTTCTTCCTCTTTGTAGAAAAACATGGGAAAGACTGTAACTTTATATGGTACTCGAATGCATTTTGTTTTGAGGAGTTAAAAGCTAGGACTCTATATGCCTGTAAAGACCTTTGAGTCAGGTGGATACTACATGAGTTATTTTTAAAAAGAAAATTGTGATGCCGCTAAAGATAAGTGCAGTCTCTGGATTCAACATGGTATTATGCTTAAAACTATCAAGAACAGCTAATAGAGCAAAAAGAAATGGTTTAGTTTCTTCTTGGTCTTAACTTGTAGGAGTTAATCAAACAATGGAGTGTCTGTAAGTATCTTTGTGGAATCCTAGTGTGTCACATTTGTTCCGATTGTATCTTCTCTTGAACGATCCTTACCCCCTGAAGAGTGAGGAAGAGGGAAAAAGGAAAATTTTGATTAAAGTAGAGTTGGTTTTCACATGTGGGATTTTTATTTTGGACTTTCTTTACTGGGAATTGCAGCATATTCCATTACTTGTCACTTATAAATTCCTGTCTTCTCTTGCAGTGCACTTGTAGGAGAGACATGGTGACAATATCCATGGACGTCTTTGTGAGGAAGTTTCAACCAGACAGATACCACCTGTGGAAACAAGGCAAGGATTTATACACCATTGATCATACAAAACCAACTCCTGAATCAACACCTGAAGTAAAGACCTGGCTACAGAGAAGAAAGAAAATAAAGAACTTTCCCAAGTGGTATTTATGTTTCTTTATGCTCCACTTAATTGTCTTCAATATGGTGTCAATTTCCTTTTTATTTCTTTTTTGCCACTTTCTCTGATGTTTTATTTGAATTAATTTACTTTAGACAAAGTTTGTTTTTCTGTTTTCTGTATTAAGATGAACTTGGGGATAAGCAAGTCTTTTTTTCAGAGTGACTATGAAAAATTAATTCAACTTATAAGTTATGTGTATAGCTGAAGTTAATGAGTACGGAAAGCGTCAAAATGCATTCCAGTGTGGTATTTAGAATCTTTCTTTTGTAGATATTATTCCATTAAAATTTTCAAGGTGTGGATGGTTGCCATTGTTTCCAGTGACATCTGCAACCGAAAGACAAGGGAGAAGTCTCCTAAGATTTGAGCTAAAGGTTAAATGGGAAAAACTTATCATGAAGCTGTGGCAGAATCCCAACAGCTATGTGAAGTCTCTAGCAATAGCCTTAGCCCTCACTGCCATCTAACTCCAAGGAGATATCACTGCCTGTTTGGCACACTCTCACAGTGCTGCAGCCGAAACCTCTCTGTGCCTACCACAGGTCAATCACAGATCATAATTTGGCATAAGGAAGGCCTAAATCTCAGTTGTTGGTGCTGACACCACCAAGAAAATGAGGAGAAAAACGTTTCTCAGCTTGTCACTGAAGCTATCAAAGCTTTGACCTATTAAAGCAGTTTCATAGCTGGATCTATTTTCTTGGTGTGCATCATGTTTTTTGTTTGCATTGCACAAACTTTTTTTGTACACTAATGCTTTCACGTCTTTATGGATCTTTATGGATTTTCTTCATTAGCTAATAAAGATCTACTTAATTTCTAGCCTAGAATTGTGGGTAGTTTTATTGGTATCTACTTACAGCGGAGTGCAGTTTGCTGGGTTAAAGATAATACTGAATTTTTTAAGACCTTTTTCCTCTTTCAAATCATTTTACAATACAGTTACTTTTTCAACTTGCTCTTAAACTGAATTTCCTCATTTTCTTTGTAAGTTATTGTATTTCTTGAGGAAAATTATAAGAAGTCAACCTGTAAAGAAGAGGACCAACTGCCACTGTAGTGGAACATTGTAGTTAAGAAATATAACATTGGGATTGTTATGGGTAAGAACAGTTTGTGGGATAGAATCAGTTCTTGAAGACAAACAGTGAAGCAGCTGGACAGCCAATTTGTTAGTATATGTATAATATTAACCTGGGGACACGCAGAGAGAGTAATTCTCTTGTTTAGCTAGTTGAATGCCGTTTTGCTCTGTAGTAAGTTTGACTGTATGTATTGTACAGCGTAACTGCAAGTTCACACTTGAACCAGCAGTGATTCATTTGGTAGTACCCTTATGGGTAGCCAGTTTTAACTAAAAGCAAAGACTTTAAAATAATTGTGTTGAAAGTTTTATCATAGGAACACATGGGCTGATTTCATTCACTTAGCTCAATTCCACACAATAATAAACACAATTCCAATGCTGTTTAATTCTTGAGTTGGCTTTTGTTCAGGCATGGTAACAATGCATATTGCAATGGGAGGATAAAATGTTTATTCAGCTTCATTTCTAGTGTAATGTGTCGATTAAAATTGTTGTCATTTTGATTATGGGAATAATACAAGTTCCAGCAGAATGGAAATAGAAATACCATCTATGGAAATCTTCATGAATATAGTAACAGGGAGAGCTTAACTCTGACATTTATGGCTGAAATACTTCGCTACAATAGAACATCTAATGACTGCATGTAAACAGTAATAATACTTGCTGTTATATTACAATGTGAACTGATGGGTGTCTCATGCTTTGGCAAATTTTCTGGAATTTACTATTTTTTAGAGAGGATGTTGAAAGATGTACATTGGTGGACATAGGATAAAATGTAAGGGGTAGCAAAATGTTTTTCTGGGGATGTCTATAGTCTAAGATGCACGACATTTGTAAAACTCCCGGTTTACCTGCCACAGTTGGGCTTTTATCACTAGTGTTTTACAACTTTTGAAACTTGATGTGTGATGAAGCACATAAAAACCTCCTCATGTGTCACATAGTTGAATTTGAAACTGGACTAATCTCCTGTTATGTTTATCCTGAGCACATAAATTACAAACCGGTTTCTGACAGAGGGTGCCATTTCTCCTGCTTTAACCTTTCCCTTCTACTTCTGAGGGTTCAAAAACTTATGCTGAAGCTTTAATTTCAACTTTGTTTTTTGCACAGCATTATGAAAGGTATTGCTTGGTATTGTCGCCATTCAAAATATTTGGTGATCAGAATTTTTCCTTCTTTCAGATTGTTGTTGTTTGTGTTAAAATGCATATAAAAACTTCTAAGGTATCTAAACAGATCTGATTTTACAAGGGTATTCAGACTAGTGTTTTACTAGCATTGGGGTTTGGAAATACCACCTGATTTTAGTGCAATTGAGAATGTTTTGCCTTCATTACTTTTATAAGGATTATTCTCTTTCAGGTCAAAAGAATAATTCATTAAAAAGGTAGCTTGGATGCTGGTTAAGTAATAGTTACTTTTACAGTTTAATAACTTTGTCGTAGAATGGTGATAAAAGATTAGAAGGTTAAATCTAATCAATTGTTAATCTATCACTTAATAAATTGTAAGCACTATCTCAATACAAAAAGATGAAAAATTGTCAGTTTTTTACTGGTTTTGGCAGGTGAAAGGGACATATATATTGGTAGACATTTTATCTTATCCAAGACAGACATTGTACTCTGACAGCAATATCTCTTATAACAGCTTCCAGCACACCAGATCTCGATCTAAAAAGCTTAAAACTCCAGAGGACAAGAGAGTATCTGCTATGGTAGCTGGTGCAGAAATCATAGCGACTGAAGCAGCTACTGATGGCTTCAAGGTCAGTGAAGAACCTGGAAAAAAAGTGAGACTGGTAAACACAGGAGTGCCTTCTGGGGAAGAAGAAAACAGTAGTAGAAGGCAGCTGGATCAACATTTATTGGATAATGTCAAGGTTGCAGGTGAGATAAGGACTGATTATGTTTCACATGTAAGTTGCAGGCTGTTGGTACTCTAATGCCACAAATCAGTGGGTGTTAAAGCATAGTATTATCCTAAGTAGCATACTAAAATACTTACTTATAAGGTTATGCAGAGAAGAATTATATTCCGTAAGAATGAGAAAATGCCAAAATTAATATTCTGAGCTGAGAGTAATATCACCTAAACTGTTTTAATGAAGTGTTTTTTAAAGAGGCAAAAAGGACGAGGTTTTGTAAATTTTATTTCTTCAATAGACTGATAAGTTTTCTAGCAAAATTTTTTTGACATGGAAATGATACAGTATGTCTTAACACTTATACAAACAGTACAGAACATATTTGCTTGTAGTATGCTACATGTATTTACATGAAGAATGCTGCATGTTAGAAGTGGTCTATACTTGTGACCAAAAATGCTCTATTTTGAGATTGCAGATTTTGTGTCACTTCCTGTTGAGCTGTCTGACAACACAAGTTATAAAGGCCTTGTCGAGCCAAAGATTGTTCTTTTTTTCCCCACAACTATTTTATACTAATATACTTGGTCTATTCTGGACTTTATTTCTTCTGTTTCACATTTCATTGTAGTTCAGCTGTAGTTTCACATTCCTGTTCAGAAAGGCAAACTGCAGTTTTAACTTTAAGTTTGTGAGCAGTCTCGTTTGGTTTTGTATTGATACTGACATTTTACTTGCAAATTGCATATAGAGAGTATTTCCCTGATTGTGAATATTAATGGTTATGTTAATTTGGAGATGGTAAGCACCAGGATCGACCCACATAAAGATATCAAAGTGAGTATTCAAATGTGGAGTCTTAGAAATTCCTGCATGCAAATTAGTTGGTGTTCTATCAAAGCATTTCCAGGTCTGTTCTAATGATCTTTTTTTTTTTTTTTTAAAGGTGCTATTCCTTTACAGCTTCCCCCAACTTTTAATAGAGGTTTGGAGTGTTCATGACCACTGAGAAACTAGTATTTAGTTAGCAGCCATTCTGTGTTCATCGGCAAGGGAAGGAAAAGCTCTATCCTCTTTCCTTTGAGCTATTAAGGGGTGGTGCCTCGACCTTTGTAGG